>NC_048320.1:13227149-13331578 GCF_013100865.1 Trachemys scripta elegans | reverse complement strand
AGGGATCCCTCCCCTCAGAGACCCCTATTCCCCCCCAAGGCCTCTATTTCACCCCAGGGATCCCCTCCCCTCAGAGACCCCCATTTCCCAGGGAAGACCCCTTCACCTGGGGAGATCACCCCACAGGGACCCCTTCCCTCCAGTGACTCCCTCCCCCACAGGGACCCCCTTCCCACAGGAGGATTCCTCCCCCCTTCCTCCAGTGACCCCCTTTCCTCAGGGGAAACTCTGCAAACCCCACTCCTGCTCGTGGTCCCCGAAAGGGTGAGGAACTCCTAGCCCCTCTCCCCTTTCACCTTCTCTTTGTTATGGGGGTTATGCTCCAGCCTGACCGCGGCCCCGTTGTGCTGGGCACTGCACAAACACCCAGGAAGATGCAGCCCTTGCTCCAGTGAGTTTCCAGTCCGGGTCTCAAGAAGAGCTTGGTGCCTCCGCCCAAGGCAGCAGTGGCGCCTAACAGTAAGCGCTCCTGGGTGGTACTACAGGCGTTCGAGCCATTATTAGAATATGTTTTTTCATCTGGGTGCAGAGCTTTGCGTGCGTCTCTGTTAAAAACATAAGAGTGGCCAGACTGGGTCAGACCAAAGGTCCATCTAGCCCAGTATCCTGTCTTCTGACAATGGCCAATGCCAGGTACCGGAGAGGGAATGAACAGAACAGGTAATCAACAAGTGATCCATCCCCTGTCGCTCATTCCCAGTTTCTGGCAAACAGAGGCTAGGGACACCATCCCTGCCCATCCTGGCTAATAGCCATTGATGGACCTCAAGTATCAGACTGGTAGCCATGTTAGTCTGGATCTGTAAAAAGCAATGGAGAGTCCTGTGGCACCTTTAAGACTAACAGATGTATTGAAGCATAAGCTTTCGTGGGTGAATGCCGTCTATGACGGCATTCACCCACGAAAGCTTGTGCTCCTCCAATACATCTGTTAGTCTTAAAGGTGCCACAGGACTCTCTGTTGCTTTTTATTGATGGACCTATCCTCCGTGAACTTATCTAGTTCTTTTTTGAACCTTGTTATAGTCTTGGCCTTAACATCCTAATTGGGTTGGAGTCCCAATTTTTCCTGGCCTGGGCTGGTGCTGGAGTGAGGGGATGCAGGGTAGCAAGTCACCCCCATGCCAAAAGCCACAATATCAGTGTTACACTCCTTATGGTCTTGTGGAGCTTTGATCACAGCTTTTGCCCATGTGTCATGGCATAGTGTAAATATGGCCTGATCTATGTTAGAAAAGTTATGCCAGTATAACCATGTGGTTAGAAGTGTGACTTTGTAAACCAATATTGTTATACCAATGTAAGTGCTTGTGTAGACAGTTATATCAGTATAAAGGTTCTCAATAATGGTATAGCAAATTTCACTTCCCAAACCAGAATAGGCTACATAGTGTAGGCCCTTTAATACTGGTATAACTGCCCAAACTAGGGAAGGGTTTGCTCCTTTAACTTTATGGGTATAGTTAATGTGGTGAAACTTTCTAGGGTAGACAAGCCCATGGGGTGCTTTATACAACAGACTTGAATTCACCCCCCAGGGACCTCAGGCTCTCTTCTTCACAATATTCCCAGGGGTCTCGGAAGGAGTGCAACATATGATTAGACAGGCATAAAGTACCTGGAATTAAGAAGTAATCTAACATTAAGAAAATATTTTGAATTGCTCAGCTTATCAGTGAATAGATACTTGTGTTTAAAAACATCTGCCATAAACCTACAGAAAGGGATTGTTTTTATTTGTATTGTAGCAGTGTCCAGAGGCTCCAGTCAGGATCAGGGCTCCCTGCTATACAAACAATCAAAAAAACCCACCCCAGCCATAAAAAATCCCCAAACCCAACCACCACCAGTGCAGTACAAAAAGGAGGAGGATATAGAATGTAAAAGTAACTAAGAAGGTTTTCAAAGAGTAGTAGAAACACAGACAAAGCCTGTCTTTATTGAGCATTATTTAAAGGTCAGTTTGTTTGGCCTTTGTTGCCTTACGATTAATTTAGGGTGCAAAATGCACTTGTTACTAATAACAGGTTCGTTTTTTGGCAGCTATTTAAAGATTAAGTGTGAAGAAGATGATTGGTGACACACACAGAGACACTGAATTGTATTAATACCATAATCAAAATTACAGAACTAGAAAATTGTAGGGTTGTAGCTGTGTTTGTCCCAGGATATCAGAGAGACAAGGTGGGTCAGGTAATAAATATCTTTTATTGGACCAACTTCGGTGGGTGAAGGAGAAAAGCTTTCAAGCTACACAGAGCTCTTCTTCAGGAGGAGAACTCTCTGTAGCTCAAAAGGTTGTCTCTTTCACCAACAGAAGTTGATCCAATAGAAGATATTACCTCACCCACCTTATCAAAACTAGAAAAACAGGATAAAGATGACAGAAGAATTTGCATCGTGTATACACTCTCAAATCCTCAGGGCTGTGAGTTTCCATTAAGGTGAGATAAATGTGAAGGTTGCCAACATCCTGTCATCCTAAGGACCTGCTGAGGGTCATGTTTGGTTACTTTTTATGCACCTATTACTCACACCACCCATTTCTTACACCCACCTATTTCTGAGACCATATTTGATTAAGTATTGGCCTCTTGTCCATGTTTGTCATTACTGCTATCTGGTTTTGGGGTTCAACGGTTGTCGCAAGCGTTTGTGCTAATAGGAATTGCTATGTTTCTTTATGCAATGCTGTTAGGAAAGTACCAAAATCTGGCTAGATAAAACCTGAACTATTACTTTGTGGTCTAACAGTCTACCACAAGATACATATTGCTAAATCTTCTGACCCAAGGTTACTTATGCTAACTTATATTAGACCTAATGTGGCCTTATGCTATCCTTCTTGTGTGAACAGAGAGCAACAATACCTGAACTCCGAAGGTGCAAACAATTTGATGTTTATTGGGGTGAACTTCCAGCAAACTTAAATCCAAGTTCCTTTTCCCTTATTTTCAAATCCCCATTTACTTCCTGTTTGCCCCTAATTTATATAGTAATATTTTCAGCTATACCTTAACCAATCATTTTACTGAAATGTACCTAACCAATCCTAACCTATTGTAACATGATTAGCTAACCAAGTATATCCCACCACCTTAATCCGTTTTACACCCAGCCAAATTAATTATACAGCAGACAGAAACAATCACAGAACCAGACCGAGACCATGCAAATAAACAATAGCAAAGTGGGAACTATAATGACAAAACAATACAGAAATGAGGATTTCACAACTACATCTATCAAGGCATGCGTCTGATGAAGTGGATATTCACCCACGAAAGCTTATGCTCCAATACATCTGTTAGTGTATAAGGTGCCACAGGACTCTTTGCTGCTTTTTAAAGGCATAAGGGTTTCCCAACTATGTCTATTGGTTAGTGACTTCTTACCAAACCGAAAACTATCAAACTAAATTTCCTTTTACATCTTCTAGGCTCTTCCCTTTCTCTGCAGTGATGGATCGGATCCCCTTTCTTACAGCCCCAGATTGCCTGAGTTCAATATGACTAATTTGAAATGTGTGATGACATGACGCTTTCCAGTTTATGGCTGCTCCCACTGCTTAGCCAAAGGCCTTAGCTTAAGAACAGGGCCTCAGACTGTCACAGTGAGAAAAGGCCCTGACACCGGCAGACAGTGATTTTGATTCTTTTATACCTCTATAACTAGCTAAGTGATAAACATATACCTACATTCTTAAAGTATAGGCGTTTACAGATAGGCCTGAATATCTATATCCTAACACTCCACCTCCCCTTTTTTCATTCCTTTTCTTTTGGGATCCTCCTGCCCAGGTATCCCTGGAAAAGCATAGGACATATGGCAACACACTTCCTGATAGGGCCAGGAATCAAGATGGAAGGTGTTGATATTCCATCTGCCCCTTGTGTAGTACTGTGCCCTGCACCTTCTCTCGTATGAGCATACCATGCCTATTCCAATTAGTGTTCCAGACTTCCCATTACAGTGGGCCTGAGAAGGTTGGGTCCAGGCTGTCTAGTTGAGTAGGGGGGAGGGCTTACTACATTACTTATAGGTTATAATTAGTGGCTGTTCTCTAGGCAGTTGTGCCCCCCGATGTTTCCATACGCAATGTAACATTGGGGTTGGGGCACGGACTTACCTCCAGCGGCTCCCAGTCAGCGGTGCAGCCAGGGTGCCAGAGACAGGTTTCCCACCCGTCCTGGCACTGCGGACCATGCTGTGCCTGAAGCGGCCAGCAGCAGCTCCAGCTCCTCTTGCCTGCAGACCCCCCCCCCCCAGCTCCCATTGGCCGGTTCTGCCAAAATATGGCAGGTAAGCTCACGACATCCTGGGCCATGGGTTCTTGTGAGAGAACCTGTTTTAATTCTTGGTTCTGGTTTCTCGCTTCCTTTGGCTGCCAGACAACTTGCAACAATCCCCTTCTCCCACCTACTGATTTAGAAGCAGCATTGAGGAGATATGAAGAGAGTCTCATCCAGATCAAAGCGAGGTTGCTACAGTGTGTGGATGTGTATAAAATTGGGGATACTTTTTGTAGAGAAAAACTCACTTCCCATACTCAACCTCAGGAAATATTTTTTTCAGTCTTTCTATTGACATCCTTTCTAATGTGAGGAAAGGTGTCCTGTCTACTCTGCTCTAGACAGAAGATGTAAAGCATACAAGGCTACATACAATGCACTGAGGGCTGAGAAAGCAGCCAGGTCTCCAGTCCCAGTGAAAGAAGGTCCATTTCTCTGCAGTGTTACTCCACCCAGCTCTATCATTGCCTTGGTTATGTTCAGTTCCTCCTCTTGCAGGGAGGAGACCAGCTTGGCATCCAGGCTGAAAGCGTCGTTCAGGTGGAAATCTTGCTTCAAGATGCTCTTGACCTTTGCAACAACAAAGAAGCAAAATCAAAATGTTAAATCTCTGGCTGCTACAGGAATAAGCCTCTGCCAGAAATCACCCGCAGAACTCAACTGGAGTCACTGCAGTGGATGTAAAAATGATCTGTCTTTCAGTTTGCAAAGTGCTCTGAGATCCTTCGAGGTGAAAGGTGCTGGGGTAAATGTGCATTACTAGAACTAAGATTCTTATTTTCTGTTAAGATCATGATAAACACTTACTGATTTCCAATTTTTCCTGGATTAGTTGTTCCCTAAAAGTGAGTATTTTGACTTTAAAGCAGGAGCGTGACATACAAATGCAACCCACAGCTAGGTTCTCCCAGTAACTGCTGAGTGAGGGTAAAACTGGGTGTGATGGGACGACTAGGGCCCTGAGGCCCCCTGCTGGAGGCATTGTGGCCCTGCCACACCCCGCCCCAGAAAAGGGCAGTAGATAGGTCCTCCAAGCTGCCCAGAGCAGCTGTGTGGGAAGCAGCCAATCAGGGCCCAGCAGGGCAGTATAAGAAGAGCTCCGGGGCCAGAGCAAGTTTAGTTTCTTGCTAGAGCAGGAGGAGAGTGGCTGGTGCTCCAGGCTGGCTGCTGGGACTCTACGAGGACAAGGGCCTGAGGGAAGGGTGAAGAATGTGTGGGAGCCATGGGAAAGTGGCTAAGGGAATTATAGCAGCAACACCGTTTATTTCAAGGGATGTTATGGATGGCTGCTATCTATAGGGTCCCTGGGCTGATTTCAAGGGATGTTATGGATGGCTGCTATCTATAGGGTCCCTGGGCTGCGACCTGGAGTAGAGGGTGGGCCTGGGTCCCCCTCCGCCACCAGCCACTGGGAAAGTAGCCTGGACTTTGAGGCACCCCAGAACAGGAACAGAACTGTAGTGGCCCAGCTGAAGAGTTGGGGCCAGAAAGGCCCTGGGAAGGCGAAGACACTGTCTCCAGCGAAGGAGCTTTGGGGCACTGCTGTATTCCGGACAAACTGAGAGAGACATTATAGAGGGCACTGAGAGAAGCCCTGTTAGACTTGTATCACGAAAAGGGTTTGCTTTGCTTTTATCTCACAGACGGACTGTGTATGACTTGGCCGGTGGGCTGAATCAGCAAAGACCCACCACAAACAGAGAGAGAGAGAGCATTCGGGCAAGGGGTGCTCACGAGAGGTGAATGCAACCCCGTTACACTGGGCAACAGCACAGCTAGAACATGCTGAATTCAAATTACAAAGTAATTTCTGTTCATCTTTTAAGGAGAATAAAAATTCCAACAATTGGTAGGGTTGCTTCTGTTCAGTTTTTTAGGCATATCCTGTATCTGCAATCTAGGTGCCACCCATGGCTTCCTGAGTAGATGCCATGTGGCCCTCAGTGTCAGAAAATTTGGGCCTCTGTGTTTTAGTGGATCTCTCTGAAAGTGGGCAGTTATGATCCGGGCCTTGTTTGAAGCCTGTAGTAACCCTTCCTCCTTGCATCACTTCAAGCTGTGGTGTTGCTGCTTATGCCCTGATAGCTTTGCTTTAATACCACAAAAGGGAAGACTTCATTGAGAGATGTGTGGTGCTGTATTTCACTGGCGTTCTCTCTCACCAGCTCGAGCTGTTCGGATACAATCTGCTTCTGCACAGACTGTGCCAGCCGCAGTAACTGATCCTCAGTTAGCTCTGGAAAAGAAGAAATCATGTGAGAGAAGGGTTTCTTTCTGGGCGGTGAGAGGGCAAGTGCAGAGGGTGGACAAGCCCAGGTGTATAATCATCAGTTGTCTGCACTCCCTTCTGATGATCTCAAAGCACTTCAATAATTGGACTAAATTAAGTTTTACTCTCCTTGTGAGGGGATGAGTGCTTGAAATTACTATTCCCGTTATACAGATGGGGCAGCAGAGGCACAGACAAGGGAGGAAGCGGCTTGCCCAAAGTCACAGAACAAGCTGCGGCAAAACTGAATAGAACCAGAGAGTCCTGATTCCCCCACTCTTGTTACTTAACCACCCTTCCTCAGGTTCTTGCTGAGGTTTCAGGTCCTCTGTGGGCTATGTTCTGGTTCCCCAATGCATTGTGTTTCCAAGTGGGTGCCTCAATAGGGTGCCATAACGGGATGCAAACTCCATCAAAATGCTACGTCTGGCAAATGGTACACTGTGTTAGCTGGCAATGGCGTCCAAAAGCAGGTCCAAATTCTCAGCAGTCTCTGCACCCTGCCCAGCCAAGAATCATCCGAGTTCGCCTTCCTCATTCATTCTGTTCTTCATAGGCAGACTCATTTCTTGTATTCTGGTGTGGTTGGGTGCCCCCGTTAAAATACCCAGAACTTATTCTTACCACCAAGTGCGTGTAGAGTGTAGAGAACTGGCCCAACAAGGTAAAGATGTATGCTTCCTGCAGAATCCTGTAAATTGTTTAGCAAGTCTTCCAAGTCTGGATTCTCACTCTTTAGCTCACGTTTATCAGCATCTTCAAAAGCCTCTTCTAGCTGCAGGTTAGGGGAGGGGGAAAAAAGCTTCAGGACTGAGAGTTGGAGGCTACAGATAACTAATCCAGTGTGGTCATGTGATGTACTGAAGTATGCATCTGACTGTGCTGGGAGGAAAGGGGTGTTGGATGACCATATTTTTCCTAACCTCAGCTATCTACTGTAGTACAACTGGGGATTAGGGGAGTTGAATATTCAAATTTGCTGCTGTAAGATACAGGATACTGGATGAAATGGTCCATTGGCATATTCAGATGTAGGAATATCTGTGCTCCTTTTTAAAAGATACTCATAGAAGTTAGATGGAAGAGGCCTACCGAGTCATTCTGTCTATCTTCCTTCCAGAGCAAGGCTGGGGTTGTGCGTTTAGTTATCTACTTATATGGCGATGGGGGCCAGATCAGAAGGTGCTGGACTGACAGATGGTCACAGGATAGGAAGGAACTCCGAGTGGGGGAGTGGGGGGGGGGGGGGGGGGGTGTGTGTCTCTAAACCCATAATGACTGAAAAAAGGAGCTTTACCTGGAGTGAGAGTTCTTGCAAGAGGTCGCTGTTTATTATCACGGCTATGATTGATTTTAAGAACTTGGCACGCAGATCTGTGGACAATTGTGAGAGCTCTGCACATTCTTTTTCAACGTCGGTCTGCAGGTCTTCCATTCCTCCATCTGAAAACAACGGAGGAGAGTCAGAATGCAGGATTACCTGCTAGTCCCCGTTCAAAAGTGTCAGACAGGACTCAAAATTTAGATTTGGAAAACTTAAATTTGGAAAGGCTTCTGTGAATATTCAGAGAATCACATGTTACTTTGTTCTCAGTTAATGCCTCCTATCCAAGGATCTTGATACGTTTTCTTATTAAAGTAAATATTTTTCCATGTTACAGAAATAACTTGTCCAAAGTCACATGATAAGTTAATAACCGAGCCTAGAATAGAATACAAGTCACCTCATTCTAATTCCTTCACTGAAAAAAAGATTAGTCCATTAAAATATTTCCAAGCCATAGTTTAAGGGTAGCCTATATGAAATGCACAGCAGCATAAACCATTGCTTTGTCAAGAAATTTTGTACGATGATTGTCAGGTTTATACCACTTTACATTGACAAGTACAGCGAGAGATGAAATGGTTATACAATGACATCAAATTTTTGTTTACAGACATTCTGATGCTGCTTTCTGATAAGTGAGAAATACCCAAATCACATGAAAGTCAACATAAATTGTCACTGGCTTATATAAGCCACTTAAACGGTGTCAATTTTGATTTTCATGCTGTGGCATCTGGTGAAATTTCAGATCCTGCGTATGAGATCTCTGTATGAGAGATGACAAGAATGTACCTTGTGAGCATGATTCCCCCACTCCTTTGAACCTTGTGTCATCACTTACACCTGTGCAAACAATGTGTGCATCACTTACACCTGTGCAAAATGGATGTAAAACATTTCAGTGGGTATGAGTAAGTTCTGAATCGGTAGCAGTTGACATCCATTTTGCACAGGCGTTCGTGACTGTAAAGGTGCACGGTTGGGAAGCAGTCAGACCCTGAAACTCAGTATACAGTCCAGAAACAAATCTTTATAACCTATGTGGTGCAGACAGCTCTGGAGTAATATTTTTTCAAGCTGGCTTGTGGCTATTTCCGTAGTCTGTGGGGACCTTTCTGGTAGTTTAGAGTGAAATGTTCTGAGACTGAAGCAGTGGGATGTCAGAAGAGGTGGGTCTGTGAGAGGATTTCTTTGTTATGAAGTGCTCTGCAGAGTGAAAAGTCTGGGAAATCTACGTATCTCTAGGTGGCTTCCCTGAGCAATGACTTACAAGGTCAGAACCACCCTGAAAGGGTTTGTCTACATTGTATCCTGATGTTGGATGAGGATGTTATAAAGAGCTACCTACCTGGGGAGTACTTAGATTTCGCTGTTGCACCTGTGAAGGCAGAGAGGTGAAGAAAAATTACCATTGAAGTTGAGCTCTTGTAATTATGAATTGTTGTCAACACCAACGTGCATTTATCTTACCTCCATTTTACTCCACTCCACTGTGTCAGTATAAAGGCTACATATATTTGAGGAAAGCCATTTTCCTTGTTAATAAATTTAATTTGTCATGAACTGACTAAAAGAATCCCTCTGGACTAGCTTTGTTTACACTGGAAATTTTCAAAAAAATTCCCACTGTTGCTAAGATTGGTTCAGCCACATCTGTATTAGCAACATTGGGGGCTTGTCTACATACAGATTGCACTGGTTTAATTTAAGAGAATTTAAAAACAGATTAAACTGGTGCAAGGCCCTGCAATGGTTTAAAACTGGCTATATCAATTTAGTTTGCTCCTATAAACGTACTGGTGCAAGGTAAACGGTTCTAAGCCAGGATTAAATTGATATGAGTGTCCATATACAAAGTTACACTATTTTAACTAAACTGATTTAAAAATCATGCTTTAGAGAGAGAATTAACACAAATGAAGATGGCAAAATGTTCTATTTACCGTCTGCAACAAATGTTTCATCATCCGGATGATGGGAAATGCCTGGGAAGATAGAAAAAGGGAAATGACCATTTATAACCTTTGAAGAGTTATTTGATGCCTCAGGTTTGGGTTTTTTTTCTTCAGATTTTGACCAGCAGTATTTAGGCCTGAAAATACCACTACCAAATATCTGTAACACACAAGTTACATCTTGGGAAGTTCATTTCTGGTGTATTGCTTTTTTTCCCCCCTAGTGGATGAGCTGGAGTTTTCTGGATGATACTTACCCCATGATTCACTTTGAATAATTAGCGGCTTGATTCTGAACGCTAGGACACAGTCCTTAGGGATAATTATGACACGCTTGCTGCCTCTGGTGCCCTGGTTCATGGAAAGAGGAGTTAGCGAGCTCACACAGCACAGAGATGTGCTAAAAAGAGGGGGCTATTCTCCCCCCCACACACACATTTCCTGAATCTAGATAGAAATGGAACCTTTAATGAAAAATGGACACAGATGTCATTCAGAATGTTGCCTTCCATGGTGTTGGCCTTGTATAATGTGCTCTCCTCCAAAGCCTGTACAGCCTCGTTGATCACATACAAGTTCTCTCTGCGCTTCCGTAAATCCTTAATGATGGAATGGTGCATGTTGATTTTCCTAAAAAAAAAAAAAAAAAAAAAAAAGTGGACTCTGCATCACTACTGAGTTTCTTTCTGTAGGTTAGTGTAGAGTCTTGATACCGGCTCCCCTTATTCTTGGATTTGCCACTCTGGGGGCAGAAATCAAGAGGAAAGCTGGCTTAAGTGTCCACCAGGGAATTCCTATGATCTAAGCAGAATCCCTGAGTTGCACAGAGCCATGGAAGCCTCTATTCCATCTCCTTTCATAGTACTGGTGAGAGGTGCAGCCAGGGGAAATGAGATGTGGCCCTGTTAGAGCTAGTCTCAGCAGCTGACATGGGCCCATGGGTAGCTACAGTAACTCCTCACTTAACGTTGTAGTTCTGTTCCTGAAAAATGCGACTTCAAGCGAAACAGTGTTAAGGGAATCTAATTTCCCCATAGGAATTAATGTAAACGAGGGGGTTAGGTTCCAGGGAAATTTTTTTCACCAAACAAAAGAAAACACACACACACACACACACACACACACACACACACACACACACACACACACACACACACACACACACACACACACACACACACACTTTAAACAAACAATGTAATACTAGTACACAGTGGTGATTGTGAAGCTTGGTTAAGATGGAGGAGTCAGAGGGTGGGATATTTCCCTTACTGCTAAATGATGAACTAGCAATTGGCTGAGCCCTCAAAGGTTAACTCTCTCACTCTGCAAAGCAGCAGGAATGGAGGGAGATATGTGCATTTCCGTTAAGTACACTGCCTTGTTAATTAGATCAGCATGCTGAGACGGCAGCCCTGGTGTGTCCCCCCTGCTCTGTGGAAGATGGGGTAAGCAGGGGTGCAGGGGGGAGGGGGACACCCTGACATTAGCCCCCCTCTTCCTTCCCTCCCGGCACAGCAAACAGGAGTCTCCGGGAGCAGCTCCAAGGCAGAGGGCAGGAGCAGCACGTGGCAGTGGGGGGGAGGGACACAGCTGAACTGCAGGCAGCTGCTACACAGGGAATTTAAGGGAGTGGGGAGCTGATGGGGGGCTGCCGGTCCACCCGGGTTCCAAGCCCCCACCAGCTAGCTGCAAGGGGCTGCTCTTCCTGCAAGCAGTAGACAAAGCAGGCAGCTGCCAAACGACGTTAGAAGGGAGCATTACACAACTTTAAACGAGCATGTTCCCTAATTGATCAGCAACATAAGAACAGGTTTCAGAGTAGCAGCCGTGTTAGTCTGTATCTGCAAAAAGAAGAACAGGAGTACTTGTGGCACCTTAGAGACTAACAAATTTATTAGAGCATAAGCTTTCGTGGACTACAGCCCACGTTATGCAACATAACAACGTTAACCAGAATGACTTTAAGTGAGTTACTGTACTGCATAAGTTAGAGATTTCCTTCCTTCTCCCCATTTGTGCCAGCCTCACCTTTCTCCTTGTAGAAACTCGAGATCTGCTGGGCTGACCTCTACTCTTTTCACCTTGATGGACTTCACTTGGTAGCTGCCAGCATCTAGCTTCATTTCCGTACTCACAAAGTCTTCAGGCAGCTTAATAGTCCACTCTACTCTGCCATCAGTGCAATCCTCAACAGTGAATGAGTGTGAATCCTGGATATCTGTGGGGAGGGGGGAGAGAGAAACCCTGCAAGAGTTAACACATTCTCTTTTATTCTCTTTGTACCATTAATACGTAATTATGGCCCATAGCTCCTGTGCACACAGGAAGGATGTGGCCTGACAGAGCTCAGACACAAGCTGCATAATTCCCTGGCCAGTCGCTGAAAGAAAACAGCCGCTCAAGCCCAGGATGCTGCAGGCAGTGTTGCCACACTGGACGGGTAAATAACGTGGGAAGACTGGCATTACCTGGATTTCTGCTGTCCTGTCCAGGTACCAGAATGGCACTGAGCTGAACTCCTGTTTTGTAGTAGCAGTGACGAGTCATCCAGAATACCTTTTTTGGTTTCTTTCGAACGAGGTATAGGGGTCTGAAGTGATCTTGGTCAATAAGGCTGCTAACTGGGAGCAGATCTCCATCTGGAGCCACCTGCTTTACCAGGTCTTTGGTTGCCTTGTGAAACATCCTGTCTGCAGCCTGATGTACCTTGAACTGAAGCAAAATGTACTTTTACCTTAGGAGGCAGAGACAAGTGAAATAAACACATTTGAAATCTGAACTGGAGGTTGCAGCAAGGTATTTTGCTCTTTGACAGCAAGTTTTACTGCTCAGAGCTCTTAAAAACAAGCAAAAAACCTAAGGCCATGTTGACCAACATTGTTGATCTAGCTTACGCTAGCATACAGCCACTGTCATTATTACATCACTTGTATGAGTGCACACTGGGGTCGTTGTGTCAGCAGTGTGTGTCCTCAACAGCAGTGCTTGTATTGATTGCATTGTCAGGGGAAGCATTGTGAGACTGCTCCTGGAGGCCAGTAACAGTTGATGTAAGCAGCACGGTGTCTACGCTGACACTGCGTTGACCTAATTACATTGACTGTGACTCTACACTGCTTGGCAAGGTGGTGTTACTAAATTGGCGTAGCGACGCACTTACAGTGGTAGGAGCCAAATTTAAGTGAAGACGTTGCCACAGCTAGGTCGACACAAGGCCGTGTAGACCAGGCCTGAGCTCCACAAACGGCCTCTGAGGTGGGCTGCTGCTGTTACACCCAATTGGAGAGAGAGACATGATTTGCCCAAGATCAGATACAGTGAGTCAGTTCAAGAATTGTGAACAGGACCTAGATCTCCTGAAGTAGGTCTGTTTAATCGTATCCTGTCACACGGTATACTTTCTGATCCTGGGCGGGGAGTGGAGCCCCCCTTAGGGGAGGTTAGCCCCTGACTGTGCCCCCCCAGGAACCCTCCCTACAGCCAGAGCCCTGAGACCCCCTTCCCTGCAGCTGGAGCCACAATTCCCCGAAAACCCCCCTCCCCCCCCCCGACCTGTTCAGAGGAGCCCCAGCCACACCTCCCATCTCCAGGCCCCAAGCCTCTCATTCTTTTCCGAAGACACTTTTGATATGCCCCATGCAGGTTCTGGGGTGGCTGAGGAGGGGTATTTGCTACTCAGCTTCCTGGATTCGTCAGTAATCTCAAATCCAGGGAGATTACTGATGAACCCGGGAAACTGAATAGCATATATCGCCTCCTCAACCGCCCCGGAACCTTCATGGGGCATAATAAATCAAAAACTTCCTCCAACGCCCCGCAACCGGGGATCTGGCGGCACTACCAGCGCCAGCCCTGGCCTATTATACCCGCTGCCCATGTTTTTGATCATGTAAATTGTTTAGGGTCAGAGAATGAAATTAGTTTCTAAAGGAATTTGATCATTACTCCCCCATGATGGGTGAACAATACAAATGAAATTTCTTGAATGATCTCAGATTAGTTGAAGAGGATTCCAGACAATGTTGTCCTCTCCCAGTGCTGGGACGCTAGCAGACCACTATACCTTATCTTTAAAACCAGTTGTCACCAGCAGGCATTCAGATTGAACTATCAACATCCATATTTCACAAAATATAGAGCTAGAGAAATTTCTTGCTGCAAAGAGCTTATGATCTAAGGAGGGCAATAACGAGCTATTATGCAGGTACTTTTCATCAGTAGATCCAAGAGCACAAAGGCAGGTTACTGTCACTGGCATTTCACAGAGAGGGAAACTGAGGCACCGAGTAGAAATAACTTGCCCAAGGTCACAGAGTGAGTCAGTGGCAGAGCTGGGAATAGAACCTGGAAGCTTTCACTAGTAAAAGCAAATAACATTTTTTAAATGTTTAAGAAGCTTCATTTAAAATGCAGAGCCCCCCGGACTGGTGGCCAGAACCCGGGCAGGGTGAGTGCCACTGAAAATCTGCTCATGTGCCCCCTTTGGCACGCGTGCCATAGGTTTCCTACTGCACTAGACTCAGAAAGGCAGAGCAGTCAAAGATGTGGGTCAACAAAGATGGATTAATGGATGCTGCATATAATAATATGTATGAGTAGGGTCCACAATGTAATTAACAGTCCCTGTCTGTGCTGTATTCTGATCATTCAGAGGTCAAAAGAACATCCTAGCGTTTAAATGAATTGTAAACACGGGATACCTCAGTATTCATCTCTCTTTGAAATGTACCGTGAATGGTGGAGGAAAAAAGCAAATGGCCTTATGTTAATTCCTATAACTAAGTCCTCGTGATGGACCTCCTTCAAGGTCATCCTAATGACCGTTTTTTCTTGAGGAAATCCCAACTTGTCAAAGAGGACATTAAATTGTATAAAATATCAGATCTGCTTAGACTTCATCAGGGGAAGTTTGAGTCACAAGACTGAGGTCCCAGTTATGCTGGTACGCCCTGAATATGAGATTTGGACATTGGACTCTGACCTGAACTCTAAAGGAACTCTTTGCAACTACAAAGCTCACCCTCTCTGCTGTGAATCTGAACCTCAATTAATTGAACTTCTGTCTGCATGTGTATAGATCTTTTAACCATGCTCTTTTTTGTGTTTTAATAAATTTTAGTTTAGTTAATAAGAATTGGCTGTAGCGTGTAAGATCTGAAACATTCATTAACCTGGGAGGTAATGTGTCCGATCCTTTGGGAGTGGTAGACCCTTTTCTTTTATATGATGAAATAAGATTTACAGAAGTTTTCATCATATTTGACGTGGGTACCTGGATGGAGGCCTGAGGCTGGATCACTTGAAGGGAACTGTGTTGTTTGGACTTCTTAGTAACCAGTAAGGTCATAAAGAAGCTGTTTTATGCTGGCTTGGTAAATCTAAGTATTGGAATATCCACCAGCTTTTGGGGGTTTGGCTGCCCCAGTCTTTGCAGTTCACCCTAATTGAGTGACGGTAGCTGGTTTCTCACTCAGACCCCGGTCACAGTGGCGTAGTCGTGCGTGGATACACATTACCGCAGGCTAATTGGGTTTTTGGATCAGAACCGCCTGCGTGTCAAAATTTAATTTTGATATTGGAGAGTTTAAGGGTTAAAAATCAGTTAGTGAGTGACCCATGATCAAGATCCTGATTGAAAAAGCCTGGAAGAATTGTGCTCACAGAGAGGATTGTATTTTAAGCAAAAGGCCGCAGAGCAGGAACTGAAAAATCTGTTAATTGCCAATGATAAGGAAGCAGACTCAGCGAAAATGCTTCCAGTGCAAAGCCAGCAGCTAGAACTTGAACAAAAGCAAACAATAGCTGATAAGGAAGGAGAAGTTGAAGAAGGAGAATACCTGGGTTTTGAACAGGAACAAAAAATGGCAGATATTCTATTGTAGGAACTAGAAGCTAAGGCAAAAGTGGACAGACTTAAGCTCCTACTCAAGAGAATAAATGAACATCCTGAATAACTGTGTCATCCTGAAAAAACAGCTCCTCTAGACAGCAAAGCTGGGGATAGAATCTATCCAGTTTGTAACAATGTTGGTATGTTTGACTCTAAGCCCTTGTGTGTAACTAAATTTATCCCAACACAGCCACCTTTTATGTAAATGCTTTTACTGTGAGCTTTGGTGAAGGTAACCCCATAACTTGCGCAGAGAATGTAAAAGTCAATGGGAAAAGCTGTTTAGGGCAAATTATAGCTTCTAACATCACTCTTGTTAAAGCACATCTTGTCAGAGTGTATATTATAATCCTCTGAGTTTACTGTAAGTGTGCCTTTAGCCTGACTCCATCTTGAATGGAATGGTGTTAAATGTGAAGTTCTAGCTGGGGTAAGAAAGTTATTGCCTAAGGATCTTTTGATTGGGGATGATATTAAAGCTTTGTTCAGTCAAGCTGATGACATAAACCAGTCACAGGAAAGAAATAATCCTGAACCTGTGTCTACTAGGGGCAAGGATTTGCCTATGGAGGGTTTCTCCAAATGTTTGGATGAGGAAGGTAACTGTTTATCTGTGCAAAGAAGCAGGGCATATGTGGAAGAAATTCCTGAGTGCATGTCTGGTATCTCAGAAAGATGTGGTATGTTCTATGGTGACTCAGGACAAAGTATAATATGATTAGCGATTTACAAAACTAAACTTGCCCAGACAGAAGAAAGTTACGTGCTTTTTCTCTGTGCCCAGTGAAATTTCCCCTCACGGTTAGGATTCAGCTCCTATGGAGAAGGAAGGAAGGGTTGCTCCTCCCCACATTTATACTTCAGGTTAATACTGTCCACCCCTCCTGGAAAAAAAAATCACTGTTCTTTTCTTCCAGTGTTACACATAACTTGCTTTACTCCTAGCCCGTAAGTGGTGGTTCTTTTAAAAACCCAACACTCCAGTAGCGTGGCTTTGTTTAAAGAGCAGAAAGGCACTGATTAGAAATCAGAGCAGGAACCGGCACAGGGTCTTTTTTTGTCTGTTTGTTTTTGCACTCCAGTGGAAAAAGGAATAGCCCTCCCCCCCTCAGTATTACCCTAAGCTTGCATCATTATTACAGTCTCTTGATTAAACACTTACCACGCTGTCTGAAGACTGGAAGAAAGGAGGGTCTCAGCAGTAGTTAACAGGCAGCCTGTGTGCCTGCGCCTCTCTTACTGCAAAACTCACTCCGACAACAACATACCGACGCCTTGTGTGTTTCTTGTCCTTCAGTGGTGTCTCATCTTAGAAACAAACTTGGCAGAACTGTTTGTTAGTGCTGCAATCAGCTATGTTTCGTCATCTCAGCATGGCCTCATATAGTTTCATTTTTTCAGCAGTTGAAATAAAAATCCCCCACTTCCTCTCTACTTCCTGTGATGTATGGGAAGTGTGTGCTTGTTTCTAGTTCTGCCTCCAAGCAGCTTCTCGTTGTTTTTTTCCATCTCAGCATTTTGGCAAACTTTCTGTACTTGCAGCAAACTCCTGTTTGGCATTGCTCGTCCTATGTCAGGGGCCCAGAGGCTGTACAGTGGACTTGGACAAAGTGCCTCCTCCAGAGTTCTACAATGCCACTTTAGGGTGTCATCTACAGCAACTCCAGGCCCCAGCAGCATGCACTGCTCAGTATGGACCCTTGGGGGAGAAGCAAATGGGCAGAAGTGGAGTTGTGGATTGTATGTTTTAAACCCCATCAGTTACATATACAAAATTGTGTGTTTACTTTTGGAGGGACATCATATAAGACAAGAACCTAGACAGAGTAACTCTTTAAACGGGCAAACGCTGGACCCCCAACCTCAAATGGCAGAGGCGGTGTGAAGGGCGTTTACTTATGAAAAAAAAAATCTCCGGGAGGTGAAAACCAAGCTCAGGAACTACCGTGCACACTTATGATACTCCTCTCCACATTCTCCATGATCAGGCTCTTAGACTCTGAACTCTTTGGGCAGCGTCTGTCTTTTTGTTCTGCGTTTGTACAGCACCCAGTTAATGTCTCTGCCCAGTTACTGCTGTTTTCCCACCAGTCCCACAGGGAGGTGTAGTCCCCCACATAGACCCAGCTATGTCACCCAAAACCAACATCCAGGATCAGGCAAATTCATGCGCTGGCTCCATGTATATCACAGTGTGAGAAGAACAAACAGACCAGAACCAGCAGGAGCCCAAATGACATAAGCCAGGAGGCATCTCCATTAAGCAGGGGTCCTGGTTAAGGGTTATGGCCCCAGCCCACAACTGAGAAAATATTGATGTCAATGAGCCAGGTGCCCACCCTCCCCCCCTACACACAACTAACGAACCTGGCTGGGCACTGGGTAGAGCTTCCTGTCTTCCCCCACATGCTGCCAGATGAGTCTGATCAGACACGTTCCTCTGAGTGACAGGTTTCAGAGTGGTAGCCGTGTTAGTCTGTATCAGGAAAAACAACAAGGAGTCCTTGTGGCACTTTAGAGACTAACACATTTATTTGGGCATAAGCTTTCATGGGCTAAAACCCACTGCATGCATCCGATGAAGTGGGTTTTAGCCCACGAAAGCTTAGGTCCAAATAAATGTGTTAGTCTCTAAAGTGCCACAAGGACTCCTCGTTGTTTTTGTTCCTCTGAGTGTAACTTTCCAGGCAGCTCAGTTCTCCTGGCACAAATAACTTCTCTCTTGCAGCAGATGTGAGCCAGAAGGCTCCACGCTCATGGAGGCATCATCTGAGCTGCTCCGCATTGCTGAGGTGGATTCTCAAGAGATTTGCATCCACCCATTAACTCAATGGCCTGATGCATTGTAACCCCCCCTAACCTGCAAAGCACACCAGGGCTTTGAACTGCTGCATTTTTTCTACGTAGGTTCTCCTGCTGCCCTCAACACTGTAGTATGCAAGTGCCTGCCCATCATGCATTAAGCAACGTGACTAACATCTGTCCTGTCCTTGTTCTCTGACCCTCGCCCTAGGGAGAGAAGTATGTGAGGGCCGTGTTTTGTTTTGGAACATTTGGGGGCTTTTTCTCAGGACCACCCCCTTCTGCTGCCACATGAAACCACTGCAGCTGGGACCCTTGAATTTGCCTCCCCTCCCCAGTTAAACTGGAGCGAGCTGGCAGCAGGATATTGTCATGGAATCCACTGTCCTCCATGGCTTACCACAGCCTGGATTTGCCAACACTCAGGCCCTGCTGCAACCGGCTTATCGCTGCTTCCAGGCCTTTCCTGAGAGGGCAAGTTGAACATGGCCTGGGAGCAGAGGGTGGGGTCCAGCTTTATTGTGGGCTGGGGGTTGCCTTTGCAGGCAGGGAGTTGAGCTGAGTGTCTGTAAGCATCTTCCCAATCTGTGAATCAGCCAGAAACCAACCAACTCACCTACCAGTTTTCAAACTGAAGATCAGACGATTTTCCCAACCAGGACTTCATACATTTTAGCCCTTTCTATGTGAGCCTGGGGTGGTGACTGCCTCCAGTTCCTAGATTTTTATGGCCAAAAGGGCCAATTCTGACCATCTAATCGGAACTCCCGCATAGCACAGGCCAGAAAATCTCTCCCAGCAATTCCTGCCTCCAGCCCAACAAGTGGCGATTGAAAGAGGACATCTTTTAAAGACAACCACTTTTCATTTGACAACTCCAAGTGATGGCGAATCCATCTAATCTCACATGGATCTGTTCCAACAACTGATTGTCCTTACTGGTAAAAATATGCATCTTAGTTCCAATTTGCACTTTGCACACCTCAGCCTCCAGCTCTCGGATCTTGTTATGCCTTTATCTGATAGGGGATAGGAAAAGGCAGATTAAGTTACCGGCGTAGGTTTGCTATCTGATACTCATTTGCCATTTACTGTTTTTTCACTCTTGGCAGTACAGTTTGCGATTAAAATGAAATCTCTTCACATACATATCAAATGTAAAGCGCCCACACAGGTTGTTACATGAATACTGACCTTTATTAGTTTCTCTTAGAATACTGTACAAAGGAGTAATAAAAATAATATTCACACTTTGTCTTAGAAAGTTCCTCTAGATGAAACTTCTTTGTATACCCAAAAAAGAGAAGGAACTGGAAAAAACACAACTAAACTTCTATATACAATGCAAGAATGTTCCATACAAAACTGATTTAGCTCACTGAAATTGATCTCAAGAGTGTATTATTATGTGCACACACTTAAAAATATCTCTCTATTTTATGCACGATGGTAAATCAAAGCAATACATCTCACTGCTATTAAAGAAAATCATATGAGACTCTGACTGTGTGCTACTGCCAACAGTGACCCAGTTATTGTCCTCTCTTGGAGGACCAGTACCATTCTTTTAATATTTAAATTATGTTTAAATTGCTGTTGTTTTAAATAAATCCTCATTGACTGAACAGCCTTAGGTCTCAGGGGGAAGGGGAAAGAAGGCTCCAATCTTGCACTTGGATCACGTGGAAGGGCTGTATAGTGTTGGGTTAAAGATCCAGCTGTTGGAATCCAATTGCAAGACTGGGGCCTTCACTCAACACCCCCAAGCTGTTGTTCTGTATCTTTCTGTGCTGTGTGGACAAGCACACAGTTCTCTCAACGGCTGAGGAAAAAGGCTTTGCAGTAACAGCAGCAATAAGAGCAGGCAACGCGAATGGCTTGAGTCAGGCCAATGTCTGTGAACTGGTCTATTGTTATCGAGTTTAAAACCCTTGGTTTCTTTATTGTTTCTCTGTATCCGCAGCAGACAAAACTACACTGAAAAGCATTGGCTGTACTGAAATTCACACCTACTGCTATGCAGGGAGCCAGCACAAGGCCTGGAGGAAGATTTTCCCAAGGGCCTAAGTGAGTTAGGCACCTAAATCCCATTGACAGTCAAGGGGAGTCCAGGGTCTAGTTCACTTAAGCGCTTTACACAAGGGTTGAATTTCATTCTGGGATCGCCACCACACTTGGCTGCAGCCATATTTAAATGCTCAAGACTCTAAATTCCTCAAACTTCCCCACTTGGGGATGCACGCAATCCCTCTTCTGCCCAAAGCTGGTTTTTATCCCCAAGGAGCTTCCTTGGCGTGTGTGCTGTTTTCTCCAACTCTCCACGGCCTGAGTGGCCCTTCATCATTTGTCTTCTGAGTCAGAGCTGCCGTGTCTGGCCCATTTCAAACCCACCCGTTTTATAAAAGTGGTTTCAATGCAACGTTTCAGGAAATCTACAGTGTGGTTTGTTCTGTAATGTTTGGATTAGCATTTCATTGCTTTGTCTCCCAGATCACCTACGAGTGCCTAGTGAAGGGGGCTGTTCCCACTCACTGCATACTCAGACTCCCCCTTTTGAGTGACATTTTAATGGAAGCTACCCCTGCACACAGGGGGTCGGGGGGAGTAGATCTCTGACACATAATTATGCATTGCTCTTTTTAAAAATTAACCGAAATCCCTGTTAAACTGTTAAGTCCTAGGGCCTGATTCCCCTCTCACTTGAGCCAAGTAAGGCCGCGATTAAGCAAAACACTTAAGCGTGTGCTTAAATTCCATTGACTTCTGTGTGTCTTAAGCACATGCTGAAGTGCTTCACGGAAACTGTTTTCACTGAAATGCTCATAAAAGAGAAATCATTAGACTGGTCTATGAATATCATGTCTTTGTAAACCCGTTGAGGAAAACTTACACTCCAGGTTTTAAACTGCCCCACTGAAGAGTTCATGATTTTATTTTTAGTAGCTTTACATTTCAGCGTTAATTTAACAGAACTGATTGGACATGACCAGTGTCACTGAACCCACAAACACTGCAGGTCCAGCCGCCAGCTGATGTACGTCTGCCGAGCTTCACCACTCCACAGCTGCCAAGGGTCTGGTGCCTAGCGTCAGCTTACATTTCTGCTACAAACTCACTCCAGCTTTGCATAGTTTACATGCATGAGAGGGAGAGAAAAGGCAAAACCTACATGAATCCGGGAATAATGGTTTTAAGCAAATAAAGAAAAAAAAAGTCCTTTTTTATTTATGGTGGGTTTTTGCAAAACACAAGGATAAAGTGATTCCTGCCCCACTTCTCTGGGTCGAGATTCCCACCTTTAAAGTAATTATTTTGTCTCTCTAGTTAGGTTTCTATTTGTCCCCAAAGCTAGATTAACACCACGCTACGTGTTCCGTCTCTTTCACTGGAGAAGGTTCAGCATCAGCACTATAATTCTGTGGCCTGCCAGACCTGAATTGGTCCAGCAGTGTGCCCCTTAGACTAGGCACATCATCCCAGCAGTCTGGGTGAAGGTACTATCACTGCCGAGTGGAAACCTGCCGTCTCCCCATTGCCATCTGAGGCACGTATCTACAATGTTCATTTCTGAATCCACTCAGACATTCTCATCAGGAAATAGCACCAGCCTGAAACTATTTTTTTCCAGAAGTCACAGGCTAGTAGCTTGAAAAGTTACAGTACAGTAACTGAAGCAACAATCCACTCCCACCCAGGTCAGGGATGGGAAAAAAGGAAGAGCCTTGTATTAAATAAATTAACCTACATTTGACAGGCTCCTTTTTTCAAGAACCCAAAGCAGGTTTTCTCCTTCTCCACCATCTTCCTTTTCACTAATACTTACAGGAGCATTTCCGTCTTTGAAGCGCTTAAGAGACAATGGCTATATAAGCCTCACAACAGCCCTGTGAGGTAGGTTATTTCTCCCCCCTCAGCGGGGTACAAATGATGAAACTGAGGCAGAGAGGTTAAGCAGTTCACCCAAAGGCAGGTGAGGAGTCAATACAAGGGCCGAGATTCAAATTGGGGAATTTCTGTCTCCCAGTCCTGTCTTGGACCATTAGATCAGGTCTAAACTCTATCGATAGTATCCACTGTACCCCCTGCTCAGTTCCAAAGCTACATCTGGCTAATGCAGGAACTAAAATGTCTTATTTAAAATGTTTACATTGTCAGAAAACTCCAGACAATCAAAACACTAACAAACAAAAATCACCTTCATGAATGTGCAAGGGTATCATGAAAAATATAAACAAAGGCATAGTTCAACCAGCATATTGACCCTCTAGAAAATGCTGCAGTTACAAAGAGTGGACAGCTACCCCAACCACTGGGGCCAATTCTGCTGCTAACCCTTCGCTCTAGCTGGCAATTTTGAGAGGGGTGGGGGTGGGGGGGAGATTCAGTGTTGCAACTATGCTTCATCCTCAGTTATCCAAACCTCCCTGTTATATTGGAAATGCCACCCCCCCCTGTCTACTAATTACAAGCCTGTCATTTACCCCATACAATGATTATCAAAACTTTATTCAACAATCTCTTTCCACATTGGGATTATTGCATTTCTATTGCAGATTATAATTAAATTAAAAATCCCACATTGTCCTCCAAACCAGCTCCTGACTCTGTGGATAACTAGCTCATCTGCTAACAGCCACTTAGTAGAAACACACACACACACGCTCTACTAGGTAGGGTTCCCTCCCACACAGCAATGTAGGGTGCAGAAAACATGATGGCTCCACTAAGCAGCCTGAAATAAGCTCATGATGCATAAACAAAATCAAAACGAGTCAGAAACAGAAGGTTGGTTAGCTCCCCTGGTGGTTTAACTGCCCCCTGCAATGCCCCATTGCCCCTCACTTTCTTGGGGTGCAAGTTCCACCCACTAACTGACACGTGCCATACCCCACCTCTGGATCTAGCCACCAGTTCAGGGGCAGAACAGCAGGGCTTTGGATTTAAACAAGTACAACAAATCTGGATAATGAAGAAGGCAGCAAAGCAAGAGTTGCTGGTCTCCCTGCTGTGCCAAACACCTTCACTGTCCAGACCCGGACAGGTGGGTAACCTGCAGCCATGGTCTGGGGATGCGACAGACTGCACAGCTTGGATTTTCTATGCCACTGATAAGTTGAATGCTTCAGTGACCGGTCAGACCCGTTGCCCTCTTGCCGGCCAGCCACATTTGCCGTCTGCTCCTGCCTTCACTCAGCAATGCAGCACTATTGCAATATTCCTGTTCTACACCTCGCTTGTGGCCCATAGTATGCTGCTGACAGGTCATCAGGCCCAACCAGAAGTCCGAGAACGGTTTTCTGCATGGGCTGTCACATGCCGAGATGTGCCCACCACTGATATTTGGCAAATGCCACTGATCTAGATTTAGACATTGGAGTCCTGGGCAAAGGGGGTGGAAGAACGAGACCCATTTAAACCAGTCATGGTCACCTCTCTGCCTGTACCAACGCCCCATTACCATACCTGACGACGCTCCATCCTTCACCTAGAGCAAACCTGTCTGTCATCAGCCTTTCCCCTCCCCGATCTCCAAGTCAAGTGACTCCGATCACTCTGATGGGCAGTGTTAACATTTTTAATCACACAACTAACAAGCAGCACCATCACACCTCTTAGCCCTATGTGGCAGTAGGATTAAGGGTAACACTGCAGGGCTGCATGTGATGGGGGAGAATACCCCCCCATCACACACACTTTAAAATAGAACTACTTCCACTTTAAACAAAGACAGACATTGGTTATAGTTTAAATTAACAGAAACAACTTGGAATCCAATTCCTTCCCCCCGAATCATACAAACGGTACCTTGGAAAACAGGAAAGCTCCTTCCTGTTTTCTCATTAGAAAAAATGATTCCCTCCCCAGCAGGAGGAGAGAGGTTTAAGAATAAAATCCACCTCCCAAAATTAAAGTGGCCAACTAGTTTTTCACACCTGGGAAATCTGGCCATGCCCCCCTTTAATTTCCCCACGTAGCCCTTCGCGAGTGCTTCTAACCTCAAAAAGGGCCAATGTATTTTAAAGTGCATTTGCCATCGTAATAACTACTAGCTCTTAAAGCTTTCTCCCCACCCCTGCTCTCTCCATTCAGTGTATTGGCCTCTGGATGGGAGTCTCCCCAGAAACTGACCTATTTGTACCTCAACGTCTCACTCTATCTGCATCTACTCTTGATACTGGAGCACAAGAAGTCCACCCCCCAGTCTCCTGGCTCCATGCTAAACTCTACTCAGGATTCTGCTACTCCAGAGTTTGCTTAGATTTATTGGGCACGAGGATCCTGCATGTGGTATACACGTCTATTGGATACTGCATTTAAAGAGCCGCTGTGAAATTATATCCCGGATTTGGCGGGGGGTGGTGGTGGTGGTGAGGGAGGACTAAGACGACCGGGTTTCCCCTTCCACTTCAGCTCACTTCATCCAGGGGGCTCAGTACTTGTTGATCCCAAAGATCCGGACTCCGTGGAGCTGGGGCAGCTTGGGGATCAAGACGCTCATCAGGGAGATGGTGTTGATTATGAAGTGTATCCGGTCATATTTCGTATAGAAACTGGTGAGGAAATACCTAGGGGAGAGAGAAGCGGAAGTTGAATCACAGCTACCCACAGCTCCCATCACTCCCCGGGGCCAGTGACGATCTGAGGAGAGATACTGGTTGCAAGTGACTCACTGACTGCTTTTCCTGCTACAACCCATACTGCTCCCTTGGTGTACAAGTTACACCCACTAGCCGACCCCACCTCTGAATCTAGCCACCAGCTCAGGGCAGACAGACAGGGCTTCAGATTAGCACAACACAGCAAAGCCAGATAAGCCAAAATAAAAAACAAGGATCCGGTTTCTAGCAGCTAGTGAGCCCTGATTCCAAAGTGGATTTAGTCTCACCCTGGGGGATCTCAGTCTCTCTCTCTCCTTCTGGCCATGAGCTCTGGTCCCAAAAGACTTTAAACAGCTGAGCATCTTTGCAGCAGCAGCTTGTGTGTGCTTTTGGCAACAGACACAGCAGAGACTGGCCCTTCAGAAATATCTTCAGTCGATGGTGATGGAGCCTATCCGCCACTCCTCGCACTGTAGATGGCTGGAAAATAACATTTCCCAGCAGCGATTACATGAGTCAGAACTGCAATGTGGGTGGCAGGGGAGCCAGGGGACAGAGTCGGGTGAAAAGCAAGATGTTCCTCTTGGTGATGTGATTTTACAGTCTGATCCAGCCTCCAACACGTCACTCCACTGGGACTCTGCAGACTTGGGATGCTCTGAAGAATTTCTCCATCACGTGAAACGCAAACTACTTGTCTTCGCTTTCAGAGCCCTTCGTGGCCTCTCCACCCTACTTCTCTCTCATTCCCTCCTGAGAGGTTGACACCTGCTTCCAGTAAAGCCAGGGTGCCAGCCTGCACTGCCCACCTGTTAGATTGTCAGACGAGCACCTTCATGCTTCTCCCTTGCTGCCCCTTGTGCTGGGGAGGAATTCCCCATAAAAATCCACAAAGCCATTTCATTGCCCTCCGCCAAATCCCTTTTGCCATGAGGCCAAATCCAATGCCCCTGGTCTGGGGGCAAGATTCAGTGGTGGGGTCAGTTAGTGAGTGTAACTTGGCAACAGTCAGGCTGCTGGTGGGCTGAAACCACTGCCTGTCGTTCTGGACCATACTGTCTCATAGAGCTTGCCCCAAACCATCCCTAGAGTAGCCACTTGTTGTCTCTTGTCTTATACGTATGTAGTAAGTGAAGGCAATGTAGTAAGTAAAGGCCTAATGAAGGCCCAGTATGAGGCCTGAACCAAACTAAAGTAATGGTCAAGACTTTGCTAATATGAAGCAAAGTTAAGCTGTGAGCAAGAGGCAGGCCCTGCTCACAGAAGTTGGCAAGGAAAGGGCTGATGTTGCATAGTTACAGCATAAACATGGTACCAAGACACACTATACCGGAACATTCCACAGATAACATGGAACAGGCCGACCCATCCCAATGACAGGGGCAAAAGGGTAAAATGATGGATAGAGTTGTTTTGATCGAACCAACAGGTACAAGGTGAGAGGCGGCACCTTATTACGTAGAGGGGTTGTACCTTGCTACGTAGAGGGGTTGCACCTCAATACGTCAGGAGTGATGTGTAACTTGTTTGTACCTGTGTATAAGAATGTGTCCCTGGGGTGGTGTCTTTGTCCGGCTGAGGGGGCAGTGGAAAGTCCCGCCACTGAGCTGAGTCCATTGCCGAGCGGCACTTTCTAGCAGTATGCCTGGTAGACTAAGTAATCTATGGGGAACTGAAATTGTGTCAGGGTCGCAATAAACCTGGCCGAGGTGCCTTTGTATCTTAGTAGACTCTGTGGTCATTGGGGGTTCTCGTCGGGTCTGCTGTGTCAGCTATCTGCGCAGAGCTGGGGCAGCACACAGAGGGAACACACGCACGCAGCCGAGTGATATCAACAGGAGAAAGCAGAAGCACCACACCAGTAGCCTCTCACAACAACGTAGACTGTTCACTTTTGGGGGTAGGAACAGTCTTTTTGTTCTGTATCTGTGCAGCACCCGGCACAATGGGGCCCTGGGTCTGTGACTGGAGCTCCTAGCTGCTACCATAATACACATAAATCATGTTAATGTTAATCAGTGCTAGCCCTGGTGACTTGTGAGATAGTGAACCTTCGAAGCACATCAGGGCTGCACTGGTCTCTTTCTAACAGTGCTTTTTATGGACACTGACCCAGGCTGAATAGCACCTGGACACAAGCTCAGAGCAAATCCCCAAGACATCCACGCAATGAGTGGTGGACAGCAGCACAGACACAAGTGGGCTATGGATACTGTGAATAAATCTGGTATTGCAACATATGTGGATCTGCTTTCAGGCCCCCGAGCTAGCATTGTTTTTGGAGGCCAATGGAGGGCTTTAGCTTCAGCTTCGTTCGACAGGGTGCCGCTGTGACCAGCCCGCCCGCCCCCCTGAAGTACTCACAGCACGATGGGCGTGATGGTCAGGAACTTGCGCGATGCCGTGAACTGCACCCCATAGTCCATCTGCTCCCAGTGCGTGAGCAACCGGGCTTTCCCCTGGTCCGGAGTCTCAAAGGGCGTTCCTTTCACGGTGTGCAGGAAGATGTACATACTCTGTACCAAACACGAGCAGAAGGTAAAACTTGGGCAGCCCTCTGAGACCAGGTATCTGGAGAGATTCCTCTGACCTTAGCCACCCACAACTCATCACTAGGAAAGCTCTTACACTTGCAAGCCAGGGCTGTGCCACTAGGGGGAGCTGTTGTCATCTGATGAGATTTTTTTTTTTTTTTTTTTTCGGCATTGGCAATTAGGGTCCCACCGGACGAGCTGGTTACAGCCCGGCTAGGAAGCCTGGGCTCTTGAGCTCAAGTTATAGCAGCTCCTGCGTTTAGTGCTGGAGCTCCCTGGTGCCCTGGCCAAGATGGTGACGGTCACGTTAGGAAACGCAGCTCCCCGGCATCAGAGGAGAATACACATGGAGCGGAATCAAACTCCAGTATCGCATCTCTTCCTGCTGCACAGACTGAGGCGTGACCATGGCCAGACAGTTGCACAGACCATACCAGGTGCTTCCTGCCTGTCAGAGAAAACCTTTGAAATGGAACAGCCACAGACTCGCTGCCCCCGGCCCTGCGTTGCATTGGGGGGGGGGGTTGTGTGTGTGTGTGTGTGTGTGTGCGCGCGGAGAGTGGCACCTCCCAGGCTCTATTCCCAGTTCTAACCTCAACTGACTTTCATCCCTACGTGCCACAGCTCCCTCAGTTGTGAAAGCGTGATAATATTGACCCCCACGCCACGGGGGGAGAAGGGTAACGCATTGCTGATGCAGTGAGCGTTGAGATTCTAAACGGTGCGGCTCTAGAGGACGGCAAAGGGGTAGCAATGTTATTTATGGGGAGGCAGGGCTGTCCAATGGACAGAACACTGCCCTGGGCACTCAGGAACCCTATGTCCAGCTCTGACCTTGGGCAAGTCAGCCTCTCTGTGCCTCAGCTTCCCCATCTGTAAAATGGGGATAATGACACCAACCTCCTGTGTAAAAGACTGTGAGCTCCACCAGTGAGACGCACTAGATAAAAGCGGAGTATTATTATAACCGGAACTTAAGCAATCTCCTGGAAAGATTCCAGTGACACACGCTCCAGGTACACACAAGCAACAAATCCTTGGAGAAGCCAACAAAAAATCCGTTGGGATTGTTGTTTATGAACAATTGCTGCTGGTCCTTTAAAAGCCTCCTGCTCCTAAGACTCACCACTCTAAACTGGACAGAGGCCAAGGCAAGGAGGTCTGATTGGCGGGAGAGCAGAGCACACCAGTGCTGATCTCAGCCCTTTTGCTCTCAGTTCTAGCTGCCGATTGCTCGAGATCTGGATGGTTTTTATGGGATGGGGCGTCAGGAGCCCTGCGAGGGAATCAATTCCCGGTCTCTGATTAATCTCAAGCCGAGAATCACTTTAACCATAGGGCACAAATAGACCAGCTGCTGCGTCTGTGCTAACGTCTGGGTTTCTCTGACCTGGAAATCAGGGAACAAGCTGCTGCATGGAGCCACGGTCTGATCTCCGGGAGACAAACAGACTAAAACAAGAGGGGAGTCAGGAGCGGGCGAATATATCATCAGTGAAAAGCTTGGGGCGTTTTTCTGAGCCCCAGAGGAAAAGGTTCCGCTCAACGGCTGCGGTTGTGTCATGTCCCAGCAGAGGGCAGCAGTGCGTCCACTCACCCGCATCCCCAAACCCATCCCCTGAAAAAAAAAAAAAAAACCCACACACTCCAGCCCACACCCATGAAGAAAACTGACTGTTTCATTTCTACGATACACCCGAGTCAATGACCCCCTGTTCACATTATGCACTTGCTCCAGATACAGTAGCATTAGACTCAGACAAATGGCCAACAACCCCCACCCCATCCCTCGGCTTTGCACCCTGGGCCTCTCATCTGGGCCCAGCCTACTGTCAGCTCACAAGTCAGCAACTGATTTTTATAAATCCTCCAGCTCCTGGGTACAAAAACCCACCTTGCCCTTCCTGCCTCTCCCTTTGTTGCCAGTAACACCAGAGGATTCCTGGGCAGCAGCAAAGTGAGCGTAACCAGCGGGTAGCAGGTCCCCCTCTGGGCCTGACCCTCGGAGGATGTGAGGCTGTCATAGCTCCTAATCCTTGATAGCTCAAGCTGTAGAGACTCACACTTCCAACCCAGGAGGTTGCTAGTTCAACCCTCTGAGTCAGCCAAGAGGACAGTCGTCACACAAGGCTCCCCCATCTTGCACTGCTCTCCATGTGTCCGGGCGCCAGACAGTAGTTTACACCCCACAGCCTATTCCCGCTCCTGCGGGGGCCTCTTCGGGTAGCTTTGGTGATGCGGACACTTGCCCGGATGGGAGCTGGTCTGAGACCCAAAATTAATTCACGTAGGGGACGGTGAACACCAAACGTTTGATTGTTACCACCTGGGCTGGATTTGAACCCATGACCTCAAGGTGAAAGGGGGCTGAGCCTGGGATGTGGCTGCTCAGTCAGCCAGACTGCATCCCACACACTGGTGGGAACTCAGGACTTGGGGTTTGATTTCACTGTAGGATCCCTCGGCAGCTAACCACCCATGTGACCATCAAGCCCAGCTGGGGGTTCCCCCTGGGGCCAGTGAGCCGTGGCGCCCCCTTACCATGTTGTGGATGATGTTGGTGAGAGTCCAAACCACAGGGACACTGAAGAAGGGGATGCTGAGGAGGACCACATGCAGCAGGCCAATCCCCAGCACGTAGGAGAGCCAGATGCCCCGGCTGTTCATGACCCGGGTGTTGGGGTTCACCTCGCTGTGAGCCGTCCCCACGTTCATGCTGGCTCATGCGTCGGCTAGACAGTCCTGAACTGAACCAAGAAGAACAAGAGACAGGTCAGCGCAGGGAGGCAGCAGACTCTGCCACTCCACTAAGCTGCAAGCTAACCAGAACCCTCCATGCAAACGGCCCCATCCTTCCCTGTCCCTGCTTCTCAGCCAAGACCAGCCCAGGATGGAGCATTGTCTTGCAGGTAAAGCAGCCGACAGGAAGTCAGGTCTACCGGATTCTGTCCCAGACACTGCCACCCTCTCACCACAAAACCTTGGGCAAGTCACTTCACTGCCCTCTGCCTCAGTTACCCTAGTTATAAAATAGAGACAATACTCTTGTCTGGGAGCTAAATCCACTCATGTTTGAGATTCAGGTGGAAGGTGCCAGGAAATGAGAAACATCTCTACAATGGGGGTATTTCTAACGCTGGTGGTATATTCTGGTGGAACCGGGGCATATGGATGATTTCAGTCCTGCGACTCTGCCAGTGAAGAGCCAAATAGGTAATTTCACAGCATAACATGGACCAAATTTTCTTTTGCAGGACACATTAGGGCCCTGGTCCTGCAAAATCTGGAGCATAGTTACCCACATGCTTAAGGGTTTGCAGGATCCAGGCCATAACATGTCCTGAGAAAAACTTCAGCCCCGATTCTGCAAAGTCTTAGGTGTGTGTAACCTTACACCTAGGATTAGCCCCATTGACTGCCACAGGGTTCTGCGAGGCTGCAGGAGCCTCCCCACACTGACCCACATCACAGAACTGGACTCTTGTTTCATAAGCAGGACCAAAAAAGATCTTTGGAGAGATCATTACAGCAACGGGAAGGAGAAATGAAGAGTTCCAGGAGAGAGATCCTTTGACACCGAGGTTAGAAAAGCCATGGTGAGGTAACGATGCAGGGAGGTCGCTTCACTAGGGGTGCCCTACAGGAGAAGGCTCCCACTCTGCTGTGGGGTAGAACGTGCAGACCCCAGGAGCAGCACAGAAAGAAGCATTTTCAAAGCAATTCTGATAAGGCCAGAAAGAGAGACTCACTGCTGGAATGGAGAAGATTGTCAATGACTGGACTGAGGCTGGATTTGGTGCCATACCCAGCAATCCATGAAACCTCAGGGCCTAGGGCTGCTGCACGCATTCGCCTGCATAATGAAACAGGTTCAACAGCAAACACCAGTCCCAGGATTCAATACAGAGCACGCTGACTGAACTTTCAGCTAATGACGAAACACACAAGGAGCGGGAGCAGAATGGAGCTGGACAGGCCTATCTGTGGCTAAGGTTCGAACGCTGCCACCACCCTACAGGGATAAAAACCACCATCACAAAGCGAACAGGAAATGAGGGTTTCCACTCACCCCTCAGCAGATCTCAACCGGCTGCTGTCCAGCCGGTACACTCCAAAGCTGGTTCCAGTTGGAAGGCAGATTGTGATGTCATTCACTCAGAGCAAGATCACAACCAAAAAAACCTCAGATTCCAGAGACAGCCAAAAGGTGCTAATGATGGGCCCAATCCTGTGAGCATATTGCTCCCAGACCGTGGGATAACTCGTGGTACTGAGCAATAAAGTCACTGCTGCCAAGTCAGCAAGTATTTTCAGGCTCAGCTAGAGTGACCAGATATCCTGATTTTATAGGGACAGTACTGATATTTGGGGCTTTTTCTTATACAGATGCCTATTACTCCCACCCCCCCGATTTCTTATACTTGCTGTCTGGTCACCCTAGCTCAGACCTTTGTGGGACTGAAGCAAGGAACTTCATCGCCATCTGTCTCCCAAAGGTGCCGAGCACCAAGGTGCCACCACACCTTCAACAGAGCAACAGGAGTATTCTCCATCACTTGACGTCTTGCTAAGAGACTCGCTCCAGCTCCTCCCTCACCACTTCCTGGGCTCAATGCAGGAATCACTGGGAGGGAGTTTTGGGGCTGTGAGATACAGGAGGTCAGACTTGACTATTAGAAATGTTCCTTCTGGACTTGAAACCTTTATGTGCCTAACCGTTTGGCACATAAAACCCTGATCCTGCAAACACTTCGGCATGTGGGACTTGTCAAAAGCATTATGTTGAGGGTGTATGCAAGGCCAGGGTCAACATTTGGAAATTTTTGGCCATCCTTGCCCAACATTAATTCCTATGTATTTGTCAGCCTTTATTCCAAAGCTGCTTTGTTGCTTTTTGGCTGATTTTTCAAAAAGTTGACCAATTTTTGCATTAGTAGGAGCACACTTCCTTTTCATTCAAAGTTTAGTAGCTACCGAAGTACAGATGCAGAAACAGATGCAGAAATAAAAAGGCCTAGACAAGCCAGGCTCTCCCTTCCTGGTAATTTTCTAGTGTTGTTGCTGGTTTAGCTCCCATTGCTGGGAGACCGATTTGCTGCTCTTCTCCAGCTCACATGCCCGTGTTGTGTGGGAGGCGGGTTGCAGCCAGACCTATTGTGTTCTTTACACAGAAACCAGATGTTCCAAGTTTCTTTACATAGAATCCTGGGCCTGGGTTATTTTGCAGGCTGGAGCTCTATCTTTTTTATTGTCCTTGACAAGGGTTATTACACAGAACAAACACTATCCCTCCTGCAACTGCTGTTGGCCGTGCTGTGTCCTTCAGGCCTCCTGTAGTCACCCACGGGTGCGCCTCAGCATCAGCCATCCAGCGCAAGGCAGGGCTGCTATCTGACAGACACACCAATTTCTCTGCCACTCAGAAACCTTGACACCACAGGCCGACAAGTGGTTATGGTTGGAGAGGACGTTGGACCTGCTCTGTTGCCTGCAGACAGGACACCCCAAATGTGCTAATCGCTCAGCTTCTCATCACCACTTCCCTGGATCACAGAACACCCCCCGTCCCGGTCTCCTTTTTGTGCCTCAGTTTCCCATTTGTAAAATGTGGATTAGACTTGGTTGAAATCTACTTCATGTGGACACCGTGGGGACCACGGCACACTGAGGATGTCAGCCACTGAGTAATATCAGAAAAATTTTGCAGGTTCCATTTCAAATTCTCTCTTCTCCTGCCTAAAATACCCACCATCATCCCTTTCATCCAGGACACCCCTCTGTTCCTGGATCGATATTTACATCTCTTGTACAGAAGTCATCCCTAAACCCAGTCTCTCCACGGCTTACAGGTCTCTGCATCTTATTTCCAAGCTTACTTAAGAGCTACTAACCAATCAAAGCCAACGGCCCCTCCCCCCACAACACAGCTTATTAGCTTTACAGATGGGATTTGTTCAGGAAAAACAAAGCACATGAGAAAAGCAATGGAAACTTTGCTCCAACCCCCTCCCCCTTCTGAAGCAGATGACTGCTAAGCTCCAATTTCTCAGGACACCCAGCTGCGCCAATGCTCCTCAATCCCGACCCGCAGCCCCCTGCTCTCCCAGCACATGCTTTGCGATGCCACTCAACCTCAACTCACAACCCCCCCACCCCCCGACTATCCCAGCCCTGCCCCCTGCCGATGCCAGCTCTGGCCTGCCACACACACCCCTTCAGACTCAAGCTGCAACCAGAGGACAGGACCCAGGTCTCCTGACTCCATCCCACGCTCTATCAACGGGGCTACGCTGCCTCTCCTTCACTTCAGACCCACACTAGATACGAACCCAGCTCACAGAGGCTAGTGCGTGAATTCTCAACACCCAACCTCGTCACACACACAAAACAACCCGCTGACAGCCTGACTCAGCCCAGGTCAGCGGTAGGCACGTTGGGCTGACTAGCGCCTTGTGGGGCTCGGCTCAGGATGGGCGGTAACGGGCCGCCGTGCTGGGAGGCCTAGCACTGAATGGGCCACCGAGACTGAACTAGCCTCTTATTCGTTTGGAACGTCCCTCAGGCTGGGCCGGTGGGGGAAGGAAGCTGTCTGTTCTGCGGCTAGAGATCTCCGTCTGCAGGGCTGTCAGGCCAGCGTCTGAACTGGCAACATCGCCCCAGTTCAACAGGGAAGAAACCAAACAGCATCGTCAGTTTTCTCCTTGTCTTGTCAGCCACCGACCCTGCAGGGACCTTGCTGACCCAGGGAACTAGCAAGGACACAGCCAGCTCCCTGGCTTCACACTCTCAAAGCCCAGCACTCAAGGGGCGGGACAGAGATTGGGAGCCAGGCAGATTCCTGTCCTGTGGCCGCTCAACTGAGAATGATGCTGACTGGTGTCTCTTGTGACGGGAGAGCAAGTCAATTCTCAGGTTTGTGCTGGGCCAGAGCAAACTGACAAAGATCACCACTGATGTCACTTGTCCCGCAGAGTCATAGACGGGAAGTGTCACAAGAAAGTGAATCACTGCATGGCTCAGCGAGCAGGGCACTGGAGCGGGAGCCAGGACGTCTGGATTCTGCTGCCAGATCTGCTACCGACCTGCTGTGGGATCCCCAGCAAGTCACTTCCTCTCTCTGTACCTCTGCACTCCTGTGCCCGCCCCCCCCTTTGTATGTCTAGTCAGACTGCAAATTCTTCAGAGCAGGGACTGTCCCTCTCTTCATGTTAATACAGCACCCAGTGCAACGGGGCTCCAATCTCACGGGGGGGGGGGCCAGCACCCTGTGCAAAGGGGCCCCCCAAACTCAATGGAGGCGTCTAGCTGCTACCACAATACAAATAATAACGTACGAGAGGCTGAAATCTCCACCAAAGTGGAAGAAGTCACAATTTCCTGGGAAAATGAATATTTTAAACCCGTCTCCACAGGAACATTATTTGCTCCTTTGCTCACCAGAGGACCATCAGAGGCAGGATTACACGGCGAAGATTTCAGGGATGATGGAGACACTGCTATATTGAAAGGAAACCAACATCTGAAGGAGCCAAGTGATGTGTTGAGAAATTGCCATTAACCTATCTCTGGGACCCAGGTTCTGATCCTGGTTTAAGTCACAGAGGGAACGAACTTGGCAGATCTCAGCCCAGTCCCAAAGGGCCATTTCTCCCTGCCACTAAACCATCACACAGGGATGCCTGGGCAGCCTGCACAGGGGGAGGCTGGGATTGGAATGGGGGGTGGGGTGGGGGGCTGCAGTCAGGAATGAGATGCAAAGGCAGAGCTGTGCAGGGGACACCAGGAATGAAAATGCAGGGGGTGCTGAATAACTGAGGTATATTGATAAGTACTGTGGTCAAGATTGAGGTGCACAGTCAACACGGACGATGGGAAGCCTGCCCAACCCCTGGTTTTAACCTCAGCAATTACCCCCCTCATCTCCAAATTCACAGAGAAGTCTCTGAGAAAAGGGAAAACGCTTCAAATGTAACTTCCTGTTGCCCAGGAGATCAGCAACAGGCTGTACCCAGAGCAGAGCCATTGTCATCCTTCCTGCACAGAAGAGGGACCCAATTTACAAGTTGGGGCTGAGGGGAACATGCCTTTGGCTCCAGCCGAAGCAGCGGAGGGATGATGCCTGCAACTAGAATGTAACAGACAATCCCTCTGAGCGTGTTCTGCTCACCCCTAGTCGGATGGACTTTGGTTAGCTGCTTGATCAGCACATGGTCTGCTGCTCTCTGCATGAACGGCAGAGACAGAGAGTGGGACCATTTGGCCACTGAGTTTGAACCAGTCCCGTTCAGCAAACTGAATCCCCTCTAACATCCCAGCTGACAGCCAGATCCACTCACCTCCTTTAACTTCTCACGTCCTTGAACTAACTGGCATGCATCCTGCCAGGCAGTCCCTGCGTGACATGTCAATTGTGAGAGGTGTGGTGCCCAGGGAGGCACTACATTGCTGCTCACAAGGGGTAAAGTCTCTTACATCCCTTAATGCAATTTGTTTACTATGCTGCAGCTTGTCTAGGGAGGCAAGGGGACGTATATCCCCTGCGGGCGCATCTCCTCAGGGGAACCCTGCGGGTGCATCTCCCCCAGGGAACCCTGCATGGCACACAGATCACATGCGAAAGAGGCAGCAGTAAGATCTGAGGTGCCATACAGAGTCTGAGCTATTGTCTACAGTCCCCACATCCTAGAAAGTGCTGGGGTCATCAACTCTCCTCATCATGAAGGATCAGATGCAGCTCTGGCCCAAAGCAAACATTCAGCTGGAAGGAGAGAGAAGTTTGTGCTGGTGAAGAGCAGAGCTCGTTTCGAAGGGTAGAAAAGCGACTCCCAAGAAGAATATAAGAACGGTCATATTGGGTCAGACCATGGTCCATCTAGCCCAGAATCCTGTCTCTGACAGTAGACAGTACCAGACCTTCAGGGGAGTGTACAGAACAGGGCAGTTGGAGTGATCCACCCTTGTCCCTCTCAGCTTCTGGCAGTCAGAGGTTTAGAGTCGCCCTGACTATGGGGTTGCATCCCTGACCATTTTGGCTAGTAGCTATTGATGGACCTATCCTCCATGAACTTACCTAATTCTATTTTGAATCCACTTATACTTCTGGCCTTCACAACATCCCATGGCAATTGCTGTGTGAATAAGTACTTCCTTGTTTGTATTCATCCTGCCACCTGTTAATTTCAGTGGGTGGCCCCTGTTTTTTGTATTATGGGAAAAGATAAGTAACACTTCTCTATTCACTTTTTCCACATCATTCATGATTGTATAGACCTCTATCATATTGCCCCTTAGCTGTCTCTTTTCTAAGCTGAACAGCCCTAAATTTTTAATCTCTCCATGTATGGAAGCAGTTCCATAACCTTGAATATCTGTGTTGCTCTTCTCTGAACCTTTTCTAGGTCCACCATATCCTTTTTGCGATGGGATACCCGAACTGCTCACAATATTCAGGGTGTGGGCGCACCACTAATTTTTATATATATATGATATGATATTTTCTGTCTTATTATCTATGCCTTTCCTAACCCATTATTATTCTGCTTTTGTAGCCTCTCTAACTTCTCATACCATTTCACAATCACTGTCCCCACCCTGGTCAGGTGTTCAGTAGTGTATTCCTACTGCTCTACTCTTTTTAGTCAAGCATGGAATTTCTGTCTATGGAGATTCCATGGTAGAGTTTGTTTCATGTAAGAACCTTATTTGACTCTCTGTTTTCTTTAACATATAATGCCACTCCCCCACCCACAACCTACACTGTCATTCCTATATATTTTACACCCTGGTATTACTGTGTCCCATCATTATCCTCATTCCACCAAGCTTCCCTGATGCTTATTATATCAATATCCTCATTTAATGCCAGTTACTCTAGTTCACCCGTCAGAGTATTGAGATTTCTAGCATTTGGTACATTTTGCCCAGAGGCACTCTAAACAAGAGCCAAATTAAACCCTGCGACTCTGGCTGAAGCCAGCAGGAGTTGCACCATCCCACGCCAGGGCCACGCTGGGTCAAGAACTCCAAAGGGAGGGGCCTTTGGAACCAACACAGACGACAAACAACCAACACATTACGCAAGACAGTATCTGGGACATCAGGCTGTTAATGGGCCAATGAGGCAGTGAGCCATTCGCTGGGTGGATGGACATGATGCCTTCAATATGCGTGGGCTGGCCACTGGGGAGCTAGTAAGTTCCCCACCCTCCTTAATGGGGATGGACGTGGTCTCCTAAAACCGGCTCTTCTCCATAGCGCCCCAGTTGAAGGGCCCTTCCAAACACACCTGCCAGCCATAGGATCGGTTGGAAGATGGGGACCATCCTACCACATTGCCTGAGGTATACAGTGCCTGTTCGCTGCAGCGTTATATGGGAAGGGGCAATGCCCCTCCCCCCTTGCCAAGAGACGTACCAGCACCTCCACCCCCTGCCAGATGGACTCTATAGCTCTGTCCTTTTACACCACCATCATGTTCATTTTCAAAGCACTTAATATTAGCTGATTAGTGCCAGGGTAAGTCTAATGTAGGTGATAGGATGATACTGAAAACCCCAAGAGATCATTAGGGCATCATCCACTTCTTAGCACCTGGCATTGTCTTTTTACGCCCACTTTACACAGGTAGGAATGACCAGAGGAGGGGTGAGGCCGTGGGGAAATCAGGTGTGGGGTGTGCTATGAAGTGCTTTCCAGACAGGTTGGGGTAGAACACAGCAGATTCCAACCCCAGCCACCCTGGGGACGCCCAGAATGACTCCTGTGAAGTCAATGGGATCATCTGGGGTTTACACCAGCATCAGTGAGATAAGGCTCCTGCCTTACAGCCACAAAGAGCTCAGGGAACGCTAAGTTGCAAAAAGCCCGTGGGTTTGAATGGCGATGTTTTGTACATGACCCACGAGTGCCACAACGTTTGCTCAAGCTGAGTGTGTGTCAGTCTGTTCCACTGGGTAGCAGGACCAGGGTCACCCGGTTTTTAGAGGAGGGACTGGAACGATAATTACCGATCACACCCCAGAGGCACAGAGCTCTCTACGCATTTACAGTAATAGATGCCGTCTAATCAATCCCCATCTGACAGCATCAGCAGCCTCGTTCTATAGATGACGCCAAGGTTCTCCAGAGAGGGGAAGTCACTTGCAATCAATAGCAGAGCTAGGCTAAGGACTCAGGGGGTTCCCAGCTCCCAGTCCCATGCTCAGACCACATTTAACCGCTCACACTAGTTCTGCTTTTGCCAGTCTCTCCCACCTGCGCCCTCTTTAGCTTGTTACCTAGAGCAAAGGGCCTGAATTAAAATATACAAGCGGGATCAAATCTGGATCCATAATTTGCAGCTTCCAAGGGCCATTTCCAGAACACATCATCTGAACAATCCTGCGCATTGGGGGAATATCCGGATCCCTAGTTATGACTGTGGGGTGATGTGGGGAGAAGGGGTTGGCAGCCATCCGTGGTTGCTGCCATTTGAACAGGGTTTGCTGTTATCAAAGCAAACACTGCACATACAAGCTTTCAATGGGAGTTCCCAGACGACTGCTATTCCTCAGATCATCCAGTTTTATTCCCTGAGCCACTATGGGGACCTGGGACTTTTCAATGATCTTCTCTCTTTGGAACCACAGGGGCTCCCACAGCATACAGCACAGCTGCCAGTTGCTTGGGTTTCCCCGTGGAAATAGCAATATGGCTGCACAACAGTATTATTTATCTGTACGGTGGTAGCACCTAGGATTCCCAGGCATGGACAAGGACCCGGATCCTGTGGTGCTTAGGGGCTGTACAAGCGCAGAATAAAACCGGTCCTTGCCCCAAAAAGCTGGCAATCTAAGTAAAGCGAAGATTGCAGGCTGTCCTGGAGATGCGTGTGCCCTGAGGCCTCTTCAGTGCTGCTTGGGATGCAGGAGGAAGGGGTAATACGTACCCAAGCGAGAAGTGAACCCACCATATGGGACTCATGCCCCAGCTTCTCTCAGCCTACAGACTCCCTAAGAAAAGGTCCCAGCCACACACATGCCTCTGCTGGGGATTTCCCGCAGCTGCGCGGAGATCCCCACGGCTTCTTGGCAGCGGGTATTGAGGGCTGCGTTGCCTATGAACTGCAGAAGGCCTCTGCTCCCCCCCCAGCTCCAGCTTCACCCCCCACCTCTGTTTGCACAGAAGAATTTGTTCCAGTCTGCACTTTCCCCATATGCCTCCCACTATTAACCTCTTTGTGGCAACGTAGGGACCTGTTGCTTCCTAGCTGCGCCAGCTCATTCCACTACATTGTATTATAGGAAACTGCTGCAGGAGTGGACGCCTTGCTCTAGTCGCACAATTTGATTTTATCCAACAGCTCAGCTAGGAGGCTTTGAGAGAGTCAGCAAGGGGAGGACAAAGCGGGGATGGGACACTGAGTCTTTCACCTCGAGGTCACCAGTTCAAATCCAGCTCAGGCTGGCAGAGCAGTTGGGTCTTTGGACAAAGACCCAGATCACAATGGAGATGACAGCCTCAGGGGAGAACCAAAAGATGCTGTCAGACACAGGGACCAAAGAGCCTCTACAGGTCAGTAGTTGTGGGGGGATGTGGCTGGGGATTTGTGGGAGACTTCCCCATAGCCAAGACTCTAGGGCTGCCAAGCCAGCAAGTCACCTCTTCCTGGAGACCTCCCTTCCATCACCCCCCTCAGAAAGCCTGGGATGCTGCCACTGAATGCCGGGAATGTGCTCACATCTCCAGGAAACCCCCCCTCCGTTGTATCTGAAGAAGTGAGGTTTTTACCCACGAAAGCTTATGCCCAAATAAATCTGTTGGTCTTTAAGGTGCCACCAGACTTCTTGTTGTTTTTGTAGATACAGACTAACACGGCTACCCCCTGATACTTGATACCCTCTCCCTGCTGAAATCCCAGGGTGCTGAGAGTTGTCTTGTGGCTTTCCAGGCTCCCCAAAGAGCAATTGTTCCCCTAGAGACCCCTCTTGTGCTGCTTGCCTGCACAGTTTGGTTAAAGGCAGCCTGGAAGCTCCCTCCCAGTCCTACCCCCCAGGTCCCGGTCACCCCAAAAACTCAGCTGGACAGAAACAATACCCTCTGGAGTGCTAAGAAACGGTCCAAGGGCCTAACCCCAGATGCACACAAAAAACCGTAGCCATCCCGCCCTGGCAGGCTCCCAGCCCCACTCCCCCAAGGGGGAAGCAGGCGCCTCTCCCACCGGGCTCCCCAGCTTCTCATGGCCCTAGACAGCAGATCCCCCCATTATTCCAGAGCCCAGCACCCCCACACTCCCTGAGCCCCTTGCCCCTCCCATCACGGGGGCTTTCCCCCAAGCCTTGCACCACCACCCCCAACTCTGCCCCTCGACCGGTCTCTGCTCCCCTGAATGCCTGCCCCCCTCCTCCAGGTCCCTGCACCCCCTTTCCCCCGCCCCTCTCCTTGGCCCCGCCCCCTATCTCTGCCCCCCTGCAGACCCCAGGCCTGCCACACCGCCCAGCCCCGGTGCTCACCGCGCTGCGCAGCCGGCTCTCGGCCCGGGGGCCTCTCCCCGCAGCCCGGCTCCGCTCCGCTCCCCGCCGCCGCCGCGGACAACGCAGCAGCAGCTGCAGCAGCTGGCAGCTCCGCCCTCCCCAGCATCCCCCGCGCCCGCGGGGCGCGCTGGGAAATGTAGTTCCCCTGGGGCGCTCGGGACTCCCACATGTCCCATGGCCCCTGAGGGCCGCCGCTGGGCGGGGGGCGGCGGCTGCTGTACATTCCCTGTCAGCTCGCTGTAGATGTTTTTTTGTGCTTGTTCATTTTTATTACATTTCTGTGCATTGGTTCTCATTCTCTGACTTGTTATTGTTTGCCGCACCTGTGAATCTCTCGTGAATTGTCAGCAGCCCAGGTGTGTCCTTTTACTCAGTTATGGTTTGCTGATCATCAGCTGCGTGCGTGCCCGACACTGCATGGGACACACAGGTAAGGCATTACGCTGGCAAAGACTACAGTCCTGATCCTACACAGGCTTCACTTTCCCACCATGAATAGTCCCACTGAAATCAGTGTAGTAGTAAAGTTAAGTGTTGGAATAAGTGCTTGCAGAATTGGGGCTGTACGCGTGTGCTTAAACTTTGTGTGTGAATAAATGCACTGAATTCAATGGGGCTAAGCGCATGCTTCACTCTTTGCAAGGGACAGTAGCAAAACAGTCCCTGCTCTGAAAAGCTTACATGTTCTGTGAGCTCAGCCCCTTCAAACTCTCATATCTTACTTCCATGAGCTAGCCTGGAGCTTGTAATGGAAACAACATGGGTGGATTCTGTTCCCAGATGGAGCCCAACTGAAATCAAACAGGGCTCTGTGTGGGCATGAGGATCCAATCACAGGAACAGGGGGCCCTGAGAAATCAGATAAGTAAAGTTATTCACATCTAAGTGTTTGCATGGCCAGCTTCTATTTGTCCTGTGTTTCAGCAAGAACTACGCATTGCCAAGAAGCAGACACTGTGATATAAGTGTGTGATTTTGTGCTGAATAGAGAGGTGAGATGGGCCTTATGAATAGCAAAGTGGACTGAGCCTCAGGAAATCTGGGTCAGTTCTTGCCTATATTAGTGATCTGGGGGCAAGTCTCTCTCCTCTATTTCCCACTTATCTATGTAGACTGGGAACTCTTTGGGGCAGCGACTGCCTCACTCTCCTTTTTTCTCCACTTTCCTCCAAAAGGCTCCCCTGCTCCCATTCACGTCAGTCCTTATGTTCTCCCCCATGTTATAATTATTATTATGGTAGTACCTCGAGGCCCAGCTGAGATGAGGGCCCCCTTGTGATAAGCGCTGTATATATACATAACCAGAGACACAGAACTTACAGTCTAACTCCGCACACCAGAGCCCTGATCTTAGCTGAGGATGCTAGGCATGTCCTGTAATACTAATATTAAGTATGATTTTGCATCATCAATAATGAATTGTGGTAGTTGCCCAATAATCATTTGTCCTGTATTTTTTTCATATGCTCAGTCTTCATTTCCGTGACATGTAAGTTGTGAGGGCTGCAAAGCATTCTCAGGGCTGAGCTGACTCATGCCTTTCTGAGCCCCCGTAAGTTGCAGAGCTCACATGGGACATTGCCCCCCTCCACAAACGAGAGAGCTCCCAGGCAGCTGCTTGTGTTGTTTGTATGAAGAGCCATCCCTGCCCTTTGGGCTGCTGGGCACGGAGTGCAGCACACTTTAGCAAAGGCAGGCACTCACTAAACAGTTCTCCTTTTTCTCCACTTTCCTCCAAAAGGCTCTCCTGCTCCCATTCACTTCAGTCCTTATGTTCTCCCCCAAATTATAATTATTATTGTAGTAGCACCTAGAGGCCCCAGCTGAGCTGAGGGCCCCATTGTGCTAGGTGCTGTACGTATATCTAATGAGAGACAAAGAACTTACAGTCTAACTAGACAAGACAGACAAAGGAAGGACAGTTACCTGCTTTGTACAGAGGGGGAAATTGAGGGCTGGAGAGATTAGATCACTTTGCCCATGTCACTCCAGGAGTCTGTGGTAGAACTGAATCCAGCTTGCCTGAGTCTTAGCCCAGGATACCAGCCTTTCCAAAATGTCCAAGTTTCTAGCTTCCAGATACTGGCAGAAATATACAACGGGGAGGAAGGAAATTTGGCCTAAGGACACTGGGGCAAACTCTTGATCTTATGAAAAGTCCCTTATGGGTTCTTTCATGTCTGCACAGAGCAGAGTCCGGATTTTTAAGGTTGTTTCAAAAGATACCCTGACCCCACCCAATGCTTAACTTGTGTGTCCCAGGCAGTTTTCTAGCTGAGTCTCTCTGATGAGACCTTAAAAACTGGAGCCCTGTCCTCTCTGCTTGGGTATTAAAGAACCCATTGCCCTTCTTGTAAGAGTGGGGAGTTGGCCTTGAAGTGTTTGGCCAAAATTCCCCTCCCCTTCCCACAGTTGTGTTGTGTGTTAGTTGTTTGTTGGCCTCCACCCCAGAGGTGGCTGCACTTCAATAGTGCCATGTGCATACTGTCTGTATGGCACTTTGGGACTCCTGTGGGATGAGAGGTGCTGTAATAACATACAATAATGAACATCAGCTGTTAATAGCAATAATAATAACATGTAATGTAGCATACTCTGTGGGGTGCAAGTATAATACTATAGGGGTAGGCATAACATGTTCATAGCCAGCTGCAAACCGAGGCTCTGATCCAGCAAACACTTAAGCATGTGCCTCATTTTTAAACCCATGAGCAGTCCTGTTGACTTCCAGGGAACTACTCACTTGCAAAAAGTTAAGTATGTGCTTCAGTGGTTTGAGCATTGGCCGGCTAAACTCAGGGTTGTGAGTTCAGTCCTTGAGGGGGCTATTTAGGGATTAGGGGCAAAAATCTGTCAGGGGCAAAAAGGCAGTGATTAGTCCTGCTTTGAGTAGGGAGTTGGACTAGATGACCTCCTGAGGTCCCTTTCAGCCCTGATATTCTGTGATTCTAAGTGCTGATCAGGGTCTGAGAGTGTGTCTGTGAATAAGTGGCACCTATTGTGCTACTGTAACCCACACACCTCCTGGGTGTGGTGTTCTGTCCTATCTAGTGGCACCGAGACTACTTGAAGAGAGAGATAAAATGACTCTGCTCTACAGCCTTAGCTAATAGCAGGGGCTTGGACTAGATGACCTCCTGAGGTCCCTTCCAACCCTGATAGTCTATGATTCTAGAATAGCCAGTTGGCTTTTAGCTCATGTGGTAGAGGTTATGCACTAAGCTCCAAAGGTTCCAGGTTCGATCCCACCTGCTGATGACCAGGGTCTGGCGGTGTTACACTACCAATGTCTAATAATCCTATAATAGTTGTACACACTGTGACATCTTGGGGACCAGGGTCAGGATCCGGTCTCCACTCTGAATTCTTTGGCTTGTGCATGGCAAGGGAGTCTGCTAAATAATCAAAGCTAAGTACCTTGCCGCTACAGCCCCTCCGCATGCATGGCCAATTTGCAAGCTGGCTATATTTGCTTTGTGCAGCGTGTGAGCTTTTCCCACCAAGCAGCAGCAGAGGGGGCCATACTGTTATTTGGAAACCAGCTCCCAGGATGAGTTGCTTCTTTCCCTGGCACGGGCTAGTTTACTGTAGTATCTGCCTTAACTGACCAGGATCAGAGAGGGAGGAACAGAAAGCTGAAGACATCAGTGCCCCCTATTCATTGATCTGTGACTTGATCAATCACTGCTTCAGCGGAAATTGAAGAAAAGCAAATGTAACTCACTGAATGACTTACACATTCCCCTGTGTGTCTGATCCACAGGGATGTAAATCTTTTACAGTCTTCAGCTGCAGAACCTACCTCTTTGGCCCACGCTGTTCCAGCTCCTGCATTTAGCACTGGTATGCCTTGGTTCAGTTCCTGATGGTAGCCAGCTCAAACACTTGAGGTCCCTGCAATGGTGGAGAGAAAATCCCTTCCTAAGCTCACATGTGGGGCTTGGTGGAGTCTGGTGCGTGTGAGCCAGAGTCACTGGAGCTCAGCAGTTCTTTCTCGTTACCCCAAGGTAACGCCTGTCTCTTCCTCCGACCCTCCAGAGCGATGCTCAAAGGTGTGGGAACTGGGAGCTTAACTGTCAGATGTGCCTTGGAAAATTCCATCCTAAATCCACATTTAGGCACCCTAATAAAGTGGCTTGATTTTCAAAAGTGCGGCGTGCCCAGCAGCTCCCACTGAAACTCATACTCTACATGTCTGGCAGGGGGGGTTGTAATTGTCTTACCATGGTGTCCTCCTAATTAGCGCTCAGGGGGGCTCTGATGGCCTAGAGGAGTTAACGCTAGTGCACGTGGATTGCCATTTTAACCACTACCCAGGAGTTTGGAAAAGCATTCAGACCCTCCTACCCACTTTGCCTCGAGAACTAACCCAGCAGAGCAACTCAGATTCCAGGCTGCTATTACCAGTCACTTCCTTTCCTTTTTTATAAACACAGGCAGCAATCAGATGAATGTAGGTGAAGGTGCAGCTCCTGAGAGTGCGGGACTCTGAGCTCTGTATGGCTGGAGAGAGACCCATGGATGCTGGGCTAAGGTCTTGCACATGGCTCTGCAGATGCACCACAGCCCTGACCCACAGCACCCCCTGCTGTTTTGATTGGGAACTCCCTCAGAGCTCTGCCAATGCACCCCCATGCTGACAGGCCACGCCATCTGATAGGCCAGTCCTGGGCCTCACATACCCAGCTCTGCTGCATAGCACCCTGGGCTCAGGTCCGGGGTTCCCCCCAATCCTGACTTGCAGCCCCACCACTATTCCAGCCCTGGGCTCCTGCACGCTGTACTGTCAATACCCCTCAAGCCCAACTTGCTGAATTTCATTTCAGCCCAGATTTCCCCCCCACACTCCGATTGTGCAATAATTAGCCAGAAAAACCTTGTTTTCTTTGACTGGAATTTGAGCAGCAAACATAAGAACATGGCGAGCTTTCCGGTGGTGCTCTGAATAGAAGTAATTGAGGTTTTCCTGTGCTGTTACCGGCAATCAATGCCTCTCTGCCATGTTATAGCCCTCTAACTGCTGAGTGTGAGCTCCCAGTCAGGCACTCAGGAGCACATGCAAGGGGTCTGGCTCCTCATTTTTTGTCTCCGAGCTGTCAGCTGGAGTCATACTAGCAACCTGAGCCAAAAAAGCATGGCTGTTGATGGGGAGCAAGGTTTAATTTAGGGTTAAAAGCAACAGAGAGTCCCGTGGCACCTTTAAGACTAACAGATGTATTGGAGCATAAGCTTTCATGGGTGAATACCCACTTCGTCAGATGCATGGCATGTGTCTGATGAAGTGGGTATTCACCCACAAAAGCTTATGCTCCAATACATCTGTTAGTCTTAAAGGTGCCACAGGACTCTCTGTTGCTTTTTACAGATCCAGACTAACACGGCTACCCTTCTGATACTTAATTTAGGCTTGTGTGTGAGAAGAATGTGTTTGTGCGAGTTAGTGCGTGAGTACGGGAGTAAATTACATTTGTGTGTGTGTGAGACAGAGTCAGTTTAATAGGTGTGTGAGTGAATGTGTGTGTGTGAAAGGTACATCTACTACACTGCAGCGGCTTGGGTAGACATCTCCTTACCAGCTATGCTTGAGCGAGCAGCGTGGCCGCCGCGGCTCAGGCTCGTCATCCGAGCATGTACCTAGGGGCTCAGTGAGTAAATACGTTTGTGAATGTATGTGGGTGCGAGAATTGTTTATGTGACTGTGCATGCAAATGAGTGTGTTTGTGTGACAGCACAGCTCTTTCCACCACATTAATTACACTTGACGTGACCATTTTGATCTGGGAGATTTATTTGTACCAACTGCCTAATTAACCCGCCTGTGTGATTAATCTGTAATATCATCCATTACATCACGATGTAGTGCTGCCTGGGCTAGTGTTTTCTGTGATGTGAATAACTCTCCACTGAGAGCTGGACTGAGACCCCCCCAAACCATCACAGCTACTTCACTGAAGTGCCATGCAATGGAAATACTATTCTGGTGACTGCTGATGTGGGCTGGATTTAAGCTGGTGACCCAGAGGTGGCTGCATTTGTATGGCACGCTGGATGTACAGAATGGAAATCTCCATGACAGCCTCTAGCACTACAGAGATATTACATTGGCACCTCCTGCAGCTGCCCTCATTGGGCAAACCCAGAGCTATTGCCCTCCCTGTTTATTATTAATTGTATTATAGTAGCAATTAGAGGCTCTAACTGAGATCAGGGGCTGATGACGCTAGGCCCTGTATTATTCATAATGAGAAACAGTCCTCTCCATGAAGAGTTTACAGCGTGAATAGGCAAAAGGCAGGAAGGGAAACTGAGGCCCAAAGCTTGCCCAAGGTCACACAGCAGGTCAGTTGCAGAGCTGGAATAGAAGACAGCTCCCCTGATCCCTAGGGCAGTACCATGCCCACTAGACCTGGGCACGCCTGGGTCGCCCCTACCTTAAATCTCTCTCCTCCATACTTTCTCCTCCTTGTAATGTTGCTAAATGAGGACCCTCAACTGTCTCTGACTTGGGTGGCTTCCATGATGCTAGGGTGCTGGTTCTCCTGGAGTTGTAGCTCCTAGTTTTCTTAAGCAAAATTCAGGAACAAATGAAAAGATTGGGGCAGGGAGGAGAAATACCTCAGGGGTTTGAGCATTGGCCTGCTAACTCCAGGGTGGTGAGTTCAGTCCTTGAGGGGGCCATTTAGGGATCAGAGGCAAAATAATATGTCAGGGATAGCACTTGGTCCTGCTGTGAAGGCAGGGGAGTGGACTCAATGATCTTTCAAGGGCCCTTCTGATTCTATAAGATCTGCTTAAAATGATGTCAAGTATGAGAGGGGTAGCTGTGTTAGTCTGAATCTGTAAAAAGCAACAGAGGGTCCTGTGGCACCTTTAAGACTAACAAAAGTATTAGGAGCATAAGCTTTTGTGGGTAAGAACCTCACTTCCTCAGATGCAAGAAGTGAGGTTCTTACCCACAAAAGCTTATGCTCCCAATACTTCTGTTAGTCTTAAAGGTGCCACAGGACCCTCAGTTAAAATGATGGTTATTTGGGATTGGTTTTGCTTGATTGCAGGGGCACTGGAACCATTTTTACAGCAGGGAGGGGGGGCTCAGAGCCACTGAACCAAACTGTAAACCCTGTATATACTGGAACCCACTTCAAGCCAGGGGGTGTGGCAGAATCCCCAGCACCCCTCATTCCAGCCCCGCTTCTTGATTGTGAAATAATTAGTCCAAGTCTCTGATAAATGCTCCTTGAAGAGACTTTGGGCAAAATCCTCAGCTGGTGTAAACGAACCGCGTTCCCTTGAAATCAATATAACCACAGTGATGGACGCCTGCCCGAAGGAGCTGGCTCTCCCTGCCGGACTTGTACAGCTGCTGCATTCTCAGGGTTCGCCAATAGATGGCAATACGCCCTATGGGCACTGCTGGGCTAAGCTCTAAGGGGCTGCTAGGAATTGCTGGAGCGTGCATTACTCAGGATTGCCTATTTTATCAAAGACTGGGCCTGCGTGGCAGTGCAGAGAGGTGAGCTCCCTGAGGCAGCGATTTCCTCACAGCAGCTGCTTGTTTATGGCCTTGGCAATGTACGGGCACGGCAGAGGAAGCCTCCCGTGTACGTATTTTTAAAGGAGGCAGCAGATGGGCAAATTTGGTCTGTCGGCCGTGCTGTCGAGAGTTGCAGGCTGAACGCACTGGTGGATCTGGCTACGGCTACAGCTCAGGGGCGATATTTATAGTGGGGGGGTGCTGAGAGCCATTGAACCAAACCATAAACCCTGGATATAACGGAGACCACTTCAAGCCAGGGGGTGTGGCAGCACCGCTAATTCCAGCCGCTACCTCCAGGTGGGACTCACCAGCTGAGAGCTGGGGATCTTCCCAAGCCCACCCCCTTGATTTCAGTGGAATATTATTGACTGACCGCAGCACAGCCAGGGGAGGGGCAGTAAGGAGCAATGAAACAACTTATGCCGACATAAGCTGTAGTGTAGACGTAGCCTCATCACCCTCCCTCTGGCAGGGAACTCTCTCCAATGGGCCTTGTGCCCCACCCTCAGCCTGCTGCTCTTTGTTTATCTGTCTTGCACAGCCCGCACCATCTTTGAAGTATTTACCCTCACACGCCCCTGGGAGGCAAGGCAGGGCCAGTATCCCATGGTACAGAGGGGAACTGAGACCAGACAGACTGACCCAAGGTTACACAGGGCGTCTGGAGCAGAGCAGGGAACTCCAGGCACGTCTCTGGAGTCACAAGCCAGCACCCTGACCCCCCAACCATTTCTTTCAATGCGGTTTGGTTAGACCCTCAGCTGGGGAAGTCGAACAGCGCACGCAGATTTACTGAGCTGAGGGGCTGGCTCATTTACTTTCCCTGCTGACATTTGGGACTCAGTTTCCTTTGTGAGATTTTTTTTTTTTTAATTCCTGCCCTTGCCATGTGCACACAGGGGCGTGATCCCGGCCTTAGGGAGCTGGAGGGTTAGATAACCATTCCTGCTGGGAGGGACGATTGTGTCACTGTTTACTCGAGCTCCACCCAATAGACAATTACCAAGCACCATTCTTCTGAGCCCGGCTGGTCCGGGAGGTCAGAGACACGCTACAGCTCGATTAAGAAAAAGGGGCTGGACAATTTTACTTCCAATAACAACATTGTTATATATGAAGCTTGGTCCAGTTTCATGCTTCAGGGCATCAGCTGATCACTGCAGGGGGGCAAGAAGGAATCTAGTGGTTAGACTAGGAGGCTGGGTGTCAGGGCTCCTGGGTTCTATCCCTGATTTGGGGTAGAGGGTGTGGTTAGAGCCAGAGCTCCTGGATTCTGTTCCTGGGTTGGGTAGGGAGTGTGAGGTTAGAGCAGAGGACCTAGGCACTGGATTCTGCTTCGAGCTGGTAGACATCTTCTCAGAGACATTCCAAGAGCTTGAAATGTTGCAATTTGTTTTTGCTTTTTATCACAAATCAGCAGAAAGGCTCCGATTTTGTGTGAAAGACCTACACCTTTCCCTGCTCAATTATTTATTGGCTTGGAGTATCTCTGCTCTAAAAGCAAGAACAGTGCATGAATGAAAACAGACCTGGTGCTAGAACAAAGGGGATGGCGCAGGGGAGGAGGATGTGTTTGCAGCAGAGCTGGGGGAGCAGGGGAAGGCACTAGCTTGCTCAAAGACAGGGATGCCTGATTGGGGGAGGGAGCTCCCAGTGGAGTTTGCCCTGTTGTGTAGGAGACACATACACATACGCAGAATCTATTTTTATCCCTTCTTCTGCCTGAGCGAGCAGAATCCCTCTGCACTGTGACATCTAATTTAGCAGCTTCCCCGCATCCCGCTGGCTCTGCACGTGAGTGGGAAACTCAATGCGGCAGCTATTTTTAAATCCCATAAATATTAATCCCCTTCAGTCATTTATCAGGCAGCCTGGCTCAGCTGCCTGTGTGTGAAAGCACCAGGAGTCTCTCTCTCTGGGTATATGTATGCTGGGCAATCTGCTAGCACTTGCCATGAGAGGAAACAGCACCTTCCTCCAGATGTACCCCACACCTGCAACCGCATGCCAGGGATCCACAAGTGTTGGGGCAGCGGCTGGGGTTCAGGGAAAGGAAGGAGAATTTTTTTTAATCTCCTGAGGGGTGGGGGAGAAGGACCCTCATTTCCCCCGCCAATTTAGCCATCCCCCACTCTTCTTCCTTCACGTCAAGGGGTTGGGTGGGGATGGAGGTGAAGATGGGCTATGGGGTGGTTCTATCACGGAGAGGTACCATACCAGCACCCACAAAGTGGAAGCAAAGAGCACGGATTCTGAGCCGGACGCACAGCTGGTTAAATGGGCACTGCCACCTGGACTTCAGTGCAGCTGGGTTGTTTTACACCAGCTAAGGAGGAGGCCCTGGGTAAAGACGTCCGGATTTATTGCAAAGACCTTGAGCCTCACTGTGGTGGGGCAATAGGGAGGGGTCGTGGGCTCTTGGGAGATGGGAAAATAGATTCTACACATCGATCGGTTTCCTTTGTTTGTTACATTTTGCTCTGTTTTCTTCTCCTTATATAGTGCACTGAAAACCTCCTTGCCCCAAGGTCTCACTGAGGCTGGGAGCTTTGTCTGATTCCTTGCAGGATTAGACGTTTCTATGGAGAATAAGAACATCTACAGTGAAATACAAGAAATGTATACGGAAAATAAACTCTCCTGCTTCAGGGCGTCAGCCCAACCACTAACTGCATGGGGTCAGGAAGGAACTTCACCCCTGGCCAGGGTAGTCCATAAAATGTCTGCTAGAGGGAAACTGCTGAAGCATCTAGTTCAGGTGGCTGTTGGCAACCAGAGGCCAGAAGAGATGGGCTGGATAAGGGCACTGGAGCAGGAGGAGGTGCTAGAGCAGAGAAAAAAATATGTTGCTCTTTGTTATTTATTCTTTGTGGGGTGGTAGGTTCAGGAGCCCAGTCGTGGACCAGAACCCCACTGGGCTGAGGGCTGGACAAACAGAACAAACAGATTGTCCCCGCCCCAACCCACTGACGATCCAAAGCCCTTTAGAGTCCCCGGGGAGCCTTTCTGCAGATTCCACTGAGCGGTGGCTGACTCCCCATGTGACTCTACAAGCATTCAGCCGGCTGGCTTGGCCCCAAAGGGCCTCGGCGCCTTCCCAGCATGCTGTGCATCGTTGGCTCATCAGACTCAGCCAAGTGGAATGAGGTCAGTGGCACATGCTGGGGACAGCAGCTTTTTGGAAGTGAAGGGTGAGAACCGAGTGTCCCAGGTCTTCCCAGGGTGGTGCCCCTGCTCTGCTAATGAGCGTCTCCGGTACATCCAGGCTACGACTCCTAACACTGCATCAGCATCAGGGGATGAGAGATGAGGACCTCGTGCCACCTCCCAATTCTATGGGCCAGATCCTCCACTGGGATAAACTAGGGCATCCCTAGTGCTTCAGTGGAGCTCTCCTGCTTTATGCCAGCTGAGAGCCTTGCCCTATGTTCCTCCTCCCCCGACCTCATGCCAAAGCAGTCCCTTTCTTGCTTCCTTGCTTGCATTCCTTCCCAAGTGGCCACACTTCCCCATGTCCCCGTCCCCACCTCCTCCCCAGAGGTTGCCATTTCTGCCGCTGCTTGCAGTCTGGGTCAATAGGTTGCTATATTTAGCAGCGGCGCTGCAGCGAGAAGTCTCATCATCAGCTATTTTTAACCGGCTGCGGCCCCGTTTCTGTGCAGAGCGAAGGTCTGTGCTGGGATGGTATCGCCCGGCAGGCTCGCACCGGGGGCTGATTGATCTTCTGGCAGCTGCCGAGGGCTTTGTGGAGCCTGTAACGAGGCTGCCAAGTGGCCATCGAGGAAAATAAATAACTGTAATGAACTGTGACTAGCGGAGTGAAAGCCCTCGGCACTAGCAGGGCCGTGTCGATGTACAGCAATGGCTAGTGCTCTCCAGGCCTCAGAGAGCCAGGGCTCTATGCTGCCATGCAGGACGCCGGGGTTCCGTGCTATTGTCTCTCCCTGTGCCGGGGTAACAGTGCCACAGAGTCCCCACGGAGAGGGCAGAAAGACAGCCGGTCTTGCATGGCAGCTCCCCCGGGGGGCAAGGCAGGAGCAGTGCTCCTGGGATGTAAAGGGAGCCCCATCTCTCCTTGGAGAAGGGGCGGGAGAGAAGGACAAACCCTCTGTTCAGGGCCAGGATCCATCGCCCTCAGTTTAAGGAGGGCTGGCCCGCACACAGCGATCGCCCCCTGCCCTGCAGGCTCCTGCATCGCTGCTGGCTGCCCTGTGCAGAGCAGAGGGATTCCCCACCGGACAGACGTCACCCTGGGGGAGGAATCGGGGCAGCGCTGTACTCTGACTCCCTCTCCCCAGCCTGCCCAGGGCAGAGGAAGCAGCTGGCTCCCCAAGGCCTCCCCCTTTGCCAGGCTTAGCGCTCTGCACTCGATTGCATGAGAGAGCGGCATTAGCTCTGCCTCGCCAGCTCGCCTGTGCTGGGGTCCAGGCCATCGCGCCTTGGGACTCATTCGGTGCGGCTGCTGCTGTCCTTAGCAGATCGAATTTTGACTCCTGCTGCCCAGTGGGAACGGGGGCTGGGGGCCGGTTCTCAGGATGGTTCACTCCTTGCAGGCTGGAGATTAACTTCTTGGTCAGTAACAATAGGGCTGAGGAGGACAAAGGGGAGAGTGATGCAACACGTGGCCTGTAGCCGCACCAGCCCTCACACGCTAAGCTGGGCCAAGCGTGGTCAGCACTTGGATGGGAGCCCTGTGAGGGAATCCCAGCCAGCTGCAGGAAGACATGGCAGGGGTCCGGCTCTGGATGCTCTCCCCGCTGAGCCCAGTGGGTACCACCTCTCCAGTACAGTGTTAAATTGCGGTTCTGGCTACCTGTCCTGGCCTAGGGCAGTCCCCCCAAACCCGGGAGGGGTATGTGGTGCTCTGGCGCTCTGGCCTGATTCCAGCTGGGGTCATTGACATTGTCTTCGGTGGTTTCAGTTGGGTATGGGATTCTTCCTCACTTCCTGTTCTAAACAGTAGTCGTTGCTGCATTCTCCCCAGAAGTGGCTGCATTCCAGTGGCAGATCCTTGTATTCTAGTCTGTCTATAACTAGATATCTCATCTGTCTGTCCCTAGCTCCCTGTGCTGCTCTGTCTTTAGCGATCTATCACGAGTATAATGCACCCATTGCCATGGCATCTAGACTCCCAGTTCTCCTAACTGCCCTAGGATCCCATCAGCTATGCTGCTGTCGTTTCCCCTAGGGCACTGAGGGGGATGAATTCTGTTAGCCAGCTGAAATGGAGGGTATTGCTTTCGGGAGCCGTTCCCAGCCCCTCTCCATCTCGTCTGGAATGGCACCGGGGATCAACATCAGCGTTTGGGTGCAGACGGGTGCCTAGCGACAACCAGGTCCCACAGCCACCCTTTGCCTGGGCTCGTTCATCTTGCAGGGGAATAATGAGAAAGATTGAGCCACTTGGTCCTTATATTTAGCAGGGGATTTGGGTCCCGGGGAATTGCTAAGCTAAACAAAGTTGTCTAACACCATCCCTCTGTCTCCATGGGTGATTCTCTGCCCTTGGACATATCAATCTAAGGGGCATGAGCGTCTCCTAGCAGTGCCGGTAGAAGGCATGGAGAAGCCTGCAGCAGTTGGATCTCGGGTGATACAAGATTGATTCTGCAGGTGCCTCGGTGTCAGGGTGAAGCCAGTCTTGGGTGATGGGCCTGGAACAAGAGTCAGCGGGAGGGGAGGCCCCTCCGGACCCACGCTTGGGACAGACCCAGAAAGAGTGAGGCAAAACTGCTCTTTGGAAACAGCAGCATGGTCAGGGAGCAGCATGATGCAGGGAACAAGGCACTGGACTGGGAGTCAGGACACTGGGGTTTTAGTCCCACCTCTGTCACCGACCTTGGGAGAGTCTCCGTACCTCAGTTTCTCCCTCTGTAAAATGTGGCTGAGGGCACTGAGCTCTGCCAATGACCAGTGTGTCCCTGTTGTAGGGAATAGCAGCCCATGCCCTGCTGTGGTTTGACACTGGAGGAAACCCTTTGTCATGCTATGTGGGGTGGCACCATTGGCAGAAACCTACTTCCCTGGCTGCTGACATTAGCAACACCCAGAAACCAAGGAGGGATTTCTGCTTCCAGAATTAATTTTGTGCCTGTTTAGAAGACATGGGGGCTGGAGATCCCAGGTGCAGCAAGGGATGGAGAGAGGGTGAGGGAGGGGCCAGACTCGCCCCTTTTCCCTGAGCACAGGAACTCGGGTGGCTAATAAATGAGGAGCAATGAGTTCCCAGCAACCCCGCCCCCACTCCTAGCACCAGCCTTACGAGCACCATGAAATGAGATGGGTTATTGTCTCTCCAGTGGGACAGACTGAAATGTCCCTAAGGCATCTTGCCTGCAGCTAGCGAATATTTCCCAGCAAAGGGGAAACGGAGCCAAAGCCCCTCGCTTTGACTGATCCCCCTGTTCCCGCCCAGCCCTCCCAGAGCTTGAAGCTGCTCATATGGCAGACAGTTTTCTTCCTCCAGGACGAGGGACAATTGATGGCTCCTTCTAATGGATACATGACCAGCCTGGGTCGGGCCAATGCCTGGCTGGTAGTGTCCTGCATCGGACTGGCCACGGTCAACTTTATAGGGAGCTGCATTACACGGTGTAGTAGCGGGGGATGGGAGGACCGGCCTCCAGGGACAACTGTCCACAAATCAAATCTCAACACGGGACCTTCCCTGTGGGTCATTAGACAGGAGAGACTAATAAGGAGCCTGCAGGGAACATCCCCATGCGGGGCCAGTGTGGCCAGGCCCACCTTCCTATGCCAGGACTAGGGGCACTGAATAGCAATAACGAAGGAGCTAGGGATTAGGGCCGAGGGGCATCCGTGCAGCTGTGTGTGGGGACTGAGCGAGGGCTGGGCAGTGCCGTCACTTTCACGGGCACCAACAATTTCCAGTTCTTTCACTGAAAGGCCTTATTTGGAAGGGAAAAATCCCCAGGAAAGCAGCCTGAGGGCTGGAAGGGTGCAGCCGTCCTGTCCCATTGGCAGTGAGGGCCTCCTGCAGGAATAGGGGTGGAGCAGAGAGTCCCCGGAGGCGTCACGAAACCCAGGCCCTGCCTAACCCTGGGCACATGCAGGCTGGGGGGTCACGCTGTATTCGGTGCGCTACGCTGCCACAGATGCTGCTGCGGCATTCGAGCCCTCTCACGAGGCAGCAAGGCGACGGCGCTCAGGGATGCCCACGGGGGAGCCGTTCACTTGCTCCTCGTGCACACGCTGCTCCTGCGATAGGGCCGCTTCCAGCTGGCTGCAGACCTGCTTGGAATAAACATTGCTCCTGAATGAGGCAAACCCAGCGAGGGAGCTCGGGGAAGGTGATGGATGGCCGCCGCGCTTAACCGTCAAGGGCAGGTGGGGGTGGAGAGCGGGTCGGCACGGAGGCTGCTGCAAAGAAAGGTCGTTCAACCCCCCCCCTTCTCTGGCTGGAACTAATGGGGCACTGGAGTGGTTGCAGGTGGAAGAAGAATGACCACAGAGAAATACCTCAAAGGTGCAGTGTGGTGCAACCAATAAAGCAGTGAATGGGGCATCAGGACTCCTGACTTTTATTCTTGGCTCTGCCACCATCCTGCTAGGTGACCTTGGGCAAGTCCCTTCCCTTTGCTGTGCCTCAGTTTCTCCTCCCACCCTCTGTCTGTTTAGACCGTGAGCTCTCTCATTGCGTGTCTGTGCAGTGACCAGCTCAATGGGGTCTCTAGCTGCTGCCATAATCACAGTAGAGCAGCGGGTTTGCCAGGGGGTGAGAGAGAGTCTCAATCACAAGAACTCCCCCCTCCCCCCCCGTCTAGCAGCAAACACTCCCCAGTTCCCAGGCAACAGCAGCCCCATGGCCCCCATGATGAGCTCTCAGCAGGGGAACTCTGGGCATCTCAGAAGCACACACTTTTGCCCGTTGCCAGGAGACCAGGGATTAGCACGGGGAGATCAAAAACTGTTTGTGCCTACTGACAGCCATCCCCCCTCCCCACTTCCCCACCTCCCTGGAAATGGGCCAAGCATGCTAAAAATAGCCAGGCTCTCAGTGGGACTGTGGGGAATAGAGGGAAATCCTAATGAGATTCTGCTGAGGAAACACCTGGGCCTTTAATTGCTCCATTTTTCATCTGTCTAAACGAAAAGAGAGTCGATTTGTATGATCCTGGACCCAGGCCACTGCCAGATGGAGCCTCTCTGCTCCGTATCCCAGGTATGTCCATCGAGATGCACCTGCGTCACTGCTCTGTATCCCAGGTATGTCTGTGTAGATGTATCTGCCTCATTGTTTGTATCCCAGGTACCTCCCCAAAGCACTTTGTTCTGAGGTATTCTCGAGTAGAGACTCCACTGCAGGGAAATTTCCCTCCTCCAGTACCTGGAGTCAGGGATATATTCTGACTCTGAAGCCCCTAAACTCCATCCTCTCTGTCTTGGCTCAATCGTCCCAAGGCGCAAAGCCCTTCTCCTCTGCAGCTCTGGATTACAGCCTGTTTGCTGACCACATGTTAGAGCAGCGACCTGTTTTGGCCTGCTCCTTTATGCTGAGAAATCTAGACCCACCTTCATCGCCTCAGAGGCTGAAGGGTCGTTTATTTCTTCCAGGACAGCTTCTTGTGAACATTCCCAAATGCTCTTAGATCACAAGGATCTAAAATGAACAAGGCTCATTAGGGAAGAGGAAGAGAGGTTTATATTGAAACAACACAGCTGACAGAGAGACTGGAGGGATCTCATCACCTTTTCCTCATATGCAGCTGTTTTTTTTTTTTTTTCTTGCAAGTGTCAGTTTTTGTTCTTCTTAATTGAGCCAAGATCCAGGCTGGTCACCTGGTAAATAGTTGATCATTTTAATGGAGCTAAAGGAAAGGAATATAAATACACAAAGCTTACAATGTGGTTTTGGAGCCGCATAAAGACAATCTAATTACTGGGCTTCATTTCACCACCAATCTACAGTGAATGTTCACCATGCCAGGCTCTGTAAGGGCATAGTGCAGGGAGCATTTTGCCGATGTCATCGCCCAGCTGCTGGGATTGTCCTGACAAGCTCCATAACATTTCATTTTTGTCTTTTTCTCTGTGCGTGATGATTTGGGAGGGGAGGATGGTCTAGTGGTTACCGCAGGGGCCTGGGAATCAGGACTCCTACATTCTGTTCCTGGCTCTGGACAGGGAGTCACATCTGGTGGTTAGCCCAAGGGGAATATGGGTCAGGACTCCTGAGTCCTATCTCTGGCTCTGGAGAGGAGCCACGTCTGGTGGAGGAGTTCCCTGTAAGATTCCCTGGCTGTGTTTTCAGCTCTGGGAGGGGAGCTGTTGCTCTGGGCTTTGAAGGGCTTGCCCTATACATTTTGCAGGATGGAATATAACCTGACTGCAGGGACATATGTTTAATTCATTCCCTGATCTGCTTTATTTATAGCACGAAGTGGCCCAGCGACGCATCGAAATCATTCGCCGGTGGCATGGACAGATGGAGGGAGCTGGGTTCACATTCCCCCGCAGTGACACTTCTGACAATGGGCAACGCTTCTGCAATTGGCTTTTTCTCCTTGGCAGAGGGGATGAGCAGGACGCTCGGTTCTCAGCAGCCTGGCTCCCATCAATGGCTGTCGTTCTCCAGGGTTCTGAAAACCGTGGTGCGTTGAGGGCTTGCACACTCACTGGGGTTCGGGGAGAAAATGCTTTGGGTTAGAATGGACTAGCTGTAAGTGAAGCCAGAGGGAGTGTTGTCTAGCAGTTACAGCGGCAGGAGGACGCCTGGGTTCTACTCGTGTCTACGCTGCACACTCAGCTCGGGGCTGTGGGGCTTGGTGTTTCCCAGCCCACGCTTGGGCGTCCACACGGCCTTGTAAACCTGTGTTAACCATGGCTGGACCTGGGCCTCATGGCCGTGCTCACACATCCACACTGCACTACACAGAACTCCTGACTCGGGTCTGTGGCTTGAGCGGCGTCCACACTGCACAATGACAGGGCTTGGACCTGAGTCAGGGCAGAACTCGGCTCTGACCACCCTCCCCCGCAGCAGGGTTCTAGGACCTGCGTCCTTAGTGCTTGCTGACCCAAGCCCGACTGATTTGTGTGTGGATGGAAGGCGGTTTCAGATCTAGCTTGAGTCAGAGCCCAGGCTTAGTGTGCAGTGTAGCCATATCCTTGGTGACCTCGAGCAAGTCACATGTCTGCTTGGTGCCTCAGTTTCCCACTGTAAACCAGAGATAACAATACTGCCCTGTCTCAGAAGGGAGTTACTGAATCAGTATGTGCGAAATGCTCCCAGACCCCGTGTGGGGCGGTGGGAAAGGAAACTATTGTCACGACAGGTTCCTATTGAAAAGAGGAGATGTCACAACCGAACCTGGGGTGTCACATGATCTGGTGGGATTCACCCTCCCCTGGGCCAAGTCAAGGGATATCCTTGCCCAAACCATTCCCCGTGTGTCGCTACACAATGCATCCCTAAGGCCTGGCCTGGACTAGGAATTCCTGGAAGGGATTGTTGATGATGCTATAGTCACTTGTCTGCTGGTCATTTATTATTTGTATTACCATGTCGCCTAGGGGCCCTAGTCCTGGAACACGACCCCCATCATGCAAGGTGCTGTACAAACACAGAACAAACAGATTGTAAGCTGCTTTGGGGCAGGGACCATCTAAATATTAGGCCTTATAGCTTTGTATTTGTTGGTCAGATTGGAAAGTTAATTGCCAGTATGGGGGAGAATTCCCTTTCCAACGCCTAATGGTCTCAGAAGAGCTCACATCTCACTGCTCAGACATGCACAAGTATGTGTCTACGTGTCACGCTGGCTCCTGTGCTGGAGCAGAGAAAACGCCTTGCTGCATACGACCACAACTCTTCATGGGCAGCTGGGGTGGGGGGGGACGACGACTGGCCCTTCAAGAGGGTCAGGGCTCAGCCTCACCTGATCCAAGTGTAGCCCAGCTCCCCCCATGAAGGGCATGAGTCCAGGGGCCACGTGACGGGAGCATGCGACTCAGAACCAGGCCCTGCTGGGAGATATAAAGGGCAGCCTGAGATCAGCTAGACAGTGAGATCTGTGGGAGATGGGGTCTGGCCTAGTTGTTGGGTTGACATTGAGCTGTTTTGATCTGGAGAAATCACTCACCCCTGAAGCAAAGGGACTGAAATCCTGCTGTCTGGGGAGTTGGCCCAGCTATCTTACACAGCCGTAAGGTCCGATTTACTGTAAAGGCCGTGCAATGAGAAGGATGGTCTATCAGCTGTATCTTAACTATGTTTATCCATAAACTCCAATAGACCCAATACCATGGACTGTAAAAGAAAATCCCTGTATTATTAAATGGGTGCACAGGGCGCTGGCTGTACCTTAGGTGACCTGCCACAGGCAAATAGCCCACAGAGTCTGCCGTGGAAAGGCATACTAGGAGCAATACAATAGAGAACAAACACAGCCGCCGTGTTGCTGAATAGGGGCTGTATTATCAGCTGTATTTGGAGGAACAGGAGCTGCTCGCTGGGAGCAGGTGTAAAATAACAAGGTACTTCTTCAGAAAAAAATCACTGCCCTCCTTCCCACATGTCCACATTGTAAAGAGAGCTAAAAGCCCTCAACGCCTCACATATGCTGAGACTTAGTTTCTGCTCTCAGCTGCCAAAACTCAGCCCTCGAGAGCTATTTCATGACGATGGGCTGGGTCCTCGGCTGGTGGAGACTGGTGCGGTGCTGTTGACTTTGGTGGAGCTGTGTAAGTTTACACCGGCCGGGGGTCTGTCCCCCTACATGTGCTGTATCCCTACGTACAAAGAGCACCACATGCACATTCCTTTCTAATGCCTCTCTCATGGGAGATGAAGGAAAACAACCAAGAACCCACGTAAAGTCTCCAGACAGGAGCACTGTCACATATGGCTTCCTTGCAACAGGGAGCAGCGGCTGGAAGCCAGGGAGAGATCTGAGGTGTGGATGGAGGTTCTCAGTCTTTTCCATACCAGGACTCCACCCCTTCTCCTGAGGATCCCCCCCTTCCCCCAGTAGCTGGGATCCCCATCCTATTAACAATCTGGAACCCACATAAGGGTTGTCTCTCCTCGACAGTTTAACCTTCCTGGGCTTAGAACCCATGATTTAGACTTTAGAGGGAATAGCTACATATGCTGAAATGCACAGCTCAGTCTACACCAGACTCCTAGGAGACAGGCCTTGATTATCCCCCCAAAGGTATTGGGCTAAATTCATTCCTGGATGTGTAACGCCATTGAAATCCGTGTGGATTCAGACACACGTGACCCAGTTTTGCCCACTCCTTGGGCATACTCATAGGAGGATTGACTTGTCCACAAAAACCTTCCTGGAAAGTGAATGATTGGGGGTGAGTAGGAGCAGTTTATGCACTCAAGGTCATCAATCAGAGTGTCATATGATCCAGATGTCATCCAATGAGGGAGCAGAAGCCTTGCCACATGACTCAGCCGCGGTGAACTGCAAACAGGTCAATCATCAAATGCCGACGACTTAATTGCATTGACTATAACCGCCTTTAAAAGAGAACTGGTTAAATTCATGGTGGTTAAGTCCATTAATAGCTATTAGCCAGGATGGGTAAGGAATGGTGTCCCTAGCCTCTGTTTGTCAGAGGATGGAGATGGATGGCAGGAGAGAGATCACTTGATCATTGCCTGTTAGGTTCACTCCCTCTGGGGCACCTGGCATTGGCCACTGTCGGTAGACAGGATACTGGGCTAGATGGATCTTTGGTCTGACCCGATATGGCCGTTCTTATGTTCTTATGAGTGCTGGCACCAAACAGTTTGTGGGAGACCCCGGAGCTGGAACGGACGTGTGACAATTATGCATCAGAAAAAGTGACCAGTGAACTAGCTGTGATCCGCGTACAAGAGCTGAAGACAATCTCATTTCCACCAGCTCTAACACTGAGCTATTCCTTCCTATTGCCTGTTTCCACTGGTGTAATTTATCGAGCGTTTAGGAGCAGGCAAATGAAGGCAATAAACCAAAGAACGCTTGTGATCATTTTTTATTTCCTCTCTGTTTATCACTAGGTTGGCGGATTTGGGGAGGGAGGGTGAGGCTGTTATTATTTCAACCCATTTTGATTTTACCAGCTGGGGGGTTTCTCTGTAGGGGATATGGCTGTGGCAGATGGAAAAAGAGAGCAGTAGGGGGAGGGAGGGATGGAAAAGTCTCTGGTAAATCTCTAAGGTAGGAAGGAGTGGTTGTTTTTTTTCTCTTCCAACAAGCAACAAGCTAATGAAACATTTGGCTGCCTCACTGTGGAAGTGGGCCCTGAGGTCTCTCTTGAGTGGGACTTGGCATGTGATCCAGGCAGCAGCAAAAATAGTTTACAAATCTGGCCTATGGAGCCTGGCATGATGGCGAAGTCCGTCTTTCTGCCCTGGCTTTGAGTTTCTCTCCACTGCCTGGCTCCTTCCCTTCACTGTAATGAAGCAGACAGGTTCACCGCCATTTGCTTTTCCTCTTTGGAGGCGCAGCTACCTGACACCCCTCAGACTCAGAGCCCGGCGCATCGCTGTACCGACCCTGATCAGGTGGCCTGGCAAGGCTCGGGTTTCTTGCCGAGTAAATGATACGTGAACGCCAAGCTGCTGGAGGGGGGAGGGTTACAGATGTCACCCTGACCAGTTTCACAGCTTTGCCAGTTAGAGACAAGGGAATGGAGCCTGAAAGGGGCCTGGTTCTTGAGCCCGTTAGAGTGCAGCAGAGAACGTCCCTTCTTTCCCTACAACACGTATTCCTGTCGTGTTCCCACAGAGCTCTGCCAACACCCCTCAATCCTGCCCCATAGTCCCCCCACTCTCCCAGACTTGGGCTCCTGCCCCACAGCCCGCCTCCGCTCTCTCCCCCCTGGGAGCTCCCCCACTCCACAGTTCTGTCGGCGTCCCTCAGTCTGGACCTCTACAAACAAACCAAACCAACAAAAATGATATTTTAGATACTGAGGCAAAATAGCATCAAAGATCGTGACGCTGCAGTAAGTATTGACCCGTGAATGTCCAGGCTGATTTACCAGCCAAGGGAACAGTGCAGAGCTTGCTTTGAACGTCACATTTCACTGGGGCTCTCAGGCTGATAAGGCGGGGATCAGACCGCTAGGGCAGAGTGGGGGGACTGCATGAGGGGCTCAGCCAGTCCCTCATGGCCCCCCGGCCACCAAAAGGCCTCTCCCTGCAGTAGCAGCTCCCCAGGGAGTTGTGCTCAGGGATGGGCTGTGAGTTGGGAGGTGGACCCTATGGATGAATGCTCCCACACGCAGGGCAGTCACACTGTATTGCTTTCAGTGAGGGAGCCCAGGGTTGTGCTCTGTAGATGGATGGCTGTTCCCAGCAGAATGGCAGCACCCTCCGGGGAAGGAGTAGACTCCTTTACTGCCCTCACTTCGGCACACCTTCGGGTGCCCTTGGCAGTTTGGAAGGGACTGCGAGTGCGGTGTCTTCAGCTAAAGTAAACGACTCGGCATCCAGCTCCCTGCGGCTACTGTGAAACCCCCAGCCAATGTTCTGAGGACTGGAGGCTGCAAAAGAGAAATGAGGAGGATGCTAACCAGGGTAGGGGAGTCCAAGGCCATCCGTGAGGGCAATGGGGCAGTCAGGCACGCAGCAAAGCTACAAGCTCAGCACAGCAGATCTCCCTGGGCACCTGAGTTCTTGCAAAATGCTCCCCTCCGTGTGTAAACCCTGCTGCTCCCTTCGCTGGAGTGCAGATAAAACCTTCCCACCCCAGCTGTTTCCTCACCCTGCCTGGCATGAGGCTGCCAAGGCCATGATTCCCACTGACATTGCTGAGCACACGGCCTGCCCCTGCCAGCAGGCTCTGGCGCTCAGGGCCTCGCTTTTACATAAGGCTGCTCTAAGCCCCTTCTTCCATAAGGGGCACTCCTCCACCCTGCTGCCCAAACCTGCCCCCATGCCAAGGGTAGCGTGGGGGGAGGCCCCCAGCCCGGGCATTGCCAGTGACGTGCCTGCCGGCTGGTGAGCCACACGGCATTGCTGTCGCCCCTCAGTGGAACCCACCTCGGCCGCCCCGATGGCACCTTGTGCTACCTGAGCAACAGCTCAGTCAGGACCCAACAGGCTGGACCGAGGAGTCCGTATCTGATGGGAACTGGCCCCGCTGCCCTGTGCATGAGGTCAGCTCAAGGCCCAGCCAAGAGGAAACGTTAGGAAACAATCAGGGGAGGCTTCATGTCGGCGAGTGTAGGAGCTACCTCGGTGGCCTGGAGCCAGGCAAAGACCACAAGTGCTTCGCATTCAGTGGGGTTACACGCAGGGTGAATTTGGTCCCAAGGGAGGCAGGAACGTGGTGGGTAACTCAGGGTGGAAGCTTATCTGTGTGCCTGGCTGGAAGCTGGGTGGGGTTATTTTAACTCAGTGCTTGCAGGGGAAGAGGGGACCCTGATTTCTGCTGATACCAGGACCTGCTGAGCTCATTTCTCCTTCTCTAGGGATCTCTGTTTGGGTCTTAAGCAACTTCCCACCCCACCCCAGAGCGAAGGGCAGGAAGGTGGGAAACGACAAGCCGTGGCTGGAGAGTTTAGAGCCGACACCATCACCATTTTAGAGACAAACATTGCTCAGATTGTGAGAAGGAAGGGTCTGCATCTTGTACAGCTCCAAGCACTCTGCCAGCACATCACAATCCATCTCTAGTAAGCAAGAGATACTGGCTCGGTTAAAGGATGTTCAAAACAGAATGCAGGTCCCAGTGTGTCGCCTGCAGGTGGCTCAGCAGGGAGTGGTGTCAAGTCACTGCTTGGCATAATGCCCTGAGCAGGGTGGCCAAGCCAAGGCGTCTGGGCTGTTCCTGGGCAGGCTGTGAGGCCCGTGCAGCAAAGTGGCTGTACAAAGCCGCCCCCAGGATCCTCTCTCTGTGTTTGAACCAACTAGGCCTTTGTCTACACTGGGGTTTTAACCTGCACTGTGCAAGCCCCCAGTGTAGACACAACTGAATCAGTTGCACCTTACAGCATGGCTACAAATCAGCTGTACGGGGGGGCTAAAAGCCCAGCATAGACAAGGGGTAACTCACATTTCCAAAAAGCTTTTAGCTCTGAGTTGCTGGGGCGGGTGGTGGCAGGGTTTGTAATATGCCCTTGTGAGTTTCACAGTCTCTGTTTCACACCCCACACTTGGGTTAATAACCACACGTTACCTTTCTGCAGTGACTGGTATCTATGCGTTCCCAGGGAACCCACAAACTCTCATTCATTAGCCTTTGCAGCCCTTCTGCGAGGTGGGTATGATCACCCCACCCCACCCCTTTTACACATGGGAAAATTGAAGCAGGGAGAGACAAAATGGCTTCCCTGCAGCCACAAGTTGAGTTGGCACCAGAACCCAGGAGTCTTGACTCCCAATTCTGCCTCCCCTTTCATACTAGACCCCACTTCTTTCCCAGAGCTGGGAATAGAACCCAGGAGTCCTGAACCCCAATCTGCCCCCCTCAGCCCTAAACCTTCCCAGAGGTGAGTCGAGAACCCAGGAGTCCTGGATTCCCAGTCTGCCCCTCTGGCTCTCAGCATTAGACCTCCCCAGAGCTGGGAATAGAACCCAGGAGTCCTGACCCCCAACAACTGGGTAACACTCCCTCCCTGCTGCGATGAATGCAGCAGGGACCTCCAGGACAACTCGAGTAACCCTGGGGGAGAGCGTGACGACATCGGAGAGCATGTAGGAAAAAGCACCGTGGTGGCCTGGGAGCCAGTTTGCAGCAGCAGGCGACAATTCACCTGCCTCTGAGTCAGACTCCTCTGAGGAGCCTGCAGTGGAATAAACAGAGCACACCAGGCCGCCCGTTGCTACCAGCCAGAATCGCAGGAACAATGACGGCCTGGAGTCACCACAATGCCACTACTGGGACCCATAACACCCACCAGGCACCAGGAGGCTAATGAGGCTAATTAGCCCCATCATTAGATTTGGCTTCCGGTGCTAAATAAAACTCCCAGGACTAGGCTCTCAGCCTCATTACTGCTTTCATTCTGAGGCCAGAGCAGGCTGCACATGGCCTTGCATTTCCTCTGATGCTTAGGGGTGGGTCTGTTACCAAGCAGGCTGCTGGGCTCCCTCTGTCTCACCGTGCCTTGTCCTGTCTGCACTGCAGATCAACCCCCCCCAGGAAAGAGGAGCCGCAAGCAGACGCCACACTGCAGGTGTGGGGAGGAGGGGCAGTGCCAGTGACTTCACCTCTCTAATGCACCTGGTTCCTGCCAGTGCCCAGGAGCCCAGAGGTTGCCCCCTCCTCTGTGCAATGGCCTCACATCCTTCTTTGGTGCCAACAGGACAGCTGCCGTAACAAGTCAGTGCCCACTAGCAACTGCATGGTTCTCACTGTGTCACATCCAGTGACTTCTTAGAGCTTCGCAGCAATAGCAAGGCTAGAACTCAGCACTTCTTGATCCAAAAGCACAATCCCCTAAAAGCTAAAGGAAAATCTCTGTTCGCCATACAGGGCCTATGACACACAGGGGAGAGGTTCTGATTCCATCCAGTAGAGTGCAGTGGGGGGACTAATGTTCCGAGCTGCTCAGTGCAATGCAGCTCCCACTGGGTGTCTTTCAAATAAACATGCACTGTCTCTCTTTAGTTCTTTAGGCAGTCATGTTGCATCATCTGATGGTCCTGGGTGCAGGAGGTTTTTTTTTTTTTTTTTTTTTTTTTAGATGAGTTGGGGAAAATGGAAATGCATGATTAAATTTTTTTTGCTCCCTGCAATGAAAGGCAAATGAAGAATTTAAGATCGTCCTTAAACCAGGCCAAGCTCACACAGCTCCTCAAATGCCCCTCCCTTGCTCCCAGGAATGGGAAAGGATCGGGACAAGATTAGCAGTGACCTAAGGGAAGTCGCTCCAGTGCCTTTCACTCTGAAGTTAAGGGACTTCAACTAGCAAAGCAGCCCACAGTGCCTGCAAATTCTGGGTGCTTGTAGTATCCCACGTGGCCCTTAATTCCTTCTAATGAGAAGAGAGTTTTCTCCTAAATCAAAAGGGATGAGAAAAAAATCTGTATATCTGAACTTTAGCAATAACTATAATCTCAGTCCAAAGGTTTGGGGGGAAATTGGGAGTTCCCGGAATCCTTTTTTCACCAGCTAGTAAACATAATAAAATAATAATAAAAAATAACTCCAAGCAAATAGGTGGGATTTCATAATGATATTGATCAATAATGATCACACTCAGTAGTCAATTGCAGGATGCCTAGAGTCAGGGCCAGCTCCAGGCACCAGCCCTCCAAGCATGTGCTTGGGGTGGCACCTGGAGGGGGGTGGCGCTCACCCAGGGAGAGCAGGGCCGCGGCCGGGCTCGCCGCCCTCCCCTGCCGCGCTCCCCGCGGGGGTGGCGGGAGGCTTTTTTGCCTGGGGTGGCAAAAAAGCCAGAGCTGGCCCTGCCTAGAGTAACTTCATTTTACCTAGGGAGGTGGTGGAATCTCCTTCCTTAGAGGTTTTTAAGGCCCGGCTTGACAAAGCCCTGGCTGGGATAATTTAGTTGGGGATTGGTCCTGCTTTGAGCAGGGGGTTGGACTAGATGACCTCCCGAGGTCCCTTCCAACCCTGATATTCTATGATTCTATGATGCAGGGCCTATTTGGGGTGGTACCAGGGATATAACCGGTCACACTGGCACCCAGTCCTAGATGTGCAGACTTTTTTTTAAAGTCCCACAGGACTCTTGGGAGCTATATGACGTGTTCGGTGCCAGAGATCCATACTGGAGACTACTGATCTACCAGTCTCCCTCCACCCCCAGGTCTCCCTACACCTGGGCCATGTGGCCAAGCAAGTCCAAGCTCAGCAGTTTGTGACAGAGGCTGTCAGCACATCAGGGACTGGAGAACAAAACAAAGGAAGGACCTTCCCTGTGGAAGATAAAGAACAAACCTACAGGCACAGCAGAGGCCCTCGTTAGTGCAAGAGCTTCCCCAAGGACTGACCCTGCACGCCTGGGTGTGTTTGCCAAACAATAAATGACATTGAAGGGCTAAAAGGAAGATGCAGATGGACACAGGTGCAGTCTGCAAGGAGATGCTGGGCATGCAGGGAGCAGCAGCTGGCTCCGTCATGGGGTTGTTATTCGGTCAAAGGTTAAGGATCTGCTGCAGCAATGTGACTATGCTTCACCTGGCAATGGTGCAGAGCTGCCTGTGGGATCACAAAGGAACTGGCAGGCAGGCAGGCAGGCCTCTCTCTAGGTGGAACGATTTATTTTCTATAGGTCTATCTATTGACCTACCCGCCCACCCCATACACATCCCTCTATCCCTCATGCACTCATCACTGTGATATCTGGGCACTTACACAAATATGTGAAGCTAAATTCAGTCTGAACAACTGCCTTCTCCACTTTCCCTTTGGTTGTGGCATTATGACATCAGCTGGGTCTATGGATGTGCCCGGCATTTTGTGGTTCTTGTTGTTATCCTTTATTCCCATGGCTCAGCTCCAGGGAATTATACACTGGATGTTTTCTCCCAACATGGTTAGTGCAAGACGACTTTGGCAGAGAAGGAAATGTCTTGTCTTTCTTTCTGAAGGCGGGACAATCTGGGCTTGTTCTGTCTGGTAGTGGAATGGATTTCCATGGTGAGGTGGCCTCTTGCTGTGTCCACCCTGCTCCCAGAGCACTGCCCTCAGGTGATGAGATTTGATCACAGACAGCAAGTCAATGAAACCAGAGGCAGAGGAGGTCAATGGAGAAGATGGTGCACCAACCAGGGGCCAGACTGAAGGAAGGCATAGTGTGTGCTAGCTGAGTGTGGCTTATTCATTATGGTAGACTTCTTGCTGAGTGTGTAAATTGTCCTGGGGTTCAATGCCACGCAAGCCGTCATAGCACCTTGAAGGTTATGGTTATGTCCACAGCTTTCACCCAGAGAGAAATTAGATTAAAAACATAAAAGACTGTTGCTGAAAGGTTGCAATTTAACACCACTTCATTGCTTAGAATTCAGAACAATAACACAAGGGAACCCCAAACAGAAAGAGACAAAGCAGGCTACTCTTGAAAGCAGAGAGGCTCAGCTCACCCCATTGTTCTGTAGACTGACTATCTGATGACTGACTAATCTTAGGCTTCCTGCAAGCAGGACCAAGAAAACCCTCTGAAATTTGAAGTGATAACCTACAATTTTAACACAGTTTTAAACACACTACAATGGTACTGTTATCCCTTTGAGCTGAGTGAAGTTTTGCAGGGTTGCTGCCATTAGGATGAGAAATTGGTAGTACGAGTCTGGTCTACTCTTGGTGTAATTTTTTTTAATAAAAAATGTACACAAAGTCCTGTTTCTCTGAACACAATAGGAACAAACAGCAGCAGGCCGTTTCCTAGTCCCCAAGTCTGAAGGAACTTCAGCAATCTAGCAATCTCTGTGCCCAAGAAGCTCTGTCTTTCTGCTTCCTCTCAAGGGCATGCTCAGAACTCCTTGTCCCTGACTTTCTGCCTCCAGCAAGTGCCAATTGCATCCAATATGCTACTGGCTGCGTTTGCAACTTTGGAAACCCTGCAGTTCACATGGCTTAGCTTTGACCTAATGTGGCTTAGTCTTTGGGCAGTTGCCTCCACTGTTTGACACTCTCTTTGCTACATAAAGGGGCTTGATTGCGCCTTCTGTTGATCCTGAAAGAGAGTGCTCGACCACCCACTGGCTTTAATGAGATCTGGTTGGTTTTGGATCCAAGACTCCACTGGTAGCAGCTATTAGCACCTTCCAGCATCACACCAACTCCAAGGCTTGGCAGAGGGAGGACAGTCTTGTGGTTAAAGCACAGCACAGGCGCTAAGGACACCTGCATTCATTTCTAGGCTCCTCCCTAGATTTCTTGCGTGACCCTGGTCAAGCCACTTATGGGCTGATTTTCAGAAGTTCTCAGCATTCATCAATGCCCTTGCAGTCTACGGGAGATGCAAGTACTCAGCACCTTTGAGAATGAGGCCAGTCGTTCTGAGCCCGAGTTCCCCATCTGTACAATGGCGAAAATAACATTTCTTTTCTCCCACCCTTTATCAGACTTGTGTGGTCAGAGCACTAGGCCGGGAGTCAGGTTACCTGGGACTCAGGAGACTCCCAGCTCTGCCACTGGCCTGACGGGTGACCTTGAAAAAGTCATTTCCCTACTTTGTGCCTCGGTTTCCCCATCTCTAAAATGGTGATAATGACACTGAGCTCCTTTGCAAAGTGCTTGGAGATCTATGGATGAAAAGTGCTGCATAAGAACTAGGTATTATCATTATCATGTAGGGCAGGGACTGTCTCTCACTGTGTGTCTGTGCAGCGCCCGGCCTACAGGTCCTCTATGTGCTACCAGAACCCAACTAATAAATAATAGTGAGATGAGGGAACGAGGTGGAAACCGAGAGATAAAAGTTTCACGAGATGGGATGGAGTGAGTCCTCGAAGGGCCCCTAAAGCACGGAAGGAACCGAAACCCCTGGCCTTGAGGAAATCAAATACCAATATTATTTTAGTTATTTATATTGCAGGAGTTGCCAGGAGCCCCAGTCACAGACCAGGATCCAGTTGTGCTGGGTGCTGTACAAACACAGAACAAAAAGACAGTCCCTGCTGCCCTCAAAGATAGATTATATGAATCTAAGGCTATGTCTACCCTACACTACAGATTTCTGCCATTGTAGCTATGTCCCTCAAGGGTGTTAACGAGGCGTGTGCTCCAAATGCAGATGCAGTTATACCAGCAATACTGTGCTTTTCCCAATATAGCTTGTTTCATTCAGCGGGGGTGAAATAAACTACCAGTAAAAGCATCCACACTTACTGATATGGTAAACCTAAATATAGATGATCGGTAGGGAAACTTTTCTTTCTTTATTCTAAGAGCAGCTATATCAACACTGATATGAAGCCAATTAAATCCACCATCCATCTTGGGTCTTTCCTGACTTCCCCACTTTAGAAAGGGTTGAAAGCAGATCTCCATCGCTGAATGGGAAAATAAGAAAGCAGACAAAGCCTGTTCTCTGCACCTTACAACAACTCCTCTAATCTTCAGGGTTACTCTGTATTGCTCTTGGTACGGATTTTTTTGTTTTGTTTTTAATAAATGTTTAACCCACCTAACCCTCTGCTATCTCTGCCTCCCATCATTGGAGCAGAGGTAGCTAAAATCTCCATCTAATCCATTTGCCAGTATACAGGGGCCAGATATCTGGATAGATCTCTGAGAAAAGGGGTGTTGAGTTGATTCTGCTAAAATGAACCCTGCAGCTACTGTCTGAGTGCTTTGCTTCGCCAAAAACTAATGGGCTTTCCCCCCTGGTTGCATGGAGACACACAATCTCTCTCTCTCGCTCTCTCCAGGCGGAGTTTTCAGTCCCCTGAGGACGGATAGCATTCTCCGGCGAGGAAAAATCCACCGGTTTTTCTCTCTCACACACACATACAGAGTCTCAGATAGATACGCACACCCCCAGCATCTGGGCACCTGCTTCTTTCCCTCTAGCATCTCTAGCTTTGCCAGCGATTTCTTTATATAACGGTGCTGAGACGGAAGGGTTATTTTTTGTATCGCTCCTCTTTCTTTGCACATCTGGCTGCACCTTGCAGCCCCCACCCCCTCCTCATGCGCTGGAAGAGAGACCTATTTCCAAAGATCAGGATCCCCCAGCCTTCAGCCTGCTTCCAGTTCGGAGACACCTAAGCCAAGGAGGGGTACCGTAAAACCAGGAGCTGCTGTGATGCCTGCTTTTGTCGAAATCGTGGCTGGTTTCTTTCTTTTTCTGTCTCTTTCCCCTCTCCAGTTCCAGGACTTTGAGTAGATGCAGAAAGATGCAACGGACTAAAGGTGAGTCAATTTCACTTGGCGCGGGTAATGCAATAAGGTAAGAGATGAGGCTTCGGGGTTGCCTCAGACATGCTCAAACCAAGAAGGAAAGAAAAGAATGAGACAACATTAGATTGGTTCAGGAAAAAAGCGTGATGGGCAGATTCTGCTCTGGGTGGCACAGGTGTGAATCCGGAGTGACTTCCCTAACTTCCTAGTTACACTGATCAGAATCCGGCCCTGTGATCAGTCATCCGGCAGAACCCTCTCAAGATCTTATTTCACGTGTTCCTATACAAGGTAAAACCGAAGAATTAGGTAGAAACCTACTTGGCTGCTTTGACCTTCTGAGAACGGCTTTGAAAATGAAAGGCGGCGGGAGGGGTGGGGAGGGGGGGGGCAGGGAGAAACATGTTTAAAATCAAAAGCGAAAGATAAAAAAAGGAGAAGGAAGGGGGGGAAGTCTGCTGATTGATGCAAATAGCTGGACTCGGGGGAGGGAAGAAGTTGTATGTGTTAAGTTTAGATCAGCTGCTCTCTGAGTCTCAGTATTCGGAAATCAGATGAAATCTTAGCTTACCCAAGAGAGGGGAGTTGAGTGTTGTACGTACATCCAGACCCCAGGAGGTGCAATTTTAAATATATCCCAGGTTAACCTGCTGGCGGATTTGCTTTCTCCTCACTGCAAGCAGGGAGGGGTCTTCCTCTTCTGCCCTAACTTTCATTGAGGTGGGGGGAATCCCGTCCATACATTCTCAGGGTTTTCTTTTCCCCAGAGCTTCAAGACTTCACTGTATTAGGTCCAGAGCAGATCTGACTCCCTCTTCTGGTGATGGGGAAAATGACACCGTCTTTCCTGAGCAGCTAGAGGGCTTGAATAGTCAGGAAAGATGAGAGAGTCATTTTTCTTCCTGTCATTTATTCGAAAGCTGGAAAATCCCCAGATCACAGAGCTGTTGTGATTTATTCCAGCACCCATGCGTATGCCAGACACTCTCAGTACAGAAACACAATCCCTGCCCAAGAGAATTTGCAGTCTTCCTGTCTCCCTGTCTCCAGAGTAAACTGTGCCTTGTCAGGGTGCTGTCCCCCCTCAGCTGTATAGTCCAGTGATGCTCCCCACTCCCCCAACCATGTTCCCTGTGCTGCCGTTGTGTTTTCGGTCTAACTTTACATGGTGAGTCCCTGGAGGAGCCTCGACTTTCTGTTCCATGCACATCTAAGGCGGTAATAAATGCTGCTGATCATATGATAATAGTGGGACAGTTTCTTTCTCTCTCCTATTAGTGGGATTGACTGCTGGCAACGATCTGCTTGCTTGAAAGGCGGGAGATGGGAGGGGCGGGGGACACAACTTCCCTGGTTCATCTCAGGAAATTCAAGAGCAAACTGCCTGATAAAATATACAGAAGTATTGTTCCACTTATCCTGCAGAAGGTTTTCTGATCTGCAAGGTGATTTCCACTGAATATCACTGGGTGGCTGTAGAAAAGCAATTTTCTTCCTGAAGGACAGTGGAATATTAAGGCAGCAGGTATTGCAGTTATATTTGTTTTACATTATATAATATTCTTTCTTTATTTCTCAGCCAGAGAAGGGTTAATGCAAAAGTGATTCAGCATGTCTATTACACTACCCCTTCCTGCCTGTTTTCACTGCTCACAAGGGGGGGGGGGAGGATTTGGCTTCATTTGAACACTGGACAGATTGGGGATTCCAGGAATAATTCACAGGTGCACCTCACTGCTGGATGTGCAGCGCTACGCTTTGCAACTCATCAGAATATATGCCTTGTTTGGTCTCCGAGCTCTGTCTGGCTGCAGGTATCAGGAGACAAAGGGCTCCTCACCAACACGAGACAGTCAGTGTTTGGGGTTACCAGGTCTCCTCTATTTTCCATATTCACTTCACATTCCCCAGCTAAAATATCCCACTGGGCAGTATCTCCTTCTTCTACCAAAGACGTCTGGATGTGTCCCCTTCTGAACCTGTCAATGGTCCTCTGACCACTCAAATGATGCTGAATGCTCCTGTCCCGTGCAAACCTAGGAATGAGGGCCAAAGTTAGAGGGGAAGGATGATGCAGTGGTTCAGATATTAGCCTAGGACTTTGAAAACCTGCATGCAAGTCCTTGCTCTGCCACAGACTTTCTGTGTGACCTTGGACAAGTCACTTAGCTTCTCTTGGCCTCTGTTCTCCCTCTGCAGAATGCAGATAATAGCCCTGCCCTCCCTCACAGGGATATGATGAGACTAAATACATGGAAAATTGTGAGGTGCTGAGATGCCATGGTAATGAGGGCCAAAGAAGGCTCTCAGATGCTGTTGCTAGGTTGTTTGGTCAGTCCCAGAGAAGAGGGAGCTGCAGTCATATCATCAGAGATCATTAAATAGCAACTGGCTAAGTAAGAACTAATATGTCAAGAGATGAGTTTTCAATACTGGTATTTAAAAACACCTGCCGCTGCTTCGTGGCCACCACCACTGCAAATAGTGCTGGTGCCTTTCTTCAGGGGAGCTGCCATTTTACAGAGGTTTCCCAGCAGGAGCTCCGTAAAGTTGCACTACAGCCTGAGACAGGCACTGGGAAATCCAAACCCATCCAAACAGCATGTCTGTGGGGGATGATTATCAACATGCAGGTTTCAGATTCACATTTAAATGTAGAAGCTCAGAACTGGCGTGGGGTGTGGCTGGAAGATACCTAAGCATTGCCAGTTAATTATTAATCACCATCTTTGCCATCAGGAGGCATTGTACATCCACACAATGCTGTTCCCTTTCAGATTGCAGGAATGAAAACTGGGATGAAAGTTTCATTGATCATTGCTAACAAAAAAAAAATCATGCAAGCAAAAACCAATGAACCAGCATATAAGTGAATGCAAGTGTTGAATGTCTGTCACCTACTTTGAGATCCCTTGGGATAAGCTACTCTATAATATCTAGAAATTTACATTTCATAGACGTTTAGAGCTGGGTTGACAGCCCTGGAGACTAGTCATCCTAAGAACAGGAGAAGTCCAGGCAGAGAGTCTGCAAACTTCCACATGTGGCCCCATGACTGAGCTGGCGAACTTATCATGTCTAGATAATACGTAGTCCTGCCTCATTGCAGGGGGCTGGATCAGATAACCTATCGAGGTCCCTTCTAGTGCTACATTTCTATGATTCTATGATGGAAGAACCACCAACACTGATAATTCTGATGATGGGGTTTGCTGTATAGACAACTCTCAGGCAGAAATTGAGTCGAGAACCCCAGCTGGAACAATTCACCAAAGATTGTGGTGGATTCTCCATCACTGGCAATTTTTAAATCAAGACTGGAAGTTTTGCTAAAAGATCTGCTATCATTCTAACAGGAATTATTCTGGGGGAGTTTTTTGACCTGTGTTATACAGGAGATCAGACTAGATGATCACAGTGCTCCTGTCTGGCCTTAGAATCTCTGAATGTCTGCAGTGAAGGGAGTTGTTTGCACAGCCCATTCGTTCCTTGGCGTCCCTCCCGAGGCTGCCAATAAGGGGCCAGTTGCGGTGGTGGATTTCGTAATGGGGACCCTCCGCCCAATGGGAACAGCAAGCTGCTTTTGCACAAATCTCTGAGCAGGCATCAGGGGTTAAAAATCCTCACTCACGACCAAGCTGGGCTGGATTCGAACCAGTGAAATACTCTATAGCCCAACACCGGTTCACCGAGCCATCCGGTATCATGATAACAATAAACTGCTTGGATAGATTCTGTATCCCTTCCACGCGGCAATTAGCCCTCTGTGGGTGGGCAAGTGGGAAGAGGGAGCAGAGCTTACTGCTTAGTGTGAAGTGCGCAGCTACCACTAGACCGGGGAGTGAGGGCACTACATTGGTTCATGGCAGGGCTAATCATGCAGAATAAAGAGTGGGAAGGAATGAGGTGAGAGTACAGGGCTAGCATCCGGTCTGGGTCTGCAACCTTTCAGGGATCAGAAATACCGTATGCCCCTCACCCCTCCACAAGCCCCTTTCTCCACTGGAAGTCCCAGATGGATTCTGGTTAATCAGCCAGAATTCTTCCAAGAGTTCGCAAAAAGAACAGGAGTACTTGTGGCACCTTAGAGACTAACAAATTTATTAGAGCATAAGCTTTCGTGGACTACAGCCCACTTCTTCGGATGCATATAGAGTGGAATAAATATTGAGGAGATATATATACACACGTACAGAGAGCATAAACAGGTGGGAGTTTGAAACCTTCCAAGAGTTCGTTTAGTAACATGTCTTTTCCTCAGCCCCACCCCAGTACAGCCAGTGGCCTAGAAGCACTGGGCCCTTATCACACAGGGTAATTTCTCAGCCTTAACACTGCCACTGTCCGCACAAACTCCTTGCTGAATACATCCCTGTCTGTAGCATTTGCTTCCAGCTTGGAAGTCTGGTTTGCATTTGTCTACTTGTTTTTGCAGACCAGGTTTCCTCTTGCCATTCTGCTGCTGCAGTTTTTAGCAAAACCTCTGTAAAAGGCAGTCAGTTCTGGGAGCAGCGGGGCACAGATCTCGAGGGGCCTGTATCTGGAAGAGATCAACTCACCAGGCAGCCCACCTCAGCTTTTCAAAGCGTGCCTCACCCCTTGCCCCATTTGAACCATTCCTGGGGGACCCCACCCAGTTTTTAAATTCAGTGACTAGGTGGGCACCCTTTCGTGTCGGTTCCTTTAATCAGGGGATGAATCAGGCAACAGTTTCTGTGTCTCATTTGGATTGTTAGTGCTGGTGTGATATCGAAGTTGCTGTCAGGCTCAAAAATATGAGGGCGCTTTCTGTGCAGCATGGAGGCTGGTGTTGACAGGCTGGTAGATTTCACAGAGTGACCCTTATCTGCTGTATCCACCCTGGGAACATATTTGCAAGTTCTGCTCAAGCAAGTTTCCTTTTTCTGTTTTTGTTTCTCCCTTGCTGACGTTCTTCCTTTTTGGAATAAAGAGCTGGATGGAGAATGCGATTACAGCACTTCGTGAGGGCCACCCAAACTTGGTGACACAACGGGATGTATTGGCCAAAAGCCAGCCTTCCCAGTGTGTGAACCAGCTGGGTTGGGGTCAAAGGCAACCTGGAGGCTAATTTTTGCTAGGTCCAGGATCAAAAGCAAATGCACCCACTGAAGTATTTGCTTATGCTTGCATCTTCCTGGAGAGATGAATGGAAATTGCTTGTTTGAATTTGTTGGCATTAAAAACCTCGGAAAGGTCAGCTGCAAGCTCCCACAGCAGGGTGATAGCAGCCCTGTAGATGAATCTTTGTACCCCCAAATCAATTTGTAAGAGACCACAAAATTAAAGAGCAACAGACAAATCCTGGACAACTCGGGGGGCCAATTTTGCTTCTGTCTCAAGTATTTCTGCATTCTGGTCCCCTTGTAGTCTCTGTTAAGAGGATGATTGCCTGAACACAGGACTTTGCCACTGCTGCTTATTCCCCACCTGGAGTCCCAGGGTGAAATCCTGGCCCCACTGACGCCAGTGGTAAAACTCACATTGATTTAAATGGGAAGCATCATAAGAACATAAGAACGGCCGTACTGGGTCAGACCAAAGGTCCATCTAGCCCAGTATCCTGTCTACCGACAGTGGCCAATGCCAGGTGCCCCAGAGGGAGTGAACCTAACAGGCAATGATCAAGTGATCTCTCTCCTGCCATCCATCCCCACCCTCTGACAAACAGAGGCTAAAGACACCATTCCTTACCCATCCTGGCTAACAGCCATTAATGGATTTAACTTCCATGAATTTATCCAGTTCTCTTTTAATCCCTGTTATAGTCCTAGCCTTCACAACCTCCTCAGGCAAGGAGTTCCACAAGTTGTGCCCCTATGTGCAGATGCATTCAGTCACCATGCAGTGCAGTGCAAAGCACTATGCATGTAGGTTCACTAGACTCAGAAGGGGGTGTGCTGGAGGAGCAGACACTGGGCATGCCTGGTGCAATGGTGTTCAGCCTTTATCCATATTATGGAAATGAGAAATTAAATACCCATTTTTGGGCCAAAACTGGTGCTCTTCCTAGGGCCAGGAAGGAGTACAGCTCAGGAGCACTGGCCTTTCAGGGAGGTGAACAGCCCTGATTCTCCTGCCTCTCTCTGCTCCCAGGCATCACTGTCATTTCCACGGCAACCTGCTAGGATGTCCCAGTTCTGACCTGGTTCTGTGGATAGGGCATGGGACTAGGAGGGCAAGACGACCTTGGCTTCTAGAGTCAGCTCTGCCACTCATCTGCCTTTTGCGGGTCAGGACTGTCCTTTTGTTGTATGTTTGTACAATGCCTAGCACAAGGGGGTCTGGGCCAGCGACTGAGGTTGCTTGGCCCCACAGTAATACACATTGATAATAATCAATATGATCTTGGGCAAGTCGCGTCACTTCTCTGTGCTTTGGTGAGATGGGGATCTCCAGACAGAAGTGGCTGGGTGTGGCTGTTATTCAGGTAAAGTGCTTGGAAATGCTGACCACAGATCCAGGTTGGAGAGCCATTGCCCTACAATACATGCACACGCTACTTTTTCAGTGGCTCGAGTTCTGGGCCTGGACACTTCTGATGTGTCAAGGACAGATCTCCATGTCGGAAGCCATAATTCATCTGTTGTGTAACAGGAAGGGGTGCTTGGGTACCACAGTGGTGGGTGCTGTTATGAGACACCAGATGGAGAGAATAAAGGACTGGGATCACATACAAGCCACACTGTTTCTCCCTGTCTATCGTGTTTTATATTTTCCCCTTGCTATCTCTTACTCAGATACGATGAATCCAGCGGCCCGCTTGAGAGAGAGAGACAGCTGATAAGCAAGTGGCCACGTGATTATGCAAACACCTCACCATGCCTCTAGTAGACTGGTTCCTCCGTCACTCGGTTACCATGTGGCTGCTGTTCCAGAGCTTTGTTCTGATGACCTTTTGTTTCCATTCGGCCACTACCTTTCCCAAGGGCTGCTACCAGGCAGAAGAGGACGGTTACAAAACCTTTCGGTGCAGCAACGCTCAACTCACAGAGGTCCCTAAGGACATACCCAACGACACTAACAAGCTCTACCTGGATTTCAACCAGATTGCCTTCCTCCCCATTGACGCCTTTCGGAACTTGCCGGTCCTGCTGGAGCTGGAGCTGTCTCACAATGCCATCGTCAGGATAGAGAGTGGGGCTTTCCGGGGCTTGTCGGAGCACTTGCATTCCCTGGATTTGTCCTCAAACAAGCTGGTGTCAGTCAATAAGGATGTCTTTAGCAATCTGAAGGCCAAGGTCAATCTCTCCAGTAACCCTTGGCTGTGCGACTGCAGGCTCCAGGAGCTGATCAGGACAGTGGACCTGGTTGCTGGGTCCTCTGGGAGCATCGTCTGCGACTCCTCTGCTAAGGAGGAGCACGTTGGCAAGCCCTTCCTCCAAGTGGTCACAGACATCGACTTCTGCAGCGTTTACAAAAAGACCACGGACATAGCCATGCTGGTCACCATGTTCGGCTGGTTCGCCATGGTGATCTCCTACCTGGTCTACTATGTCCGGCAGAACCAAGAAGACGCCCGTCGGCACCTTGAGTACCTGAAGTCCTTGCCCAACAAGCAGAGAAAGTCAGAAGAGTCCTCCACCATCAGCACCGTGGTGTGACTGAAAAACCGCTCCCTCCTGCCCCAACCCCAGCAAACGTAGGACCCCTGGGGGAGTTTGTGGACAGACCCCTGCCTAGTTTCATGGGTAATCAATCAGCTCCATAGACACACAAAGGCTGAAGAGGCTGTTAGTTAACAACAACAACAACATTAGTTTTGCTCTTTGGAAAATAAACAGATAGTTTCAGGAGACCCAGATCCGCGTGTTCAGAACAAAACAGGAGCAAGGAAGGCTTGGGCTCTATCCACAATTCTGCAGAACAAGTGCCAACAGGGCTGTGATCTAGAGCAATTAGTGAGGACTCAGCGGCGCCACAAGGGATTTGGGCATCTGTTTATTGTGTTGAACAACAGAGGGAAAAGAAAAAAAAAACAGTGTGTCTCCTCAAGCATACAGTAATTACTCAGATGATTCCCCTTTCAGACGTTAAACTTCATTTAAAAAGAATTTTATATACTTTACAGGAATCCATTAAGATGTTAAAAAAAATCAGTGGTTCAGACACTCTCTGTCTACTTCCTTCACTCTCAGGAAGGGATGTTTCCAGCAACCCCAAGAAGACACCGCAGAGTCTCAGAGAACAGTGTTGTACCCTTACTATGTGGTCCTCCTGGCTTTTGAGGAATATTGGGAATAGTGGGTATGACATCAAACTAAAGAGATTAAAGCAAATCCCAACTGCTGGAGGGTGGTATGAGCAAATTCCCCCCATAGGATCTTGAGTTAAAGTTCTACCCAAAATACTGCCCCTTCTTCCATCAAAGGACCAGTAAGGTCAGTGGGAGCTGAAGCTGCTCTGCACCTCATAAATTTGGTCCCTAACAGAGATATGAGGCAGAAAGGGATTTTATCATTAGAGATGGATGAGTCTGTGAGGATCAAATAAAATCCATCTCCCTGCCCCTAAAATATCCCCATTTTAGAAACAAATCTGAAATGAGCTTTTTGAGGTTCTGAAATGTTTACTTCATTTCTGCTCGCCGGGACTAGAAATATCAAAATGCCACCAGGCGAGCCATCCTCAGAGTTTTTCCAGCCACAACAGCACATGCTGAGAGAGCCCGTCCCCATGAGATTGTCCACAGACCTGGAGGGTCCCCCGTGGGGTCTCAGTCATAGGTAGGATACAGGATATACACATAGCAGGTTCAGCCACTGGATGGAGGACTCTGTGAATTGGTAAAGTCCTGCTCCGGTGTGTCTCTCCACCATTGGCACATGCAAAGGAAGGGACACACCTTGTGGCATGAGAGAATCTTCTCATTTGCAGTCAGGGTTCCAAACCAGAGATGTGACTAACATTCAATGGCCGAGCCTCAAATCTTACTCCCCTGCCCCAACCACGTGAACTGATTTATAATGTATTTTGGGGGTAGGCTCTCTGTAGCTTAAACATTTACAAGACAGCCCGCTTCGGCCCAAACCACTCAGCTGGCTCCATACGTAGAACCCTTTGGGTCTCCCAGTGGATACTGGGTCATGGCCAGAAGGCATTGCCTTGAAGTGGGGAGATTCCTCACCATCTTGTATCTAATTGCCTCCTGAAGAGAGGACTTTGGTCATCATGTTTACTTTAGGACTCACAAGTTTGTCGACCTATCACTGTGACATGTTGGGAGAAAAAAGGATGTGGTGGGTTAGAGTGAAGCCACAACTAAGTTTCTTTTTCTTTCTTTCTCTCTTTCTTTCTTTCCTCTGTTGGCAAGTGGCCTCATCCCTCACACTCAGAAAAAAAAAACCCAACATCTCTTCTCTATGTTTCCAGTATTGGGGCATAGAACCCCCCCAGCCCCATGTTCAGAAACAATATTTGAATATCTAATAATTAGAGAGGGTCCTGATCCACTACATTTTGGAACTTGATTGGACTATCTCCAAAATTGGGGGGGGGGGGGTTGGATCAGAGGTTTGGGATGGCCTTTGATGGAGGACAGCTGGAAAGTTTGAATCAAGATTCAGCTGCTGTTTAAAGAAAGAAAAGCCAACTGGAACCAGAATCTTAAAATTTAATAGCTGGATCTACCTCTGGCCCAGGAGGAAAAGGCTGTAAAGCTGTTTTATTTTGTTGCATCCAGTCTAAACAGACTAAAGGTAAATTGCCTTAATCTGGCAAGGTCATGCAGGGCCACCCAGAGGATTCAGGGGGCCTGTTGCAAAGCAATTTTGGGGGCCCCTTCCATAAAAAAAAGTTGCAATACTAAAGAATACTATATTCTCGTGCGGGCCCCTGTGGGACCCGGGGCAAATTGCCCCACTTGCCCCCCCCGGGCGGCCCTGAGGTCATGAACCAAAGCTCTTTGAACTCAATCTTTGCTTTGATTTGAGTGGGTTTTGGATCAGGCCCCAAGTCTCTCTCCTTTCTTGTGTAATGGTTCTGACCGCAACCAACCATTATATTATATTACTATTAGAGATGATCCTACTGCAGCAAAACCTGGATTCAGATCCTAATGATGAACTGAACTCTCACAACATTTTGGGGGTGTTTAGATGTTGGGTCTAGGTTCAGGCCTCTCCCTGACAAGCATGAGACCAAATTATCCAGAATCATCAACAACAACATTTGAGTACTGGGGAAGGGGAAGTTGGTGAAATCTCCAAATGATCTGAAAGAGATTTAGATTTGGGAAGCAGCGAAAGTTCACTTGGTGCTCGTGAGAAAATCTGATGTCCCATGCACAAATGCCTTCAGAGCTGCTAAGATATATTCAGAAGTGCCTACTTTTCAAACATCCGCAGGGTTCCTGCATCACGCACAAACACCTTTTGACTCTGTCTGATGCCACCTTTGTGCATTGACAATAAAGATCGTTTAACAAGTTTTCCCTTTACAAATCTATCTGATGTGCTGGAAAATGGAAGGCTGAAAGCAGCTAATTCAGTGACCTGGGTTGTCCAGATGTCCACATTAAAACCAAATGTGAATTAATGAACTGCATATTTCCCCCCCGCCATCAACCCCATGTACCCCTGACATCTATGCTCTGTAACAAAAGTCCAGTAGAATTGTGATCTTCTGGGATGCCAGGTTTAAAACATGGTGGTCAGGGCATGCTCACTGTGTGGGATTATGTCTTGATAACATCTGACCAAATGATGTGCTTAAACAGACTGTTCATGTTCTTACTTTATATGAGAATAAAGTTGACTTTTACTTTGGAGTTTGTGTCCCTCATCTGAACGGTATGAAATGTTGCTCTCATGACAATTATTCCACCTGACCGGCTAGGCCAGGATTGGAGCTAGACATTTCAATGCTTTAGGTGCAGTGTAGACATAGTGCTGGGATCATCCCTAAAGGGGAAGACTTTCCCACTCCCCTGGATGGGGAGGAAAGTTGTGGGCTGGAGCTATCCCTAAAAAGTCACCGCCCTCGGTAGCTGCCTAAGTGGTTTGACCCTTATTGAGCAGAGAAAGAAATAATAAGAACCCATGTCTGGAAGCAGAAGCCAGACACATTGAAATTAGAAATAAGACAAATTTGGAACAAACTCTGAAGGGAAGTGGTGGATTCTCCATCTCTTGAAAGTCTTCAAATCAAGACCAGATGCCTTTCTGGAAGATGTTTAGCCAAACATAAGTTATTGGGCTCAATACAGTGTAACTGGGTAAAATTCTGTAGCCTGTGTTATACAGGTTGTCAGACTAAGTGAACTAATGGTACCTTCTGGCCTTAAACTCTATGAATCTGTGCATCTTACATCCACTGCTGGTCTCAGCACTTTATCCCTATCAGGACAAAAGCAAAAGGTTCTTATGTTTTAACATCAGTGTCACAGTTTTGGTGACCGGAGGTCATTCCACTACCAACCCTTGAGAGCAAGACATGGTGATGGTGCCGTTTACAATTGTGATTTCCAGGAAAGACATGGCAAGATTTGTTAAATTTGCTTTTGTTGCTATTTCTGTTTTAAAGGAAAAAAATGAAAATCTGCCTCGGGATGGAAGGAGATGTGGACGTATGATCTGATCTACTATGGCAACTCCTACACTTCTTGGAGCTTCTCTTCCCAGGGCCACTATCTAACCCCATCCACTTCCTAAGAGGCATTACAATCCAGTGCAGGATTTGCATGTGGCCGGTGAAAAATCCCAGTGAGCAAGCCGTGCACTCATGTCAGACACTGAAAGGGAATTTTCTCAGTCAGTTCATCCATTTGACATAAATAGTAGAGGAAGTTGGACTGGATTTTTTTATGTCCTCCTGGAATCCAGTCTGGTTAGAGCCCCTGGGAAGACAAAATCCTGAACTGCATTTCTTTGCCTGCCTGGAATGTACTAGGTACTTCCCCTATATAGAAAGCTGGGGCAGGAAGCGCTAAGCATCCCTTGAAGTTGTTTACTGCCTATGTTTGCAATAACAAATGAGTCACTAATTTTTCCGTGACCTGGTGATGGAGATAAGTGGAAACCTTTTCAATTACCTGGTGGTGTGTATGCCACAGCTGACTTTGTGACCTTAGAATTCACAGCTAATTGGCTTCTTTTTGAAGTGCCACACCTGCTGCTTCGGCGGCATTGTTGACAAAAGAAGGAAAAAAGATGAACCAGTCTACTAAAAGGCCCCGTAGAGATCGCAATGATTAACACACCCACAGAATTTCAGGGAGGCTGAAGAACAGTCGTTGCTTTTGCCATATCTTTTTATACACCACTGTACCTTTTGCGACACCATCGGGACCCATGGGCAACTTGCCACGAAGTAAGGGCAACACCATTTACTTGTATATTGACATAATTTTAAGTACCACATATAAAATATATACAATTATATTTGCTTGCACTTCTATCTTCCTTGGGAGGGCTGAAAAAGAGCTCTGTAGATTACTGTAAAGAATACCTTTCCCTCTAGGGGGTTTACACCCTTCCAGCAGCTATGGACATTTGCCACGTTTCGCCACCATTTAGCTGTTGTTTAGACGAGTCATAACTTCCTAACTTTTAAAATCTTTCCTCATTCATCTTTCCTGATCATTTCTGGAGCTCTTCTCTGAACTCCTTCCATTTTTTTTGGTCAACGTTCTGTTTGGCACTGAAGCGCCCTGACTGAATACAAGATTCCAGGAACTTTCCCATTCAAAAGTGACCCTGTGAGTTAATGCTGCTGTAGAGGATTGTGTTTTGGGTGTGTGGGATAAACAGTAAGGATATAGTGGAAGCTGGGAAGAACCAGAGAGAGCTTAATAGCATTTATACATGCCCAGTGGTTATTCCACAGCGTATGCTGCACGGTATAAGCTGATAGCCTGCTGTGGGAATTGAGGAAGGAGCTTCCCCCCCACTCATAATGACCAGAAACAAAGTCAATGGGAGTCTTTTCATCTGCTTCAATGACATTTGGATCCAGCCCAACTGACCTGGTGTATTTGGGACCTGAAGAACTGTTTAATGCAGAATACTGGACTATGGGTATGTCTACACAACAAAAAAAAAACCCTCCAAAATAACCCAGAGTCTCAGAGCCTGGGTTTGACCAGGCAATGCTCTGTCCCTGTTCTCAGTTGCCCCAGAGACTGCTCAGACCCACTTTTTTTTTTTAAGAGTTCAGTTTGTATTTTATTCTAAACCCTTCTACCACCACCAGTATAGTGCAACATCACAGTTTTACATCCATGTATCTTTCACCCCCTTTTTACTAGGGCCCTGGTAGAAAAGAGATCTCCCTTAGGAAGCTCTTTCATTCTAGTCTCAGCTAGCCCTGTCCTCCCCCATAATACTGCCTTCCTGGTTTTTATCAGGTTAGCCAGCTGAGGGCTAATTAGTTCATTACCTCCCCATCCTCTCCTTCTGATTACCTAATTATTCAATCAGCCCTCCCTGGAAGAACTAATTGAGGCTACCCTGATCAGAGGGTGAACCCACCCGTCAGGTCTCAGCACTCTGCCACACCAGGTTAACTGACTTGGGCTCCCAGGACTCATGCTACAAGGCTAAAAAGAGCAGTGTAGACTTGTACTATGCTGGAGCTGGGTTCTGAAAGCCAGTGAGTAGCGTGGGAATGGCTATACTGCAATTTTTAGCCTCAAAGAGCAAACCTGAGTCAGTTGTCCCAGCCTGGCAATTTGCTTCTGTGGTTTTTTTTTTTTTTTTTTTTTTGCAGTGTAGACTTACCATATACAGACAGCAGCATTCTCAGTCCCTGCCTGACCTTTGGAAGATGGAGGCCCAAATTCAGAAGATCTGTCCATATTTTAATAAACCCTTCTTCTATTCATTTAATTTAAAACTAGCAGCCAGAACTTGCTTGTGTATGTGTGTGTGTATATATATATATATATATAAAACCTTCTACCACCACCAGTATAGTGCCCCCAACCCCTCTATCATTTACTTGGGACTTATTGAACTGGGTGGAAAACCAGTTTGGGGTATTATTTCCTGTTGTTTCTGTGAAGGGACGCCTTCAGTTACAAAGCAAAGCAACAAAGTGTTCATGATAGTTTATTACATAAGCTAGTGAAGTGTTAGACTTCAAATGAGTTCTATGTTATGTGTTAAGGTGAGTGGAGCAAGGGCAAGAGTAGAGTCTGTTGGAGTTGCTCGCAGTCTGGCTTTAGAAAACTTTGCCAGAAAAGACATTCAGGAACATGGAGGGAATTTAGAACAGCTAAGGAATAGCCAGATGATATCTAAGCATTGTAACCCATGCAGTTTTGTAAATGATGTATTTAATGTAGAAACGAAGCAGAAAAAAAAGAGAGGCTAAACTGGTGAAGAAAATAGTTGTTAAATGTCTGCTCGTAGCTTATAGTTTGTTGGGAAAGCAATTAAATAAAAAAAAATTAGTTACTCAGGAAAACCCAGCAAACTTTGGATGCCAGCTTAAAATCGCTGGACGGCTCTAAATCAGACAGTGGTCGGCTGTTAAAAAGAATTAGAAAGTTGAAAAAGATGTGTTAAAGGAGGATAAAGAATCGGTTCCCATTCCTATTCGCATGGTGGAACCGACGGAGATAAAAAAAATCTGCAGGGCCAATTACTAGAAGTAGGGCAAGAGAGTTAGCTCAGGCTGATACAGTACCTTTAGGAGCCAAGTTGAAGATTGGGTCTGAGGACCCACCGGGAAAGTCAAAAGAGGAAGTTAGCAGTGCAGAAGCTACCAGCAGTCTGCCGGTAGAAAGGAAGTCTCAGGGTGGCACCACAGGAGGTGGAGCAGAGCAAAAGGGGAGAAATATCCTCTCCCCTGTTAGTGTCCGCCCCGATAGTAAAGATGGAGTGCCTTTAGAAAATGTAATTGTTCAGGGACTAAAAAATGTGGTGTCACAAGTGACATGGGTAGCTAGTGCCTGTGATGTAGTAATCTCTAGGTTACAACAGAGATACAACAACCAAGGGTTACATGGCATCATATAGATCAGGAGATCCAGCCCCTTTGGGTGGACATTTATTAACATTTGGGCAATCATTAACATTCCCTAGGTCCCTAAAATTTCGTTTACCCTCTACACCCCCCAGGGGTATTCCTGTTGCAATACTTCAGGAACCACGAGCTAATCCCACTGTGAGGGTTGAGGAACCCCCAGGGTTAGGCCAAGGTGTTCCTAAATTCCCTAGGTACCATCGTTGGCAAAATAACCCTAACCCACGTAGTAACCCTGGACCTTTGAGTGGGTGTGCCCCTCAACAGGGGTTATGCGTTTGAATCCCAGATAGGAGCCCGGGACCGTGTTCCTTTCTTTTCAGATGCTGCACAGAACAATTCACGTCTGCAGAGACCCAAGTCAAAGATGAGGACTCAGTTGTAATGACGTTTAAGCAGATGCTTAAGCCTCAATGATGGGATATTCGGAAACTCCGAGCCCGTATGAATGAGCTAATGATGGAAGGTCAAGGCCTGGCACCCTTGAACCACCCAGTGGCCTCAGTTGACCCATTTCCTTCTCTCTAGTGGACAGCCTCGGGAGAGTTAGAAGGAAAATCCTTAGATATTTGTCTGCATACTCTACAAATTACTTGGCATAATGCCAATAGGCCCCAAGTATTAGTCATAGCCCCTTTAGGCAGCGATGCAAGAGGGAGACCCACAGTATCTGCAGTGGTAGGGAGCCGCCACAGGAATTTTATTATAGATACTGGGGCAGCAATTAGTATTATCCATGTTAAGGATCCTAGATCCTCAAAGCACTTGCAACTTTTGCAAGTAATCGGGTTGTTACCACACTTCCCAATCTGTACCCATTGAAGTACAGATAGGTCATCTAAGAAAGGTTCATACCTTTGTATTGATAAAATTAGCAAAGCCAAGGAATTGCCTATTGAAACGGATTTCCTATACAAACAGGGATGTGTTCTTGATTTGGGTGACCAATTGTTGTGTGTTACTGTAGAACAGGCAAAGGATGACTCAACAGTAATCATGCCTAAGTGTGGCATGGTATCTCCAGTGGAGGACTCTGAACTTGAGGGGTATGATTTAAACAAAATAGTGGCTAATCACGCAGACCAACCTGAGTTACAGGCGTTACTTCACAAGCATGTAGATGCCTTTTCTAATGTATGGCAGTCATTATTGTTGTAAAAGGAGGAGATATATCAGCCCCAAAACAATATCCTTACCCAGAACAAGCAAACTCATACATAGAAAAGACTATCAAGTCTTTATTGACATAGGGAGTGCTGCGTAAATGTACTTCCACTGCCAATTCTCCTATTTGGCCTGTAAAGAAACCAAATGGTTCTTGGCATTTCACAATAAATTATAGACGCCTGAATCAGGTCACACCCACTTGTGCCCCTACAGTGGCCAGAATGCCAAATCTAATCAAGTCCTTTGATCCAAAGGCTGTGTGGTTTACTGTCCTTGACATCAGTAAACAGCTTTTGGACATTATCATTGGCACGCATTTCACGGTACCATTTTGCATTTAGTTTCCAGGGAGTCTTGTAAAACTTGAACAAAAACCAGAGAGAGAATACTTGGAAAGTTAAAAACCAAGTAATGTTATTTATAATGTTGTTGTATAAATCACCAGAACATGGGCTGTGTAACTGATGAATTGGACCCTTCCGAATCATCGATAAACTCAGTTTAACAGTGTATAAGATTAAAATAACTGGAGACAATCTCTACAGCCAGACTGAGCAACAGGCAGACAGCAATGGTGGCGATTTCAAATCCTCCCTTAGAAATAGGGTGACAAGATGTCCCGATTTTATAGGGACAGTCCTGATTTTGGGGTCTTTTTCTTATATAGGCTCCTATTACCCCCCACCCCCGTCTCGATTTTTCACATTTGTTGTCTGGTCGCCCTACTTAGAAAACATTGCCTCTGTCTGTTTCCAATGCCTCCCACAAAGCTGATAACATAACTTTAACATCATTGGCCGGAAAAGCTGGTTAGTTTCCTTTGGGGTAGTCCTCATGACATTTAGAGAATGCAAATACCCCTATCCTTCATGCTGGTAGAGCCCTGCTCCCTGGCCCAAAAACCCTACCTACCCTACTTTTCTGGATCATTGTTGGCATTCTGCTTTCTGTTAAGAGGATGGAGCTTTTAGAAATAAGATCCCCTAATCCCAGGTTGTCACCTTGTGGTAACCCTACCTTAGCTTTGAATTAATGAACACACAGCAGTTAAGTTTCTGCAGACAGGAGACCATGCACAGGATCAGAATAATTCAGGTCACTTAGAGGTTTGAAATTAGATAGGCAGTTCTTGCAGAAGCAGGGGGTGGGAAGGTGAGCCAGCCAGATCAGCAGCATTTGTTTAATTTGTTCTAATTGTAGTTGGCCTACAACAACTGGACCGAATAAATTCTATACCCTGGAGGGGACATAGCTTGGGGGGACTCTCCCATGTGTTAACACCACACAGTGGCATGCTTGTTTGTTTATTTATTGTTGTTAGTGCCCTAGCAACTATCACTGCAGTGATGATGTTCACAGCAGAACTATTGGGCTACAGAAGGGGGAACTGGGATCCCCATTTTTAATGGGACTGAGGTGCGTCTTCTGAAGCTGGATACAAGTGAGCATTGGCCCACAGAGGGGAGCCAGTCTCTGTGATGCTTTCTCCCTCTCTTTGCCTCTAAACACTTATACTATGCTCATCCATGCAGTGGCCTCTGAACTACCCACAGACAGAGTATGTACATATATATAAAATCTGGCTTCTTTCTTCAGTGACTTCTATCAATGACTTTGTCTCTAAGCAATTCTTCTCTCAGACTGGTGCCCACAGGCACTGCCGGACCCCAGGGAGGCGGCTGTAAGGTTTACAGTCATTGATATTCCCCTCTCAGAAAGTGAGCATGCCAGCTATCACCATCAGTTCCTCTGTACCGTGCATAGCTCTAGCTATGACATCTGTTCAGAACTGTTAACTATAGGTCCAGGAAACCATTTGTTTTCCCCCTTTGCAATTCGTATACATAGAGGATTCATTCTGGTTTCAGCCACATGTGCCCAATGCATTGCATGGGGTGGTGGGATAGCTCAGTGGTTTGGCATTGGCCTGCTAAACCCAGGGTTGTGAGCTCAATCCTTGAGGGGGGCCATTTTGGGAACTGGGGTGAAAAAAAAACAACTGTCTGGGTATTTGTCCTGCTTTGAGCAATGGGTTGGACTAGATGATCACCTGAGGTCCCTTCCAACGCTGATATTCTATGACTGCATCTGATCGGTATACAAAGGCTGGAGAAGGAAAATGGGGCAGATTTTGAAAGATATGAAGATAGCCACATAATGGGATATTCAAAGCTCCTAGGTACCTAATTCACATTGCAATCAATGGGAGTTAGGCCCTGACATTAGGGTTACTATACATCTGGTTTTTCCCGGACATGCCCGGCTTTTTGGTCCTCAAATCCCCGTCCGGGGGGAATTTCCAAAAAGCCGAACATGTCCAGGAAAATACTCCCAGCTTTGCCAGCATCCCTGCCCCAGTCCCAGGCTTATCTTAGAGCGGGCTCCAGCAGGCTGCGAGCTGCAGGCAGATTCCCCCCAGCGGCAGCGGCTGCTGCTGCTCCGAGACACCTCAGCTCTGTGCAGCTGAAGAGCCGAGCTGCCCGAGCGCTACCGGCTTCATGGTTTGCCGGGCAGCCCCCAGACCTCCAGACCCTGCGCCCCCGGCCGGGCGCTTCCCCAGCGCAGCAGCAGCCGGAGCCCGGGAGGGGAAGCGCCCGGCTGGGGGCACAGGATCTGGAGGTATGGGGGCTGCCTGGCAAACCGTGAAGCCGGTAGCGCTCGGGCAGCTTGGCTCTTCAGCTGCACAGAGCTGAGGTGTCTGGGAGCACCATCATGGAGTTTCTCATTTATTTTTTCTCAGTGACTTTTCCAGCTCATGTTTGCTCAGCTTATAAGTCAAAATTCATTTTTCTCCTAGCTCCACAGATCCAACCTAGGCTGTGAAAATTTGCCTCATACGGTAGAACATGTAATAAAGATTCTGCAGGTGGAGTTTAGGTGAAAAGATTGTTGATGATCTGAACTAGGGTCTCCACAGGTTAAAAGCCAGTTCACTGTATCACTGAGTTCCCCTTTATTTATTGCTGTTGTCTCATTTCTTTAAACCAAAATCTCCTGGAGAGTTCTTGGGAATTGTTCTTTTAAAAACACATTTATGGCTAATGGTAAGTGGATGTGCATTTATCCTGCAGTGCAAACGCATGCTTCTGTAGTATCTTTGGTTCCTCTTGATATCTAATCCGCTTCTTTGGCAAAGTAAATAATAAGAGACACTCTTACAGATCAGATTAAGCTTCCAGTCCCTTTTTAAAAGGATGGGAGATCAATACCATTACCAAAGATATTAAACAGTCCTTAGCATTTCAGCTGTGCTCTGTGTACAGTAAGAGAGCAGAGAGGTACTTCTACTATTATACAGACCTACACCTTCACTGTATGGGGGTGCTATACGCTGCCTCCACCCGTCCCCCTCCGATGTGACTGACTGTGCCCAGTATCAGAGAAACAGGGTTGGTGTTGAACTAAGGAGCCTTTCACCCTTTGGTCTCTGGTTCAGGTCACTAGTATTGTCCATTTTTAGGCTGAAACCTGTGAATATGGCACCAGGATGGCCTGAGAGAGCTCCAGGTTCAAGACAATGCTTTTGCCTTATTCAGAGTTAATTTTTTATCCCAGATCACACTAAATCAGGAAGAGAAGGAACTTGAACCTGGGTTTCCCACATCACAGGGCAGTGTTCTATCTAAGCACCAGACTATGGAGTTTCTCTACCTTGCTCCTGTCTCCATGAAATGTTTCCCTTTCAATGAAACAGCATATGTCAACAAAATCACCAGCTGTAGATACAGCATTAGGACAGTCCCTGCCTCAAAGAGCTTACCATGTAAGTAACATCACACCACAGTCAGCACTAATTAGTTCCTTTCTTGGCAGGCTCAACAGAGAGGTTAAGGACTAAACAGACCATGGAGTTTGAAATCCCCTGTCATCCTGAGAGATGGTCCCTCTAGGTCAGGACTGAGTCATACCAGCGGAACTGAGAAGGGGAAGTGGACGTTGCTGCTGCCCAAGCTGTACTTCTTCAGTGCATAAATAGAGGACTCCAGATTTTATGGCTTTCAATCAGCTATCATTCAGAAGTACTAAATTCACTGCATGCTGAAGCAGTAGGGTATAGCAGTTTTTGGATGACTATAACCTGCCATGTGTGTTGTAAGACCTGAGGCAGAGGGCAAATTATTACAATGTGCAGTCATCTTCTATAAGTTCATAGTGGCTTAAGATGATCTAACTGCTGCCATGGAAGGGAGGAAGGTGTGGTCTCTTGTTAGACCAAGCTACTAGAAACCAGAATCTGGGGTTCTGTTCCCAGCCACTGACACACCTATGTGGCCAGTGTGAGCTGCGTGTCCTGACGGCTCCTGAAAACTGAGCAACGGGGCAGATCCTCCACTGGTGTAAACTGAGCAGCTTCATTAAAGTCATGGGAGTCTACACTAGTGGAGTGCCCGACTCTAGAATTGGTGCAGCTGTTTCGTGTGGCTGGGAGAGAGGAGGGGAATGCGGGGCACTCAGGGGAGGGGGTGGAGTTGGGGCAGGGCCAGGGCCCCGTGGAGTGTCCTCTTTTTTCAATCTTCAAATATGGTAACCCTAACTGACATGCTTTTGAAAATCCCAGTAGGGACCAAATTTTAGGTGCTTAAATATCTTTAAAAATCTCACTCAATGGACCTAATTGAACCATATTGGTCTGCAACTTTGCTACCCCCATCAAGGGCTGCAGAGAAGTCAGCAGGTGGCGGGAGAAATTGCGCCACACAAAAGAACTGTTCTTCCAGGCTCCATTGCGTGACTGCTTTCTTTATTTGGACACTCGTCATCTGAGAACCCTCCCCGTTCTGTCAGAGCTCTGGAGAGGGAATTTTGCAGAAGAATCTACAGAACTGCACCATAACCAAAGACACTCACATGTCCATTTGTTAATAAGTTAATTTTCCTTTAACTTCCATCAATAGTTTTGTTGGGTCCCCCCCCCAGTTTCAATTCATTGTTCTTGGTTGCAACCCCTTCTCCCTGTGGAAGCAGAGAAAGAACTGACAGGAAGGGGATTGCAATGCATGACAGTTTGTTAGTAAGAGTCAGGCTAACTGTAACCCTAATAACGCGAGATTTGTAGAAGCGAGAATTGTGTGAAGTGAGTGGGAAAGAACTGTGTGAGAAGTTGTTGCGACCTTGTGTAGATAATATGGAATGTAGACTAAGAGTCTACATAAGTGAGAAAAACAAGATATCAGAATGACCTATGTATAAACAAAATGCAGCTGTTGCTTTTCATTGTCTGTAACAAAAGGTATAAATGCTTGCTGTAATTGTTTACCTGTTGAGAGACCTGCCTAGGAGGGGGAGACCCTGTGTCCTAGGGCACTCTCTCCCTCTATGCAATTGATAGGGAGAGAATAAAGTATCTGACTTTGTTGTACCCAACTAAAAGAGTGAGAACTATGTTATTCTCCGACATCCCCCTCATAGCACTCTAAACAATTCCCCTTTCTCCTTATTGCCTACACCTTTCATATACCCACACATAGTTATAACATGCCCCTTTGGTAGCTCTTTGGCTGAGCAATCCATATTTTATCTTGTTTCTGTTTGATAAGCATTGCTTTTTTTTTTTTTTTTTTGCTACAGAGCAGCAGTAAAACAAAGCAGGGGCATAGTTCAGAGGCCCCTTGGAGGAACAGATAAGTAGCTAATAAACTGTTGTCTTTACATTACAGGGAAACTTCCATCTCCAGGCCTATTTTGCAAACATTAATTCTCATGAGATGTGCTTTATAACACTTGTAAACTAAAGCTGAGACTTATCCAAGAGACCCATCAATTGCACAAAGAGTAAAAGAACACAGGAGTCCTGGTGCACAGTTCCATGCTCTACTCACTAGATCCTATTGTTCTGTGCACCAAAGCATAACCAATTTGTCAGATTTAGTACCAAAGGATGCATGAGGCCAGCAGCCGGCTAAAGAACAGACATTGTACCACTGTACTCCCTCCCTCCCTGGGATTTCATAATTTGGAGGTGTCTACACATGGGAGCAAAAATTCTTTCCTGACCCCTGCAGTGACCCAGTGCAGGGCTGGAAAGACCTTTGGCTGCCAGTAATGGGCAAGCATCTTAAGCGAACATAGGGCATTATACTAGAGCTTACAGTAGAAGAAGGTATTGTTGCTGGTGGCAGATCCATTGTCATCTCTACTGCAGTTTGCAGGTGACCTTTCCTGGTCCCACAAAGGGTAAAACTCATGACTTTATGTGGAACAACAGCTCCCATTCATGGGAAATTAGCCTCCTTTATCACATGGCTTGCTCCAGACCATGACGTGACTTGTTTTGACGGCTGCACTCCTGCAGATGGTACACTCCCAGACAGATGGTGGTTGTTTCCCTTCTTGTCTACACAAGTTAGCCTCTCAGGCACTTTCCTCTGCCCTTTTAGGGATCAGCTGTGGAAGGAGGGGGATGTGTGTATGTGAAGGCACCCATCTGTCATCACTGCCCTGCCCCACTTGGAGGTGGAGATGGAGCCTTAGAGAGGAAAGGTCTATGAGCTCCCCTTCTCCCTCTCTGGGTCTTCTGGCACCCATAGCAATGGATGGCACAGAATCTTGGACCAACAAGCTATTTGCTGGGTAATTAGCTTTGAAACAACATGCTCCTGGTCAGACACCGTGGACTCTGCACAGGTGAATTCCCTGTTGGAATTTGCTAGCTAACAACCAGTTTAATTCAGTCTCAAGCAGGGAAGGAGTTGAACCTTTTTGACATACCCTGGTCTCTTTCACTTAGTGCAGGGGGTGCTGTAACTTTCCCCTACTGAAGGTAACACTGCCAACCCCTAGGAAATCCTGTGAGCTGCACCTAATCTATTGTTCCAGTGCTTAGAACCTTAGGTCATTGTCTCCTGTTGGAAAGCAAATAGACTTGTTTGATTTTACACTGTCTTCAATTAAAGGGACCCTGATTTATTCACAGTACCATTGGTTGTCTATATAAAAGAACAACCGTACTAGCTCATTCATGGAAAAATAAAATAATCCAGATCCTATAAATGGGATTTATTACCTAGGATAGTGGTGTTACTAAAAAGATATTTGACTTAAGAACAGTCTTATCCATTTCTCGTACCCAGTTTCCTGTCCATTACTCCCCATGTCTATTTAACTACTCTGTCCTCTCCTCATCTTTGCAGACAATCACCAAAACTCCCCTCCAAACCCTTAACCCAATTGTGGAGTTCCAACGGAAATTTGCTAAGTTTCTGAGTCGTGTAGCCAATGATTTTGGTTTATTGTTCATTTATTGTGTGATGTTATAATTAGCTAACATGTTATGTTATATATAATCATTGTATGCTAAATAGAGTTAAGTTGTAGGATTATAGAAGTATAAAACTGATCAGTAGTTAGAAGGATAATCATGTATTAGGTATCTAAGTGAAAGTGAGTAAGGTTGACACGCAAGGCCTGTAGGCTGAGGCCTGCAAGATTTTAGCTTAGCTATTTTAGGCCTTAGAGCTAAGAAATGCTGACATAAGTAAGTGACCAAAGAATAACCCAATGCCCTAAGATTACATGAAAAGATGATGTACGAATGCGTGATATTATGAAAAATTAACAGTTAGAGTAAGATACCCTGTAATCACATTTTTCTAACACATGCCCATGCAGGGTGTACATTGTGCATAAATGTTAATGAGGTATAGTCAGAATTACATTATAAAAGGGGATGCCCAGAGCAGGAAAATTGAGCTCCTTATGGGAGCCTCCAGCAAGAACCATCCCTCTACTGATGATCAATCCATCAGAGACCCATCAGACCCAACACTGTTGTTAAGGATGTAAGTATAACTATATTTGCAACTTGTGCATAGGTTTGTATAGACTTTCGATATGCTTGGTGTGGGGAAAAAGAACTAGGTGGCCTTCTTTATGACAACCAAAGTAACACCGAAGGCCCAAATTCAGGCCCGCTGACAGAAGCTGACTATACAGACGGCCTTTACATAGAACAGTACAGGCCAGAACCTGAACAAAACTAAGATGTACAATTCCCTGCCAAATACGGTCATGGCTGTGACCAGAGGAGGGAGGGGAAGGCCTTAGCAACATGATAACCGCTTGTTGATGATAAACATGTTAATCGCGTGTTGAAGAAACATAATAACGGCTTATATGAAGAAATTGCTTCTAGTAAAGGCCAGCTTCTCCTATAGTTCCAGCTATCTGCTAACCAGCCAATCATATATCATCTTTGGGCGTCCTGTAATAAACCCCTATGCCCTTAACCATAAAACCCCGGAAAAAACAATATGTACATCGACAAGAACAACACTCTAACTGGTGCCAAGTACCACCCATGTCAGAAAACCACCAAGAAATGGTAGGTAAATTGAATAATGGCTGACAGGGGTCAGGCTGGAGACTCTTGCCTATATGCTCGGGGTCTTACTGATCGCCATATTTGGGGTCGGGAAGGAATTTTCCTCCAGGGCAGATTGGCTGAGCCTCTGGAGGTTTTTCGCCTTCCTCCGCAGCATAGGGCAGGGATCTCTAGCAGGAGGGTTTCTGCCGATTGAAGTCACCAAAAACAGGATTGGGGACTTCAACAGCAGAGTCCAGGGAAGGGGTAGGGACGGTTTTATGGCCTGCAGCATGCAGGGGGTCAGACCAGATGATCATAATGGTCCCTTCTGACCTTAAAGTCTATGAGTCTATGAGAAAACCCCCCACCCAATAGGAACCCAATTCTCGTAAATAATGAGGAAGCTACCGGGAAAGAAGGACAGACCCCTTCTCTTATTTTTGCATAAATGACGTATTCTTTGTACTATGCTTGCAGTTTGACGGAATAAAGGCAGCCTGCGTGCTGTGCTAGGTGTGGGTAGTTTTCGGACTGCTACCCCAACGCTTTGGTATGTATTGCAATAAACTGGTCTCAGGCTTGAGTCTGTGAACTAAAAACAATGCGTGGGTGACTTTTTCCATGACATTGGGTAATCATAACTTTAATTGTAACTTTAATAAAACTTGTAAAACAGATACCTTGTACTTGTGAATATATGTGTGGTCACTACCCTTGCTCTTTATGTGTTCTTACAGACTCTACATCTAAAGCAAGCAGCAGAGGTGACTTTTTCACTCTGTTAAGCTTGAAACTACAGTGACCAGAGCTGACCCCACAGTGGTGCAATACCATATTACAAAATTCACTTTAAATAAAAGGCTACAGTCATGTGGAGAAAATAACAAGTGAAGGAATCCAGTGCCAGTAAACTACTTCCCTTTGTGGGGAAGCACAGCCTAGAACTTAAAGCAAGTCTGCTTGGTGATTTCAATTTCAGTGGCAGAAGTTCGCTGGTGGGAACGTATTGTACAGTCTGGTGCCATCACACGTCTCCTCACAGTTAAGACCGTTGGGAACTTTCTCCACATACAGGTGAGGCGTGAGAGTCCAGGTACGTCAGTTTTTTTAAACATGCTGACAGAAATCTCCTTTTCATTCCCATTTTCAATATCTGTGTTTTCAGTCCTGGGACTCTCATCCACATCTGCCAATGCATCTCAGTCCTGATTCCTTCCCACACTCCACCCTACTATTCCAGTCCTGGGCTCTCTGCACAGCTCTCTGCTGGTGCTCCTCAATCCTTCCTGACCTACCTCTTCCTTGCTATTCCAGTCCTGGACCCCCTACATACAGCCCTATCAATGCATCTCAATCCTGACCTGCAGCCCCTTGCTATTCCAGCTCTGGCCCTGCTCCTGTATCAGTGTGCCTTGGTCCCGATCTGCAGCACCACCTGCTTATTCCAACCTATTCCAGTCCCGGGCTTCTCCTGAGCAGGCACTGCAAGACATGCCACATTTTGCAGGAAATAGTTAATTTGCAGGAGGAGGACAAAAAAGAAAATCAACTATGGACTCCGACAAGACCACGATATACATCTCTTGTATAGGTAGTCCAGCCTGAACTCAAATTTCCATAGGAAATCATGTGTCACGTATTGCTCTTCAAACAGCAGTGTTAACAACTCTCATTATATTTGGTGGGTTTTCTTTAAGGCTGCAGTTAAGCAACTACCTGAAAGGGGGTTCCAAAGAGGATGGAGCTCGGCTGTTCTCAGTGGTGGCAGATGACAGAACAAGGGGCTATGGTCTCAAGTTGCAGTTGGGGAGGTCTAGGTTGGATATTAGGAAACACTGTTTCACTAGGAGGGTGGTGAAGCACTGGAATGGGTTCCCTAGGGAGGTGGTGGAATCTCCTTCTTTAGAGGTTTTTAAGGCCCGGCTTGACAAAGCCCTGGCTGGGATGATTTAGTTGGGGTTGGTCCTGCTTTGAGTAGGGGTTGGACTAGATGACCTCCTGAGGTCTCTTCCAACCCTAATCTTTTATGATTCTATGATTTCAGAAGCTCTTCCTATGGAATGTAAGTAATAACAATGATAATAATAATAGATCACATTTATATTGAGCCTGTCAGACAAAGATTACAAACTACTATGTAGACATTAAATAACCTTCAGAACACTCCTGTGAGCGAGGTAATGTATTGATTATATTATCTATTTAGAATGTAAACTCCTTGGGCAGGGACTGTCTCTTACTATATGTATGTACAGTGCCTAGCACAATGGAGTCTTGATCACCGCTGATGCCTTTAGGTCCTGCCATAATACAGACAATAACTAATAGTAGCCTCCTTTGTAAAGTGCTTTACAATCTACAGATCATAAGAGATGAGCAGGATTATTATGTTAACTTTATGTATTCCAATAATTTACCTTCAACAGACGGTCCATTGTTAACCCATCAGCTTCCTCCTTCTGTCCCATCTTTAACCAGATTTGGCTACAAGTGGCTGGAAATGTTTGCTAGAGCGGCCAAGCAGCTCACAAAAGAGCTGGACTCTGACAGGAGGTTCATTCCTATATCCAGCTTGGCTAGTGCCGATAGTTACAGACCCTTCTCTTTGGTCATGAAGAAACAGTCCAGGCTGCCTTGGCCACCCAGAAAATATCTCGCCACCTCCTACAAACTTACAGACGTATTCAAAGAAGGAACAGCTATGGATGCAGGTATGACTTGAATTCAGACGTAAAGGGCTGCCGAGTGATCACCAGTTATTTTGGGAAAGGGTCAACTAATCAGGGCTGCCCAGAGGATTCAGGGGGCCTGGGGCAAAGCAATTTCGGGGGCCCTTCCGTAAAAAAAAGTTGCAATACTATATTCTCATGGGGGCCCCTGTGGGACCCCGGGCAAATTGCCCCACTTGCCCCCACCCGGGCGGCCCTGCAACTAATAACTGTGCCCCTCTATAGCATCTTCCATTCAAGGATCCCAAGTGCTTTACAAACAGTCATTCATTAAGCCATCGCAACCCTCCTTGGAGGTACACTAGGTAATTATTTTTTATATTGTTTCCTCTGATGGGTAAACTAAGCCACAAGGAAACAAGCACAAGATCACATGATGGGTTAATCTCACAGCCTGGATTAGAACTCAGGAGATCCGAGCTCTTCAGTCTTATGACCTGACTGACCACTAGACCTCACAGGTCACTCACAAATCCCTGCCTGGATTTTGGTGCTCACCTGCAGTGTACACTGGGTCGACTCCAACTTCCTTGGGAGAGACTAGTTTCCAGCCATCTAAGAAAGCAGTGGTTTTGTTGGGTATACTGAGGGTTCGTGGAAAGCCACCAGTGAGAGCATGAGGTAAATCTTAAAGGAACAAGTACAAACAAGAGTTTCTGCAATAAATTAAACCTGATTAAGTTTGTTTCCCAAGAGGTGAAATATGATGCTCCGTTACGATACTCCGAGACCACAGACCAGAAAGTAGGAGTAAAGATCAGCCTTAAGTTACAGCCCACTGCGGTGGACTCTGGTGGCTCATGGAAGAGTTCATTCTCTGTCTCTCAGATAACCGTGAGAAAAGCCTACATGGTTAAAAAAGGGCAGTGGTGAGTATGGATTTTTATTTTACCTTTTCTGGGAGTGACTTGCCTTTGCAGCCTTGAGATCTACTTCCCACAGCCAGGCACTGTTGCAATAATGGACTTGCAAACTGACTAATTGTGAGCTCAACGGTAAAAAGTGAGTGAAAGTTTATAAAATGTCACAATGACCTGTTGCAACAAATGTTGATGGGAAAGATACAAAAGGGAGACAGACAGACTGAATTATTACAAACAAAATGGCCTACTAATATAATTCAAGGAGTATGCAAATATTAAACCTGATAAATAAGGGAAGTGTGAGACCAGAAATCAATAAACCAAAATGGGTGTGTCAAAAATTAGGCCTAATTATGAATGAAATAATGAGTGTGAGGTGCTATTCCACCCACCACTCCCATTTTGGGGTCCTTAAAAGACTTTGGGGGAAAATCAAAAGATGTTTCACAACTGCTGTCTGGGAGACGGGTGGACAGAAGAAGTGAGCTTTACCATCATGGTTGTCACCTCCACCATCTCCTGGGATCCCAGGATCCACTGTGACATCTTTGGGACTTTATTGTCCTAATCTCAAGAGACGTCCCAACCAGACTGGGCCAGAGAGAGGGACCCAGATGATAAATCCCAACGCCACCTGGGATGTGAGACTTGGTTATCCTCCCTCCCCGGACCCTGGTGTTCTTTTCCCTCCCCATCTTATTTCTTTTCTTCTCTCTCTCTCTCTCTCTCCTTTTCCCTTCTGTCTATTAAGAGCCTGGCTTAGCCAGCCTAGACTGCATATTCTGCAACGCTGCTGTAAACCTGCGATGAACGAGGTAGTTAAAAGCAATGCCCCAAACAGGCCGAGGTTGGTATATGTTTGCCAGGTCTCGGAGTGGCTAATAAAATCATGTTCCACACCTGTGTTTCTTCAGCAGGAAGAGTGCAAATAAAAGTCAACACCAGAGGCAGAAGTGGCATTTTCTATCTTTGCTGTTGTTTTCTCTCCTGTCTTGTGAGTGTTTTGTCTTTCTTTTAGGAAACATGACCGGACTTTGACAACAGCACCAACAACAACACCAGCCCATTTAAACTCTTCTTCTCTTTTCCCCTCAAACAAGACCATTATTAGGCTATTGAATACCATCTAAAAGACTGAAAGTAGGAGGGATTTCCTTCCAAAAATTCTCTCCAGACAAAGGAAAAGGGAATAAGGGAAACTGTTGAAATGAAAGCCTTCCTTAATACTTTACATTTCAAATGCTTTACCTATTTTTCCTTTTTTCTGTGTCTTTAATAAAAGTTTCTAAAAAGTTAATATTGCTTTTGCCATGGTAATAAGCATGCGGAAGTCTCTATATTACCAAACCCCAAACCTGGTTTAAAACTGTTTAATGTTGGACAGTGACTAGGTCATGTTAACACCTTAAACCTTCTGGGCCCATATATCCCAACATGAATACAACAGTGCACAGCATTTAATCCCATTCCTAGCCCCTGGATACCCCGCATCACAGAAACCATCCTGCTAGCTGAGGAAGGTAAACCTCTGGCTGGAGCTCAGCAACGCTCTGGCAGGTGAAACAAATTCCTCCCTGGCCAGAGTGTTCTCTGTGGAGTGACTTATGACATTTCCTCTCCAACAAGGACTGAGCACAGCACTCCCAGTCCCTGTGGCCCTGGGAATCCTGCAGGGCTGTGCAGGTAGGAAGGAAGGCCTTGTGGTTAAACTGTGCACTAGAACTGCAGAGGCCTGGGCTCAATTTACTGCTTTACCAAAGGCATCCTGTGTGACCTTGGTCAACTCATTTAGCCTCTCTGGGCTTCAGTTCCCCATCTGTAAAATGGGGATAATAGCACTTCTCTGCCTCACAGGGATTTCATCAGGGTAAATACATTCATTATTGTTCGTCACCATAGTGTCTGAGTGCCTAGGCCCATGTATGTTTCTAAAATAGAGCATTAAGGTGTAAAGATTTCCTCCTGCTACACTAGGAACAACTTGCTCACAATTGTTTTTTTCCTAACCAGATGCAGTTAGTATTTGGCAGATGCCCTGAAGCACAAGGGCTAAAACCTTTTGTAGTAAGAGCAGATGATGTTCTCATCGTTACTCTGTGTCCTCTGCAGGAAAATTGACACGTCGCACAAGTTCATAAAGAGGTTCTCAGGATCCCATAGGATAAAGCTGTATGTCGTGACTGAGGCTTTTGAGATAAAGGAACCATTGCTCATTGAGGAGAGGAGCCAGGGAGGAGGCAAAGTCATGATCACAGCAGGGGAAATAGGTGAAATACAGGTTTGTGCATTTGTACTGTGTCATTTCAATCGGATCTCCGACTCAGCTGTGGTTGGAGCCATTGTATTAACATCTGTGTTCCTACCAGCTTGCAAAGAGCATGATACTGGGATCACCTAGGAAGGCACCTGGAGCACTGAATTAGTGAAATATACAAATGAAATCAACAGTAAAAATAAATGTATCTTCCTTCTAATTCTATGTGCCCGCCAGAGGTGTTCATTTCCAGGAACAGCCTCTTCCGTTAGCCACTCACTAGCAGCGTGGAGGAAGTGGCGGCTGGTGTCATCCACACCCCACACACTGAAGCACATATTGCACAGAAGTGACACAGCCGTAGAAAAACTTCATGGGCGGGTGTCAGTACAACATTGGCACTCACTGCCATTGGTGGCTGTGTTCTGTATGGCCATCATGCATGAGATTCTGGTTTAATTTCCCATTGTGGTATCTTGCTGCCCAGTCTGGGAGTGCTGCTTGGCACCTCATGTCTCCTCTGGCCAATTAAAGGTCTCTGAAGGTCACAGAACCAGGGCTGTGCAGTAGATACGAATGCAGCAACAGCCACACCAGGCCTCATGGAGTGGGAAAAGACGTGATTGTGGGGGAAAGGAAGGCAGGCTTCTCACTCCAGTTCTCAATGGACAGGTATTGTGAAAACCAACACCACGATTGGTTCTAACTGGCCCACTTACAGGCAGACTCCAAAGATAAGTCCATGGCTTGAATGAGAACTCCTCTCATTCCAAGGGACTGTCTCAATAGGTGAGGTTTGAGGCACACCAGCAGGGGGCAGTGTGGAAGCACAGCCCGGGATGCTGCTGGTGCCCATCATGTCCAAGGCTCTTGAGCTATCCACTGGCCATACTTTCGCCAACACTTAAAGTCACACAAAGATTTCAAGAGAGGGAGGGGAAGGGGGAAGAGAAGAGACTAGGTTTACAGGGCATTTTGCTCTGCTGAAATCAGGCACGTAACAGAAGGCTATTTCCTGCAGCTTGTTCCTTCCTCCTGACAAACTTGCTCCAAAGCAACCCTGTCTAAAAGCCATAAATAAGCAAAAGCCTGTTTCGGATGAAGGAGCTGGAGAATTGCCCCCTTTCCCGCATAGACTCTGCCAAGAATCAGTGCTTGTCAAGTACCCACTTGAGGATTTATTGACCTGCCTTATAGGAATCTTACCGGAGTCCTGTGTCTGTGTTTGACTCCACAGGGGCAGGGCGAGAGCATTAAAAAGAAGACTATGGAGATTCCTCAGGGCACGGTGGTGGCATATGTCGTACAGCCCCTGGATATCCAGGAGGAAATATTTCTCTGTAAGTGATCGAAGCTAAGCGTTGAAACCATTAATTAACATGTGGCGTGGGGTAATGGGTCCAACTTTAATGCAGTTATATTCGTCTTGCTTTCTGCAGCCCAAACCACCGCGCATTTTCTCTTTCCTCACAACAATATTAGAAGAAACATGGCAGTTGTATCTTGTGGCTAGAGTTGGGGGCTGAATGTCCCACCTGGACTAAAAGTATGATTCTCAGAAGCGCTGGAAAGGGATTGGTCTCTGTTTCCTGGCCCCGATTACATAACATGGGTCAGGGTTGCACAAGTCTATACCACTTTCATTTGGTAGGGGTCGAATGTCCTCTGACTTCAGATGCTATCATTACAAGGACTCCTGGCTTGTATGCCACTGAGTTACTGTGACCTTGGGCGAGTCACTTACCCTCTCTGTTCCTCAGTTTCCTGATCTGTTGACATGAGGATAATAAAATTTACAGGGATTCCACGTATGCTGAGGTCCTAATTAGTGAGTGATTGGAAAGCACTTTGAGATCCTAGCATGAGAAGGTCAAAATATCATTAATAAAAGACGGTTACTCACCGTTGTAACTGTTGTTCTTCGAGATGTGTTGCTCATATCCATTCCATTAGGTGTGCGCGCGCCGCGTGCACGATCGTCGGAAGATTTTTACCCTAGCAACACCGGCGGGTCGGCTGTGGAGCCCCCTAGAGTGGCGCCTTCATGGCGCTGAATATATACCCCAGCCGACCCGGCGCCCCCTCAGTTCCTTCTTGCCGGCTACTCCGACAGTGGGGACGGGGGGCGGGTTTGGAATGGATATGAGCAACACATCTCGAAGAACAACAGTTACAACGGTGAGTAACCGTCTTTTCTTCTTCGAGTGCTTGCTCATATCCATTCCATTAGGTGACTCCCAAGCCCAACTTAGGTGGTGGGGTCGGAGTGAGACATTGCTGTGTGCAAAACCGCTGAACCGAATGCAGCATCGTCCCTGGACTGTTGCACTAGTGCATAGTGAGCTGTAAACGTGTGGACTGATGACCAAACCGCCGCTCTACAAATGTCCTGTATCGGAACATGTGCCAGGAAAGCAGTCGAGGAGGCTTGGGCCCTCGTGGAGTGAGCGGTGAGGTGGGGTGCTGAGACACCTGCCAGGTCATAGCAAGTCCGGATGCAAGACGTAATCCAGGAGGATAGGCGTTGGGAGGAGACCGGTGAGCCTTTCATTCGGTCGGCCACTGCAACGAAGAGTTGCGTCGTCTTTCTAAAGTGCTTTGTGCGGTCAATATAGAAGGCCAGGGCCCT
>NC_048320.1:13046204-13227144 GCF_013100865.1 Trachemys scripta elegans | reverse complement strand
TGTCGAGGGCGGCGAACCAGTCTCCAGGATCGAGGGAAGGGATAATGGCCCCTAAAGAGACCATGCGGAACTTCAACTTTACTACGAATTTGTTGAGTCCGCGCAAGTCCAAGATGGGCCGCAGACCTCCTTTGGACTTGGGGATCAGGAAGTAACGGGAATAAAATCCCCTGCCCCTTAACTCTATCGGAACCTCCTCTATGGCCCCCATGGCCAGGAGTGTAGAAACCTCCTGTATAAGAAGTTGCTCGTGAGAAGGGTCCCTGAAGAGGGACGGGGAAGGGGGGTAGGAGGGGGGGATAGAAGAAAACCGGATAGTGTATCCCCTTTCCACCGTGCAGAGGACCCAACGGTCCGAAGTTATAAGGGACCAAGCACGGTGGAAGTGGGAGAGACGATCCCGAAAGGAGGGGGCTGGATCCTGAGGGATGACTGGGGCGCCGTCCTCGACCGCACCTTCAAAAGTTTTGCCTGGGCCCTGAAGGTGGTCTAGGTGGCCCCTGGTTCTGGCCAGGTTGAGGGCCGGTCCACCTTCTCCTACCACCTCGCCCTCGCCTCCGGGCCGAGTGTTGTCTCTGACGAGGCGGGGGAGGGTAGAAGCGCTGAGGCTGCGGCCTAAATGGTCTGCGCTGAGGGCCCACAACATGCATCCCCAGGGAGCGCATGATTGTTCTCGAGTCCTTGAGGCTCTGCAGGCGAGAGTCCGTCTTGTCCGAGAACAATCCATGTCCCTCAAAGGGCAGATCCTGTAGGGTTTGCTGCAGCTCTGGAGGCAAACCCGAAACTTGAAGCCAGGAGATCCTCCGCATAGCGATACCCGAAGCCAGGGTCCTCGCAGCCGAGTCCGCTATGTCCAAGGAGGCCTGTAAGGAGGTCCGAGCCACCTTCTTACCCTCCTCTACCATGGCTCCAAACTCTTCCCTGGACTCTTGGGGAATCAACTCCTTAAACTTCCCCATAGAGTTCCAGGAGTTAAAATTGTAGCGGCTCAGTAGCGCCTGTTGGTTCGCCGCTCTAAGTTGCAGCCCTCCGGCTGAGTAAACCTTACGGCCAAACAAATCGAGCCGCTTAGCCTCTTTTGATTTAGGCGCTGCAGCCTGCCTGCCGTGGCGCTCTCGTGCGTTCACTGATGCCACCACCAGTGAACACGGTTGGGGGTGGGTATACAAGTACCCGTAGTCCTTAGACGGGACAAAGTATTTCCTTTCCACCCCTCTCGCTGTGGGTGGGATAGAGGCAGGAGTTTGCCATATCGTATCCGCATTCGTTTGAATCGTGCGGATCAGGGGTAACGCCACCCTCGATGGGGCATCCGCTCCGAGGATGTTCACGATAGGGTCCTGCACTTCCACTATCTCCTCCGCCTGCAGGTCCATATTACGGGCCATCCTACGCAGGAGATCCTGGTGAGCCCGAAGATCTATCGGAGGGGGACCTGTACATGAGGTGCCCGCCACTGCCTCATCCGGAGAGGAGGAGGAGGATGCCTCCGGTGGTACTGGATCCAAGGGGGGGTCCTGATCCCCCTGCTCTTGGGCCGGAGCATCACCTGTACTTGGGTCTATGGTGTCAGGTGGCGTGGACACGGAAGCCTCCATGCCCCCTGGCGGAGGCCGAGAGATGGTGGATTCTGGGGCCCTTCTAACCGAGTGACCCGAGCGAGAGGTCGATGGTATTGGAGCCCCTTGCTCCTGGTGGTACGCCCACGGGGTCCAAAACGACCAGTGAGATGGGCCATGAGAGTGGTCCTCTGCCATCTCCTGCCAATGGCCCAGGTTCCGTTCCTCGGCTTGCCCTTGAGGGGGGTATGCCGATCTCGACAGGTCCTCCGAGGAGCGAGACACTGATCTTGACGGCCATGGCGGTGCCGAAAGAGACGAAACGATCCCCGTGGGCTGCGGTGCCGCACGGTACTGGTCCGGAGATGATCTATCTCTGCGCGGTGCCGGCGAACGGTGCCGGGACCGCGATCGGTGCCGATGACCCCGTCGGTGCCGGGAGCCGGATCTGGACCTCGACGAGGACCTGGAGTATGCCCGGTGCCGGGAGCGGCCTCTCGACGTCGAGCGTCGACCGTAGCGGTGCCGAGAACTACGTCTCGACGTTGATCGGTGCCGACGATCATAGCGGTGCCGAGACGTAGAACGGTGCCGCGACGAAGATCTTGGCCACGAGTACGACCGGTGCCGAGGTGATATTCGGTGCCGGGACTGTGAGCGGCGTGGGGACCTGCTTCTGGACCTGGACCGGTGCCGAGGTTCCAGCCCTTGTGATGGAGGGCGCATCAAGGCAGGTTTCCCCCTTGACTGGACCGGGCGAGTCAACGGTGCCGTCGGTGCCAGTGGTTGAGGCGGTGCCGGCTCCGTGACAGCTATCAAGTCTCTCGCCGCCACGAAGGTCTCCGGAGTCGACGGGAGTTGTATTGCCGCCGGTCTCGGTGGAGACGCTATCTGCACCGGACTCAACGGCCTCGGTGCCGGAGTCGACAGTGCTGGAGGCACCTGTTTCCGGTGCTCCGCCGGCGCACTCGGCTCTACCCCCGGCACTGGGGGAGCCGGCGTCTTCGGCACAGAGGTCCCCGTCTTATGGGCTTTTTTATGCCCCGGGGATAATGACCGGCGTCGAGGTACCTGCTGCGGTGCTGACGAGGTCCGGTGCCGGGGAGGTTTTTCTGACACCACCCGCGCTGTCGACATTGCCGGTGCTGCTGGGGCACTGCGCACCGAGGCGCTAGGCGCCGGGGCCTGGCTCGTAGAGGGAGTGTCCGGGCTAAGTGCCGCCTCCATCAGGAGTTGCCGGAGCCGAAAGTCCCGCTCTTTCTTGGTCCTTGGTCTGAAGGCCTTACAGATCTTGCACTTATCTGTTTGATGGGACTCTCCCAGGCACTTCAGACAGGAGTCGTGCGGGTCGCTCGTGGGCATAGGCTTAGCGCAGGAGGCGCACTGCTTGAAGCCGGGAGCTCTGGGCATGAGCCCGGGCCCGCGGCCGGGGGAGAAAGGGGGAGATGACCCCCTTAGTCCCCTGGACTATAATAACAAATCTAACAACTTTAAAACTATTTAACTATTTTAACTATAAACACTAGAACTATAACTATAACTACAACTGCGAATAACTAAGTAAGCTAGGGAGAGTGGAGGACAGTTATGCCGCGCTCCACAGTTCCAACGACCGTCAGGGGCGGTAAGAAGGAACTGAGGGGGCGCCGGGTCGGCTGGGGTATATATTCAGCGCCATGAAGGCGCCACTCTAGGGGGCTCCACAGCCGACCCGCCGGTGTTGCTAGGGTAGAAAATCTTCCGACGATCGTGCACGCGGCGCGCGCACACCTAATGGAATGGATATGAGCAAGCACTCGAAGAAGAACTAGGTTTTCCACATAGAGTTCTGTAGTTTTATGTGTTGGGTCTAAATAAGCATATACCCATCTGCTCATCTGAGCTTCCTGGGTTGATTTTTTTCAGTGGAATGTAGAATTTCTATTGGCCTTGTGTTTTCTCAAAATCAGGACTATCTTGTATGGAGAATTTGAGAAAACCAAACCTGAAATGTCTCTTCTACTGATTCTTTCAGCAACTGATATTGCTGTTCAGCCAGCACTGTCTATATTCAAGTAGTACACAAATCTGGCTGAGTTGCTGGGATATGCTCAGAAGCACATGCAAGATATTCCAATCCATCTTGCAAGAAGTCCAGCCTATATGCTATCATGGAATCTTACTAGAAGTATCACGTTCTATAGTGAGCAGTGTTCACCTTATCCTTATCCCAGGAAACTAGGCTTGGAAGCAGCTGACTTTGCACTACTGTTACATCATGTAAGGAAAGTACAAACCCAGCATAATGAGGGAGTGGAAGGGTCAGCAGGATATTGACCATCAGAGCAAAATTGTAGAATCAGAGAAATGTTGGGCAGAAAAGGACCTCAAAGGGTAATCTAGCCCACCTCATTGCGCTGAGGCAGGATTAAGTATACCTAGACTATGCATGACAGATGTTCATCTAACCAGTTCTTAAAAACCTCCAGTGACAGAGATTCCACAACCTCCCTGGGTAACCTCTTCCAGTGCTTAACTTAAAATGCCAGGCCCTATTTGATGTTTTCTGCTTCATACCCCTGGAGTTATTACCCCTGCCGATGGCTAGTGGCCTATGTAAAATATGTTTGGTGGGTCTCAGTCCAGTTCCTAGTGGACAGGAATACACATCACTAACACCACCATTTAATTATAACCAGACCTGAATGGACATTGGAGATTGAATTCCTCTCTCGTATCAAGTAGTAGTCCCTTCAGATCAGGGCTCATAGAATCATAGAATATCAGGGTTGGAAGGGACCTCAGGAGGTCATCTAGTCCAACCCCCTGCTCAAAGCAGGACCAATCCCCAACTAAATCATCCCAGCCAGGGCTTTGTCAAGCCTGACCTTAAAAACCTCTAAGGAAGGAGATTCCACCAGCTCCCTAGGTAACCCATTCCAGTGCTTCACCACCCGCCTAGTGAAAAACTTTTTCCTAATATCCAACCTAAACCTCCCACACTGCAACTTGAGACTCTTTGTTCTGTCATCTGCCACCACTGAGAACAGTCTAGATCCATCCTCTTTGGAACCCCCTTTCAGGTAGGTGGAAGCAGCTATCAAATCCCCCCCTCATTCTTCTCTTCTGCAGACTAAATAATCCCAGTTCCCCCAGGCTCTCCTTGTAAGTCATGTGCTCCAGCCCCCTAATCATTTTTGTTGTCCTCCGCTGGACTCTTTCCAATTTTTCCACATCCTTCTTGTAGTGTGTAGGGCTGAGGTGCATCAGTGGGGACTGGGGAGATGTGCACAGAAGCTTGCACATTGCTGCCATTTGCACTCTACCTGTTCGAGAAACAAAGGGCATTCTGAAGACCTGCTCTCTAGGCCGCATGCTGAGGACGCTGGTTCCTCCAGAGCTCCCGAGCCCACCTAGGGGAAAGTCCCCGGACCCCGGGCAGAGAGTGCCGCTCGCTCCGCAGCGTGCAGTGACCCACCTCGCCGGCTCACGTTCTGCCCGCCAAGAAGCCCCCCGGGCTGAGCGGGTGGGTGCGGGATGGGCTGCCCGTCACTCCCACAGGAACGCAGGTAGGATTCTCAGCCTCAAGGGCTGATAATCTGGCATTTTTCACCTGCACTGAACTATTGAGAAAAGAAGGTATTTTGCATTTTTAAAAGCATGAATCACATTAATGAATTATTACAATGCACCCAGAACTTTCAACAGCTCCACTCTAAAGCACACCACACCGAGCATTTTTCTTTTTCTGACTCTCCCTGAGGTTCTGATTTAATTTTCACAGATCTGGACTTTAGAGTGCTGCCCCTGCTTGTGACCTGCATAGAGAAGAACATGGTGGCCAAGCAGCTTGCGCTGGTAAGATCCTCCCACACTCGTATCTTTGAATATTTACTAGTTAACACTGCAAGAAAGCTGATTGATACATAGAATCATAGAATATCAGGGTTGGAAGGGACCTCAGGAGGTCATCTAGTCCAACCCCCTGCTCAAAGCAGGACCAATTCCCAACTAAATCATCCCAGCCAGGGCTTTGTCAAGTCGGGCCTTAAAAACCTCCAAGGAAGGAGACTCCACCACCTCCCTAGGTAACGCATTCCAGCGCTTCACCACCCTCCTAGTGAAATAGTGTTTCCTAATATCCAACCTAGACCTCCCCCACTGCAACTTGAGACCATTGCTCCTTGTTCTGTCTGATACAGCCCAGGACAGCATCCAGCAGGATGTTTGGCAGGCATGGTACATCTGAGATTCACCAAGGTGCTATATGAGCTCAAGATACTTCCTTTATAGTCAACACAAACTGCAGAGCAACCATGCCGAGCCATTTTGACCTATGTCCTCACAGCTGCCTCTTGTGTGGATCAATATGTAGGAGTGGATTTTTTAGCTGGAGGTTGAACACCTGTAGGAGGTGAATGTTTTAGTGAGAAAAAGGCCCCATTGTTCATTTTGTGGGGCCAGATTTTAAAAAAGCTGGGCACCCAGCAGATCCCATGTGTCACACTGGTGGCCGGAATTTTCTATGAACTCAGCCCTCAAGGTGCTGACCCCTTCGAAAATGGGAACTGAGCTTTACAAAGTCAGGCCCTTAATCTCCAGTTTATCCTTGCAGGAAGCCATGGACTAAGATATGGACAGAGACTGTGATGGGTCAGAATCCACCAAACCATTGCCCACCAAACCATTGCCTCCACCTCCACTAAAATAGATTAATAGATTCATAGATTCTAGGACTGGAAGGGACCTCGAGAGGTCATCGAGTCCAGTCCCCTGCCCGCAATACTTCAGTTGATTTCTTCCCTACCCCCATGCGCACCCCCAGTGAGAGCCAGCAGTGTTTGCCAAGCATGTTAGCCAAGCCAGAGTTATAGGACACCCAGTCACTTCCATTTCTCCACCTCCAAACACACACCCATTCTTTTTCTAGGTGTATACCATGACATGACTCAAAGTGGCTTGGAATGCACTATGAATTCAGGCATTTCCTGTTCCCTAGATCTTAAAACAGTATCAGGTGGCTAGAAGGTGGTGATGATCTGTGTATCCGTCTGACTAATTCAGGGCTGCATTAGGTCTCCAATAACAGATCTCCTCAAAGATCTCCTCCCTCAATATTCCCAGTACAGGTTATAGACTGTTGCGAGTTGTAGCCTCTCCCACAGTATCTCAGGCATAAGGAAAAGACTTAATCTACCCACTTTGGAATCTGTCTCCATGTATCTTCTGCTAGAGATGGTTCCTTACATCTGTCACTACTCTATTGCTGACATATCTGCAGTGAAAAGTGATGGACTGAGAACATTCTGGATTTATGCTCCTCTCTGCATCTGTAGTGTGCCTGTTACTTAAAGAAACAAGAGTAAATACCTAGTCTGCTCAAGAATAGCACACAGCAGAGTACAAAAGTGTTGACTGTCCCTTGCTTGGTTAGAAAATGTTTATCAATGCTGTCTGTGATACTATCTTTCACACTAGGGCTGCTAGCTAGCTTTTATTTATTGTTCTTTGGGATTAATTTAGTGCTGGCGAAAGGCATCAGATAAGCAGTCCTAGAGGCTGAAACTTTTAATTCTGTTCTGTGAATGGTAATACCTTAGAAATATCAAAGATCCAGGTAGATACACTGACAGATAAATAGTACAGTGGCAGTAAAACCTTCCACACGGTCCAGTCTCACCATTATTCTGGTCACTGATACAGAGCTTGGTAAGCTGGACTCAAGCAAATTATATGCATTTATGGCTAAATGTAAATGTATGCATCTAGGAACCAAGAAAATAGGCCAGACTTACAGGATGGGGGACTCTATCTCGGGAAGCAGTGACTCTGAAAAAGATTTGGGGGTCATGGTGGATAATCAGCTGAACATGAACTCCCAGTGCGATGCTGTGGCCAAAAGGGCTAAAGCAATCTTGGGATGCATAAACAGGGGAATCTTGAGTAGGAGCAGAGAGGTTATTTTATCTCTGTATTTGGCACTGGTGTGAGCTGCTGGAATACCGTGTCCAGTTCTGGTGGCTACAATTCAAGGATGTTGATAAATTGGAGAGAGTTCAGAGAAAAGCCACATGAAAGGGGGGAGGGATAGCTCAGTGGTTTGAGCATTGGCCTGCTAAACCTAGGGTTCTGAGTTCAATCCTTGAGGGGTCCATTTAGGGCTCTGGAGCAAAAATCTGTCTGGAGATTGGTCCTGCTTTGAGCAGGGGGTTGGACTAGATGACCTCCTGAGGTCCCTTCCAACCCTGATATTCTATGAATGATTAAAAGTTGAGAAGACATGCCTTATAGTGATAGACTCAAGGAGTTCCATCAATTTGACATAATAAAGAAAAGGTTAAAGGGTGACTTGATTATAATCTATAAAGTATCTACATGGGGAACAAATATTTAATAAGATCTTTTCAATCTAACAGAGAAAGGTATAACATGATCCAGTGGCTGAAAGTTGAAGCTAGACAAATTCAGACCGGAAAGAGAGGAATAGCTCAGTGGTTTGAGCATTGGCCTGCTAAACCTAGTGTTGTGAGTTCAATCCTTGAGGGGGCCATTTAGGGCACTGGGGTAAAAATCTGTTTGGGGATTGGTCCTGCTTTGAGCAGGGGGTTGGACTAGATGACCCCCTTCCAGCCCTGATATTCTATGAAGGCATAAAGTTTTAACAGTGAGAATAATAACCCATTGGAACAACTTACCAAGAGTTGTGATGGATTCTCCCTCACTCACAATTTTAAAATCAAGATTGGATGTTTTTCTAAAAGATCGGCTCTAGGAATTATTTGTGGGAAGTTCTATGACCTGTGTTACACAGGAGGTCAAACTAGATGATCACAGTGGTCCCTTCTGGGCTTAGAACCTATGAATCATGCTTTAAACCTGACTTGGACGTATCACTTTAGGAAAAATAGCCCATTCCGTCTTTGGCTTTTCTGCTGACACTGCCAACAAGGGGACCAATCAGTGCCAGGTGATGGTGCTATTTGTGGTGTGGATTATGAGCTCATTAGGAACTGGACTATTTCCACCAGCTCACTATTGTACAGGGGTGGGATTTTTGAAGGAGCCTAAGTGAATTAGATGCCTAAAACACATTGGAAATTAATAGGATTTGGGCACCTTACTCCCTTAAGCTTATCATACCTAAAAGAAGTAAATCCTACAGTCTTTTCTCAGATAAACCTCCTACTGAAATGAATGTAAGGAGTGCAGCATTTCCCCAGGTTTGACAAAAGGAAAAATAATTTTTTCCTAGTGATTCCAATCTAATAAGGTTATGCATGAAATGACACCTGACCTCACATGCGTTAACTAAAGGAATTCTCACATACTTGTCATGAAAACCAATATACTAGCGAATGGTGCCCTACAGATCTGATAGATTTTCAAAAGCAACTAGTGATTTTGGTTGCTCAGCCTGAAACACCTTAAATGGTCCCAATTTTCAGAAAGCGCTGAACACTCACCTTCTGAAAATCAGAGGCTCTTGTGATTTTGAGTGCCCAGTTTTAAATCCCTTAATCACTTTTGAAAACTGTGGCCCATTGCACTCTAAAGATCAATATAACTGCTTCTGCTCTCCTCCTCTCCCTGCATATTTGATACAGTTACAGACTCCAAACCAGCAAGGTTTAGGGCAGTAAACTGATGTCCCAGCTTATGAACAAACATTTCATTTGCCTTTTCAAGTCATTTTTACTGTCTTCCCTTACCCTTTGTTTCATGGTTCCTTTTTTTGTGTGTGTGCAAAGATGGATGGCATCATGGAGTGGATTCTTTCCAGTGACAAAGAAAGCATCTTCAGCCTGGCCTCTTCTCTGCCAGAAGAAGAAAAGAACATAACTGCAGAAATGATGAATACCTGCGGACTGATTCCACAGACAGACACACCCTCTCTCACCTACCTGTGGAATAAGGAAGCCCAATCAAACCTAACTGCACTGTATGCAGCCTTATATGCTTTGTGGATTCTAAGCGAGTGATACCAGTTTAAGTAGGCGGGTGTAAATATAAAAAATGTGGATCAACAAAGAGCTACAAATCATCACCCTAAAGCAGGGTTGGGAAAATTATGGCCCATGGGCCTCATCCGGTCCGTCAGACCATTTAATCCGGCCCTCAGCTCCCGCTGGGGAGCGGGGTCTGGGGCTTGCCCTGCTCCCGCCCTCCAGCCAGGGAGCAAGGTTGGGTGCTTTCCCTACTCTGCTGCCCCATCTGCAGGCGCCGCCCCCGCAACTCCCATTGGCAACGGTTCCCGGCCAATGGGAGCTGCAGGGGTGGCACTTGCGGATGGGGCAGCGCACAAAGCCGCTTGGCTGCGCCTCGCAGCTGGAGGTGGGACATGCTTCTGGGAGCTGCTTGCTGTAAGCATCTGGAGCCTGCATTCCTGAAGCCCACCGCCCCCCGCATCCCAATCCCCGGATCCCCCTCCTGTCCTCCGAACCCCTTGATCCCAGCCCAGGGCCCCCTGTGCACCCCAAGCCCCTCATCCCCAGCCCCACCCCAGAGCCCTAACCCCCCCTGCACCCCAACCTGGAGCCCCCTCCCACACCCTGAACCCATTTCTGGCCCCACCCCAGAGCCCCCACTCCCAGCCGGAGCCCTCACCCCCTCCTGTACCTTTACCCCCTATTTTGTGAGCATTCATGGCCTGCCATACAATTTGGCCCTCAGGCCAAAAAGTTTGCCCACCCCTGCCCTAAAGCATGATATTCATTAGGATTGCTTGAAATATCTGTCCAGGAGCAGCTCAAGACTAAAAGTTTCTTTTGGGGTACTCATGAAAAGAAACTGATTTCTAGGGGCCATACCTGCCATCCATGTTTAAGCATAACTCACTATTGATTTCAGTGGGAAATTTTGCTTAAATATGGATGACACGAGATCTCTCTGGGCACTGCAGGTCTATCAGACAAAGGTCTAGAAATTGGATATAAAATACATTAGTTGTCTGTAAAAAGGAATAATTTCCCTTATCTCAACATGACTTTACTGTGGTAAATTGCAAGGACTCTCTTTCTTTTTGGTGTGCAGTGTGTAACAGTGAGGAAAGGGACAAATTGCCCCATGTGCTACCGAATAAGGGTGAAGGGCATCCCCAAATCCTCTATGGAATGATCCTCCACAAGTGCACAGCAAATTAGATCACATGGCATACCATCTGAGCCCTGGAACATGCCTGCCACTCTGTGCAGGAAAAGGTGGTGAGGTTGTAAGGATAAGGCCTTTGTCTGCGGCCATATTGTAAGGCCTAAAGCCTCAGGCCTTTGTCTGCATCCAGTTAAAAGAGCAGCCGAGCAGTAGCCATTAGAACCATAGAATCATAGAATATCAGGGTTGGAAGAGACCTCAAGAGGTCATCTAGTCCCACCCCCTGCTCAAAGCAGGACCAATTCCCAAATAAATCTGCTGAGACGCAGAAAGTCACATCCTCACATTTCATCTAAATTACATTAAAACAATGTAATATCAGACTGTTAAGAAGGAGACCCCGTCCTAATGGCAACCACTATCACCAGATACAGAAACAGATCTTAAGTTGGCTAAAGAAAACTTAGTTTGATAGCATCCTGTTGGTCAAGAAATCACTTATCAATAGTTGTGGTTGTGAAATCCTCATTTCTTTGTTTTGTCATTATGGTCCCCACTTCCCTATTGTTTATCTGTATGGTCTCTGTCTGGTTCTTTAATTGTTTGTCTGTTACATAATTAATTTTGCTAGGTGTAAATTCATTAAGGTGGTGGGGTAGGATTGGTTAGAGAATTTTGTTACACTGTGTTAGGATTGGTTAGTAAAATTTTAATATAACGATTGGTTAAGGTATAGCTAAAAAGGACTCAAATTTCACTATATAAACTGGGGTCCAAAAGAAAGTTCTTTGGGAACCTACTCCGGGACACAGCCCCAAAGATCAGAGCTGCCGGACGTCAACACTCTGCCAATAACACTGTGCAGAAACTGGAGTCCCCCAGATGGACCTGATCCTGACTGGCCATCAAGAAAAGTTAATTTGTTTTATTGGGAGAGGTGAGCATTGTATGTGTCGCATGTGCATTCTGTTTTTGGTGATTGTTAATAAATAGAGGTGATGTAGTATATTACTGTGTAAGGCTCTTTCACTGGTAAAAGGTCCTGCACACCTTCAGAAGTAGTATACACCCAGAGCCCTCTGTATTGGGAAAGAATGTGGGTACTTAAATTGACCAGGTTAGTTACACCCTGAGCCCTACGAATTGGGTAAGGGTAGGTGCTTTTCACCTGGAGCCCTACAAATTGGGTACAGGTGAGGTGCCCTAATGTGTGCAGGTAACAAAGTCAATGTACATTTGAGTGTGACCATAGGAAAAGAGGCAGCTTGGTACCAAACCCAGCAGAAATTAGCCCAGTGGAGCAGTGTACCTGGTGCACAACTTAAACCAGCTTCAAGTTGGTATGAATTATCCTCACTCCACAGTGCACAATGGAAGATGAGAATCAGAGCTCTAAGAAGATGGGAGAAGCATTAAAAAAAAAAAGTGGATGCAATGACCAGATGCCTTGGAGCCTTTTCCAGACTGGTTTATTGTCAGGCCTCGGGACATGGGGGGCTGGGGATGGACAGTGCTGACAAAAAGGTGTGTTTATTGGGAAGGCGAGGGTATACATTGCAGTTATTATTGTGACTGCTGGACCAGTATAGGGTTCTGGTGGTGATGCTCCTTAGAGCATTTTCCCTTCCTTAGAAAGCAATATCTAGCTAAGTAAATATTTCCTTTGTAGATCACCCATTGTATATATTATATACTCTCTCACTCAACATTTATACCAGACACTTCACTGTGGATGCTAAGTGTGCTCAGCATGATTAACTAAATTATTTAGCAAATATTGTATGAGGATTTTTTAATATTTGTAAGTATCATCAGTTTTCTTACTTACCCAGGTTTTTTGGATCAGAAATATATATTTGATGTCAGTAATATTCAAACAGAGTGGAATGTTCAAGGTACTCAAGCTAGACTGTGTTTTATCACTTGTAAATGTCTCTAATTTAAAATTTACTCCATCCTTTGTAATTTAGGTAAGGGTTGGCATCTGAGTCAAATCTGAAACCAGCACGACTGGTACCGCGTGTAGCTAAATACAGGAAATTGCCAAACATATGGACAAACTTAATTCCAAGGTAAAATTATCAACCAGGTTGATATTGTAAACACTTTTCTTTGAACAAGAACATATGTTAATCCATTTTAATATCATATGTCTCTGTAGTTTTATTTGCAATTATATTGTATATTTATCTGCTGGAATCAGTAACAAGAGAATTAGAAGCATGATCTCTGAATGTATCCTTTCATCACACAGTTAAATCTTGGTTATTAACTTCTAAAGAATTCTTCTTCACTCAGATGAGCGGGTAATCAGTTTGGCACACCCAATGGAAAGCAATTTTATTCTGTGGCTGAGGGAGAATGTATTATTGGAAAGAAATAAAAAATCATGACATGGCTAGCTGTGAGCTAATCATCACCCTTGCAATCCTAGAATTCATGGCTTATATTATCCCCACAGATAAAAATCAATGTGGTTAGATGACTACTGCATATTGTGCAAGATCCTGAAATCCTTACTTAGGGTCCTTACTTATAGGGAAAACCTTCACAGGGAGAGGAACCTCTACAAGTTGAGGGAACTCAGATGGTGATTCTCGCCTGCAAAAGAAGTTGGGGGCACCACTCCCATTAACCAGTGGATCTCCCATGACCTGTGTAGATCCCTGGGATAAGCAGGAGCCTCCTGCCTGGATTGCCCTTAGTTTACTTCGTCACTCAGTGTCACTAGTTTCCAATGGCCCCAGAGTTGTGCTTCCAGGGACTACCTTTGTTATGGGTCCTCCCAGATCTCCCTAAAGGCTTTATAGGTGTAGAGTGAAACAGAGTATTTCTACCAGTGTACACATAATGTAGCAGTGTGACAACTTGAAAAGACTCATTCTAGAAGTGAAAATAAAACTATTTTAGTGCATCCCTGAGCTTAACATTTTTAAGGAAGCGGGAATTTTGCAAGATGTATGGAAAAAAACACTTACATCTAAAAATTCAGGGTGTCGTGTCCTCCCGTCCCCGGAACTGTAAAGCTTCTAGTAAGATACAGGTCTGTCTCATCTTATGCTGGGGTTATATTCCGCAGTCAGCACCTAAAGCGAAAATCGCGTATAGTCAAAATTACATTGAGTGTAATGGCGGGCGGAATCGCCCGCACTACAGAAACAGTATTTAAATTGTTATTTTTCTTTTTTTGTTTTCTTTTTGCTGACCGCATAAAGCTGAAATCGCACATGGTAAATGTGCCTAAGATGCGACAGACCTGTATTAGGTTTACAAACCAAACCATGTTAAAACAAACATAGCTAACCCTATTTGGACTCAAGAAATATCTCAGGCCAACTTTTTCAGAGGCTTGCAAGGTACATACATATTGTGTATTATGAAATTACTAAAAACCAACGTTACTTGAAAAGCACTTGTATACCACAGTGTAGTATTAACAAAGCTTCTATTTTATAGGTAATACTGTCTATCATTGTAGATATCTTCATTCTATAAGATACCATTGTTACCAAATTTGCTTTACTTTTGAAAGGCTAGATTCTTTCTGGGAATAAATAACTTTATCTTAATATTTTCACAATTTGTTCCTGGACTTGTTTACTGATCCAGTAAAATGATGAAGGGTTCAAAACTGCTGTGAAAAAAATAAGCTTCTGTTCATACAGCATGGCACCTGGGACCTCCAGCACATGCCACAGGTGATATGCAGAGAAGAAGAAATAGCTACAGAAGAAAGCAGATGGAGATCAAAATGCTCAGCACCTTTTTTGTTTGCTTATAATATAAGTTCTGAAAGCACGATGGAAGCAGCAGACAATATAAAAGTCATATAAACAGGCCCCTTATGTTTCCTGATTCTAGGACTGTGGAATTTGCCAACATATCTTACCTTAGATATGTGATCTGGAATCTAAGCTTTTATTAAAAAACGAACAACCAGAAAAACTGTCTTATCAGCTGTCATTGACCTACTCTACATTAAGCTTTTTTTTGAACTTCCACACTGTTGCACTACCATAGATCCCACTGGTGATGGCAATGGTGGAAGCTCAACTGGCTGCCAGTGTTTTTACCATCATACTGCCTAACTTTGCAGAGTAGGCTGGAATGGAAGGATTTCAGGCACAATATAAATGCTGAGATTTCACTTTGATAACATAAAGAAATGGGCAGGAACTTTCACCGTGAATTAAAGTTAAAAGAAAATAACAACTTTTATTCTTGGCAAATCTCTACTCTTACAAAAATTGTGATTTGATCTTTAATATCTACAGAGAACTGTGCTTTTTAGCAACTCCAAGAGACATGTCCATTACATTAAACAACCCAAAACATAATTTGTCTGTCTCAGAAAGATGAAGAATGGAGATGATCCCCCTTACATTTGGTACTGTGGTTGCAGGGAGAATTTTCACATTGCTGATGAAAGCAGATGGTACTTCTGGAATTTGTTTTGAGTTTCTTAGATATGGTCTGGAAACCCTTTCTGTATAGCACTGTGAAATTTTCAGTATAGTAAATTAATATTTTAGCTACACAGAATCTGCCAGAGTTTTCATTGTAGATTCTGTGTTTAAAGGGGTTTATAAATGAGTTCTAACAACATGCTCTGAAACATTTAGCTTGCATGGCTAATAATATTGGTACACTATATCTCATAACAAAACTCAGTACAATATATTAATATACATTATTTCAACCTCTCTGACTTGAAAAGGAGTTCATATGCAAAGAGGAAAGTTGTAACAACCATGTTTTTTCCAAAAAGGGACAAAAAGCAAAAGGAAATACAATAAATAGTTTTATTTTTACATTATAGAGGTTAAATATGTACTTCCAGCCTATAAGAGTAATTTCTAGCAAACATTAATGTACATGGACTTCTACTTAAAGCATTATAACACATTAATATGCTTTTACAATCATTCCACTATACCAGGGGTAGGCAACCTATGGCACACGTGCCAAAGGTGGCACGCGAGCTGATTTTCAGTGGCACTCACACTGGCTGGGTCCTGGCCACCGGTCCGGGGAGCTCTGCATTTTAACTTAATTTTAAATAAAGCTTCTTAAACATTTTAAAAAACTTATTTACTTTACATACCACAGTAGTTTAGTTATATATTATAGACTTATAGAAAGAGACCTAAAAACTGGCACGTGAAACCTTAAATTAGAGTGAATAAGTGAAGACTCGGCACACCACTTCTGAAAGGTTGCCAACCCCTGAGCTATATTATATATCACTTCTCCATGAATTGTTTATGGCTCCTTCATTTATTTAAAGTACAGTGCTATGCTGTGTTCAGTGTCAATACCACAAACCAGAGACTTTTCTGTAAAAACCACATATTAATACTCATAATTTTTTTTTTGCATTCTTTGTTTTCCATTGAGTTACTCTCCCCGGTATGAACATTTTATACTAGACATTTTTTAGAATCCCTATCCACAAGTGGTTCCTGACTACAGAAAATGTAAAGCTATATAAATCTTAAGAGGATTGGCTATTGAAATATAAGAGCCCCAGGATTGGAGGTAAAAAAAGGGACATCACAAAAGAATAATAATGCTTTCACAACTTTTCTTCAGTTTTCCAATTTCTATTTTAAGTTTATTAGCAAGATTTTGCTCCATAGTGTTTGATTCGAATGCTTGTACAAATCCGACATCTCACTTCATTGTTAGGACTGTATGTTCCAGGGTCACAAACCACTGCAACCAAACAAATATACAGTATTTCAGTCAGATGCCTTCCACCTTGGGCTGGGTTATACACATTATGGAATTTTCAAACGTGTATTAAGGATATTCAGCAGATCACTAAACTAGCTCCAGGTTATATTTTTGCATGCTGAATATTTCATATGGAGCTAAGTGATCATATAAAGGACAACTACATTCTTAATTTTAATATATTTTATATCAGTTACTTTTCATTTAATATTTTAGTGCTCCATTCCGACCTACCCTGTAGGATAACTCCACCTGTATTATAGAATGCGTTTTTCAGTTTCTCTGAGATCAACACACTTAGCTTCACTTCATAACACAGTAGCCTGAACCAAAAGTCTGATCAGAAATTAAGGGCTCAATCCAGGGGCTGAGCACTTTGGCCCGATCCAGCAATGCACATTTACTTTGCTTAACATTGTGTAACATTGACTCTAGGTGGCTGCCTTGCAAATTTCAGTTGCCATGAGCAATAGATGTGACTGTTGGAAATGACTAGTGACATGTAAATACCCCCCAACCTCACTTTCCTGAAAAGTTTTTCTGGAGGGTTAGCTATTTATTTTTTTAGGCATAAAACATATATGTATTGCATAGCCTTTGGGTAAACTCAGAATTTAAAAATACAACCTGTTCAAACTATAAGCTTGTTAAAAAACCAATATCAGCCTAGTGGATGGCGTGAAACTACAGATGTGATAGATCTTGATTTTAGTAAAGCTTTTGACACAATCCCACAGAACATTCTCAAATGCAAACTAGGATCATATGATCTAGATGAAATTACAATAAGATGGATGCAAAACTGGTTGAAAGACCATACTTATTCAGTAATTATCAATGGTTTGCTGTCAATCTGGGGGAACATATTTAGTAGAATCCTACAACATTCTCTCTCCTGAGTCCAGTACTATTCAACATTATCATTAATTTCTTGGATAAGGAGTGGAGAGTATGCTTATAAAATCTGCGGATGACAGCAGGTTGGGAGGGGTTAACAGTTGACCTTTGGTGTGACCCAGTATGGCCATTTTTATGTTGCTAGCACTTTGGAGGTGAGGATTAGAATTCAAAACAACCTTGACAAATTCAAGAACTGGTCTGAAATCAAAAAGGTCAAATTAAATAAAGACAAGTGCAAAATACTACCCTTAGAAAGAAAAAAATCAAATGCACAGCTACAAAATGGGAATAACTGGAGTTGAATATGAGCCAACAATGTGATACAGTTGTGAAACAGGCTAATATTCTGGGATATTTTAATAGGAGTGCTATATGTAATACACGGGAGGTAACTGTCCCTCTCTACTTGGCACTGGTGAGGCTTCAGCTGCAGTAGTGTCCAGTTCTGGGCACCACACCTAGGGTTAAAAAGATATGGACAAACTGGAGAGTCCAGAGGAGAGCAACAAAAATAATAGTTTATAAAACCTGACCTATGAGGAAAGGTTAAAAAAGCTGGACATGTTTAGTCTTGAGAAAAGCAGCATGAGAGGGGACCTGGTAAGTCTTCAAATTTGTTAAGAGCTGTTGTAAAGAGGACAATAATCAGTTGTTCCCTGTGTCCACAGAAGCTAAAACAAAAAATAACCAGATTAATCTGCAGCAAGGGAGATTTAGGTTACATATTACGAAAACCTTTCTAATGATAAGTAAGGCTATGATCATGTCACAGAGGTCATGGAAATCACAGACTCCGAGACTTCCATTGACCTCTGTGACATTTTCTGCACTGGGGCTGGAGCTCTCAGCCAGCCCCCTTGCAGCTCCCAGTCCCCGCCCTGGTAGGGGAACCCCCCGTAGCTGCCCAGCTGCAGCATGGGGTCCCTGCATCTGGGTGGGCAGCCCTCCTGCTGCTGCCCAGCTGTGGCAGGGAAACCCCCTGCAGCTACCCAGCCGTGGGGGGGACGGGATGCTCCGCAGCTGCCCGGCCTCAGCAGGCTGCGGGGTACCCTGCAGCTGCCTAGCTGCGGTGGGCGGCAAGGGGATCTTCCACAGCTGCCCAGCCACGGCGGATGGACCCCGAAGCTGCCCAGCCATGGCTGGGGGACCCCCAGGAGCTCTCAGGCACTGCAGGGGAGGAGGGGGGGCGAGCGGACCCAACAGCAGGCTAGCCCCTGTGAGGGGTGGGGAACCCCAGAGCTCCCACTTGCTACAGGTGGCAGGGGACCCCAGAGCCTCATCAGCAGTAGGTGCTTAGCTGAATCCACCTCCCCATTTTGTCAGGGATATTTTTAGTCGAAGTCAGGAACAGGCCACGGGCTGCCGTGAATTTTTGTCTATTGCCCGTGATCTGTCCCTGACTTCGACTAAAAATATCCCTGACAAAATTTTAGCCTTAATTATAGGACTTGTTAAGCACTGGAATAGGCTTCCAAGGAAAACTGTGGAATCCATGACATTGGAGGTTTTTAAGTACAGGTTAGACAAACACCTGTCCAGATGGTCTACATATATTTGGTCCTGCCTCAGCACACGGGGCTGAACTAGATGACCTCTCAAGGTCCCTTCCAATCCTACATTTCCATGATTCTATAACTCAATTCTAACTAACCGCTGTTTAAACAGACAGCCTTTGCACTGTGTACTGAAAGCCAACACAAACAGAGGCTATGTCTACACTGCACTTTTGTCAGTAAAACTTTTGCCAACAAAGCTACCGTCCCTGTTTGGGGGTGGTTTTATTTTGTGGGCGGCTACACTGCGTACCTTACAGCGAAGTGGCCGTAGCAGCACAGCTGGGCCGCTGTGAGGTGCACAGTGAAGACATAGCCTGAACGCAAGAACTAAAGACCTACTGAGAACGCCCTGCCTCCAGTAACCCTAAATTCAGAAATAGATACTGGTAGCAGGAGAACTCCTAGAACAGTTGAGCATTTATTTTAAAATAGCAGTACTATGAGAGTGACAATTTCTTATTGATCCTATGTCTTGAATCCTATAACTGATCTAAGAGCAAGAGGAGAAAGTCATTTAGCCATATTTCCAGATGGGCCAATGACAGCAGTGGTAGCCTTTATTACAGTATGATATGCATCAAATACTATCAACACTTTTTTCTTGGCTGTTTCAATTCCTGCCAACTTTATCACCTAGAATCTCAATGCCTCTCCAAAAGATAAACAGCAGTACACTTACTTTTATCACCAATATTAAAAATATATATATATGGTAGAAAAACTGTAAGCAGGGTTAATATGCAATAATCTTTATATTGCTTGCTAAAAAATATGGATACTTTATTTTTCTATAATTACCACAGCAACTAGCGCAGTCATTGTGGGTGTCATCATTTTTTCCAAAACCTGGACGACAGCTGTCAATGCGAGTAACTTCAAAACTATGGTCTATATAATGTATTGCAGGTACATTCCGAAACTCGTGCTTCAGAACATATGTTTGTTTATGGAAAAATTCTTCAATGAGATCTCTTGCCTAAAATTTAGGAACAATGAAATGATAAATATGCCATTAGGATTTTGGTTTTTTGTAGATTAGATATATCAATAAATATATTTTGTCCTAATTCTGCTTGAATATGTATGATATGAAATATGGGCCTGATCCTGGACCCACTGTACTGCATCCCGATCCAGAGTCTTTCTGTTGGCTTTAGTGGGCTTAGGATCAGGGTTTTATACTGTATATCATAAACAATCACCATGAAGCTAAATGAACTATATATAAAACAGAAACTACACTTGATAGTTTCTTTAAACTGTATTACAGCTACCAAATCATAATCCAAAGGTCTATGTTCTAGGAAAACTGAAATAAAAAAATACAGTACATGTTAACATATTGCTAATTTTCATAATTGCATATTTTAGGAAGTAAATGTATAAGAAACATTAACACTAGCCTCAGCAAATTTTGGATAAATATGACATTTAAATACAGTTTTCTATCTTGAGCTGAATTATTTAAAATCCAGACATAACATATACATTCCTGCTCTTTGCATAGGGTGGATTGCAACCAGTCAAAATCTGTAGATACTAATGGTGAAATTCACTGTAGCATGAAGGGACCATGAAAGCCTTCTAGAACACTTAAACCCTACTGATCCACTGAATACAATGGTGGACAGACTACCCTGAATACAAAGAAAAGTACGTAAGAGTGGGACGTCTGCATGGATATCTGCATGTCCTTTTAAATAAGGGGGGGAGAAACATTCCACAATGGTCCAAAATTGGTTACATAGGGGATCACTGGGGATGGATGTGTGGAGGGGCCTCTAGTTCCCGTTTACATGAATCCAATGGGCTAAAATATCTGCATAGGAAACATGGAGTAGCAATGGCTACTATTTCCTACCACATCTAGAATAGCTGCACCAAAGCACCACGGTCTGCTTGTGGATTGATGGAATAAATTCCTTCTCCATGCTGTGCGTGCTCTTCGAGACTTCCCTGCACAAAGCCCAATTATCTAGGGTTTGTACAGGGAAAAGTAAATTTCACCTTTAACTAACTTTGTAGTCCAAATTTTACAACCCACAACACGCTCCCTCTCCCCCCCCCGCACACCCCCCCCCGGCAGCGCCTCCTTCCCTCATTTTGAGTTCTAAAATAGTCACATGTTTATTGCTTGCATTAAAAAAATCCTACCTCCTGAACTCTTCTGTTGGTTACATCTTCACAGTCATAAGAAATCTGTTGGCAAACTGCTTCCCATCCTGGGGCAAAAGGATTTACTATAGAGAAAAGGAGAAAGGGTATAAAGGCAAAACTGTTTTGTAATAGCTCATCACAAATACCTTGAAAAATACATTACGAAGGAGCATCCTGAAATGAGTGTCTTTCATTTGGAGATTTATTTTACAAAGCACTGGCATGCAAACACCAGTCATCATACTGTTGCTGCTTCTTATCTTTATATTACATTAATTTCATGCAATTACAATACAACTCAAGAGCAGAGGCACTCTCTATTTTGCCTCAAATTTGTGAGGAAGAATCATTTTATTACATTTGTTTCTGTGGTCAAGATATTGTTTTCATAACTGTTGTTCTTGTGATCCAAGATACTTAACTGAGTTTTTAATAATAAAAATAAAGAGAAATGGATAATCAGGAAGGAAAGGCAACTTCGATTACCTCCTACTGATTAAAAACAGGTAAGGAAATACTAAGAAAACATGAACATGTATAAATCAGTTAGTCTAGCTGGCTTGGCATTCTAGGATGTTAAAAGTATTAGCTAATGAACATTCTGAATGCTTAATAATTACTTCTAAAGGGTCACGGAGAACTGGAGAGATACAAGGTTCTGGAAAAAACTATGTGGTATCATTTATTAATAAGGGGAAAAAGGAGTGGTCCTGACGATTCCTATCCAGTGACGTTAGTGTCATTCACTAACAAAATAATTAAATGATAAGAGAAAAGATCTGGAAAATAGAGATGGGACAGACTCAACCCCCCATATATACAAATAACTTCAAACTATGGAAAGGTCTAAATCCAGATTTGAACTTTGAGGCTTGGGTCCTATCTCCATTGTGAACATGGGTGGCGGGAGGGGGGGTAATTCATTCACTCTGATGATGAAAAATTGCCACAAACCAACTGCAGGTCCCATCGGATAAATTTTCCTCATGTAGGGCAGATACACAGTCAAGAGAAAATGTGTCCAAGGTGTCCCTGTACCTCATCAATTCCCCAGTGCCATGACACCTACATAGAGCATTATGGGTCAGCTATCCCTATGGACTTCAAAATGTAGAAACCTTGGAAACACCTGAATCCTTGGGCACCAAAAAGGTCTAAGCATTGGAAACTTAAAGATGGGAATTAAAAAAATCTTTAAACAAGAAATAATGCACAGACTTCCTGACTCACAAAGGGATTTGTTGAGGATATCTGGTACAAATTAAAGTTAACGTTGCTAGAAACAGCATATGAAGTACTAGGATTGATTAAACCAGTGCCAAAAAGGATAAGAAGGAAGACTTGGTGGTGGAATCTTCAGGTTAAAAAATCTGTGGATAAGAAAGAGGTAACTTTTTTAAAATGGCAGGCCAGTAGCTTGAGCAATGATATGTATAAGGAGGTGAAAAAAGAGGCCATTAGAAGTGTTGTCACAGCTAAAAATTTGGCTTGTGACAAACTATATAATCAACTAGGAGGATATGACAGAGAAAAGACCAAAAACTCGCTAAGGCAAGAAAGAAAATGCTCATATGAGTTTGTACATACTAGAAATTAACATGGCATATTGCAAACAAATGGTCAAATTGCAATGATCATGGACGGAAGATGACCAAGGGGAAGGCCAAAGACTTGGTATATGGACCGGATAACAGTGGACATTAGAAAGACTAATTTGCATGACAACCAGGTGTACAATCATGAGTTTTGGAAGAAGACTATAAAAGTTGCCAACTCCGAATAAGGAAGTGGCAAGAAACAAGAAGAAGAAAATAGCAAGGAAGATAAATCTGATCATTTTTCTGGCAGAATTACAACATTCATGAAGAATCATAAATGAACTATATCCGGACTTTGGTAAATGATCTTCTGGGAATGGGCAACAGGGATGGATCACTTCATGATTACCTGTTCTGTTCATTCCCTCTGAAGCACCTGGCATTGGCCACTATCAGAAAGCACAATACTGGGCTAGACAGACCTATGGTCTGACCCAGTATGGCCGTTCCTATGTTTCCCAAGGCCCTTTGCAAACAACACCCTGTTAGAGAATAACCTTTGCCAGTAAGGTTGTAAAAAGTGTTTTCCTGGCTCTCTGAGCTCTGGTCAAGTGAAAAAATTCTCTAAATTCAACTAACTCATGAGCTGCATTATAGCTCCATCTATGGGCTAACAAGAAAAAATACAGAAATTCTGAAGAAAAGAAGAGAAGCAACATACGAGGGAACATGACTCTGATATAATTGCAAATGTTATTTATATTGTCCTTAATTTAACTCTTTTGTTAATAAAGTAACAGTGTGACACTATCTCTTAAACAAATGCTTAAATCTGTTACCTTGAAAAGTAACAAATAGCTCATCCAGGAGGCCATGCTTTGGTATCTTGATGACATGACATTTGTATGATGGTTCTATAACATGACATGTCAAATCAGAGATTAAATCATTCAAGATTTTCTTCAGCTCTTCAAAGAATTGATCATTAGCTGCTAGTCTGCACTCTTTTGTAGTAAACCGAACAGATATCTGGTATGTGTAGTCAGGCTCCCGATATGCTTAAAAGAATTAGTATACACATAAGTATATGCAATATAATGTCTGTCCCACACATATTAGATTTCCTATGCAGTACTATTCTTTGTACCTTATATCTTAAATAGACTTTTATTTAGAGGCAAACCAATTTGTTTACTTATTAAGCATGATGGGCCAAATGCATCCTTGATATAGCTTTCCTGACTTAAATGGTGTTACACTATTCATTTAGTTTGATATGCACAAGAATTTTTGTATGTGTACGCACTATATTTTTATATGACTATGTGCCTAAATACCAAACATGGGAAAATGTAATATGTCAAAATAGCTACAGAACATGGCCATTTTTCAGCCTGTGCACTTGCTTAAAAAGTAGACATAACTGAAATGTGATGAGAAGTTGTTAAAGGAAGTACTTCATGTACCTGCATTTTAGGGTGGAGAGTTTTGAAGTCTGACTGGAAAGAGAAATTACATCTGTTTCTTTCTCCTTTCATTTATTTTTTTATAATTGTTTTTGGGAGAATGATGGGGTTGCTAAACTGCACAATCTGTCACCTTTCCACCACTTGTAACATATGTCATCAACTAAGATCAGACCAGGACAGAGGCCCATCTTTGACACCTCTTTGGAACAAGATCACAGCCACACCAGAGCCTCCTCTTCTGACCTTGGGTACCTTTGGGGGATGGCAGGAAGAAGGCAATGACCTCATCTATTTTTCCCAAAGGTAAAGATTATTTCATTCTCAAGGACAGTCACCACATGCTCCTGGCAGCTGTGTTGATTTGATTGAAATCAAAGTTGTATCGAACTGACTTTTCAAAAATAGGTATTTAGAATAATAAAGATGTTTAACACCAAGGTGCTTGAAAATGTAACTTACATTCTGGAGTACAGTGATAACTAATTGTGTTTAATAAACCAATATTCAGAAAAATCACATGCACTAGTGTACCAGCAAATTTGTATGGTCTTACCATATACCATAAATTTATATGTCTTAAATTTCTCTCTCTCTTCTTGTATGTCAGTGTTGATGGTTTTATAAGAAAGAGTGCAAGTATAAGATCCAGACATAGACTCCTGAAAACCTCTCACCATCAGTTTTCCTGTTTCAGTGAGATTGATGTAACTTTGTCCTAAAATGGAAAGAGGAAACTACCTGATTAATATTAGTTTTCAAAAAAGTAATTCATTTTTTTCATTTATGGTATTCATAATACCATTGTTGGTGTTCAAACTAGTAGAGTGGGGAATGTTTGTGTGTTTACATCTGTAAACTGATGGAGTGGGCCAATTGGATCGGCTACGAAGTCTTTTATCAAGTGAAACTTTTCTCCAGTTTTATTCTTGATCCTGTCTGTGCTTAGTTAACAGCAACAAAAAAGGAAAATATAGATTCAAACAGAAAAATCCCAAATCAAACAACAACCCAGCCCACTAGGCGTGGCGCTCCACCTTCTCCATAATCTCTCACCCATTTGGTTACCAAGCAGTGATTTTTAATAGTGCTTCAAGTTTCCCCTTAAGTGCATGATTGGATATTCAATCCCCAACCCTGCTTCCTTAATCTACTTTATAGATCTGTGTCAGTTATGTGAAGAAAATTACCTCCTTTCTTTAAGGAAATCAGGAAGAGCTTCAAAACAAATTCTGACTAATCACACATTATTATTTCTTATGGAAAATGGCTTAAAGAAATGAAGGTTAATGAAAGCATTCATGAATAAATTCACATAAGATAATATGACCCATAAGTCACACCATCTCACTGATGATAGGGATCACCAAAAACTTAGAAAGCGTGATCTCACATACAGAATACTGAAATCTACTCAACCATTAGTGATGGAATTATTATTTTTCTGTAAAAGAGTAGAGAAACAGAAAACAAAGATCTATCTCAACAGAATTTTTCATTTTTGCCATTACATATGGATTGCTTCTAGTTATGTGATATTCATAAAAATCAGATTCTGTGGATTAGTAGGTGATGGAATAAACATGGAACCAGTAAGACTGTATATAAACTGTAATGAGGAGAAAGTAACTTGCCTTTTAGATTCTTTCCATTGGGTCCAATCCATAAATAGTTTGGATCTATTACTTCTTTCTGAGAAAGTGCCAAATCCATGCATACTAGAAATGGACTATTTGTATACACTTTAACATAAATGTTCACTGCAATACAAGAGAATGAATTAAATGACCAGCAATGCTGAAACTGAACGAAATTACTAAATATCAATTTATATATATATATATATACACACTATTTAATTCTTTACTTTTTTAGGTCCAACTTGCAAAATTAGTTCAGCATTACACTAATCTCTTAATGGCCTTATTTATTATTATTATTCTTTAGTACTGTGGAACTGTCCACAATGTGCTTCATACTGTCCAGACATACTGGAAAATATGGTCCCAGTCCCAAAGATTTGACAGCCTAAGAATATCAGATCTCCAGTTTGCAGCTGAGGTGGTGAGAAGGCAAGAAGTTCCCGAACGCTTATTCTGACATCAAATGCTTACAAAATTCTATAGTGGGGAAAGGGGGAAAGTGTTTGTTAAACCACAGCTCTGCATCATGGGAACAGTATTGTTGGAATCGCCAGCAGCTCTTGTTGTTCCCATGGTGTATTCTGATAAAGGTTAATGCTTTAATATAATAAAGGCTCGTGCTAAAATACAATAAATTGACCACTGTCAGCACTTAGATTTTACACCCCTGAAAAACATAAAGATTCAAGAGCATTTTTCTAATATGATCTATTTAATTTCTCATTAAATAATAAATTGTGCTCCCATTGACTTTGGCTCACCTCCCACCCAAATTAAAGTTCTTCTTTAGAGTTTTTCTAAATTAGTTTCCATTGTAACTTTAATAGGTAGTTGTAAACATGTGGTGTTAAACTTTTTGTAGAATAAATCTATTATATGAATTCTATTAACTGTGCTGACCAATCAGATACTTTATGGGGTCAATCTGGTAAATGAACAAAAAGGAAAGAAATGAACAAGTACAGACTGGATCCATATGGAAATGAATAAGCTATAGCCCTACTCTATATCCCAGGTACAGAATTTGTGGGATCTGTTACAATGGGTATGGAATAAATACATTTTCCACTGCTGTTGGGTGTGTAACAGGTTTCCATCAATGGTACTATGCCAGTAACTGTACTTGTTTCCCACCAGGCACGACCATTCGCCATCCCCAAATACTCTGCCACTCTAAGTTACCCACTATGTAGTAGTAAACAGGTATTTAGAGAGCAGTTTGAACTCTCTGCACCTTGGCACAAAGGCTTTTTAAACACTGTTTACCTCAAAACAAGTTTTTTCTCAAACCCACCTCCATGTGTGTCAGAATGGGACCATGTGTAATGTATACGCCGTCCTTTGATTAAAAATACATAATTATTCTCTTTTATCTTTCTTTTACTGTGATTCAGTTAAAAACATTATAGCCTAGGCCAAAACACAGTTCTGCATACTTGACTTACAGTCCTTACTGAAACAGACTCTCCAAGATTGTGCAATATTGATAGCTTGTAGAATGAATTATCATTTTGCCAATACCTTTTTCATTTTATATAAAAACCCATTAAGTGCACATCCTACTGCTCTGTGCAATCACTTAATTCAAAGATCTTTCTGTTTACAATGTCCTTTATTGCACAGTGGCTATGATTTGTTGACAGCTTTCAGATTACAGTAATTGAATTGTTCCAGTTGGGAATAATTTGAAGTAAAAAATTTAGATACCTATTTTATGAAATCCATTTCCTGTTTATATGCTTGAAGAATTATGTAATTTCCTATGTAATTAGGATTTGAAATTCTTGGTTTAATAACACAGCCACAGTCACCTACATATGTACATTAGTTTATATGCTTTATTGTTATATTTATTATATTAGTATTAATACTGCATTCAAATGCTTATTTAGATATTAACTATAAAAATAATCACCTTGATGTTTGATGTTGCCATAAATGTAATTCTTTTTAATTACTTTAACAGAATATTGTTCTTCATCAATTGCAGCTTCCACTGTAGAGAAAATACAGTAATACTTAAAAAAACATTTTAAAAATCAAATTTGAATGTAGTTTGTTTCCCCTTTTATTTTATTCTTGCAGTTCCCCTCCCTTCCATCCTTTTCTTAAAAAAGGGACTCCTGTTTACTGTTCGAGTAGTAAACCTGTCTTGACTTTGGAGCCTCCAAACTGGCTAAATATTGAACTTTCCACACACACACAAAAATGTAACTAACACTGGTCTACAATTTTTGAGAAGTCGTCTGCTTCAGAGATAAAATGTGCTATTTATTATGTATTTTGATGTGCTGAAGTCAAATATGACAATTGATTGGCTACTGTTTCTAAGATATTTAAGTTTTTACATTTTATGTCTATGTATATTGTGTAGATAGAGTTTTAATCATAAATTGTAAACCTAGGTCTTTTCATGTGTTTATGGTTGTTTTCCATGATAATATTTCACCTGTCCTGTTTATGTAACACTTTAAAAATCAGCAAAAGGGTTATATAAATAAAATTTATTATGAAACAAAAGGCAAAAAAATATTATGTACATAGTTTAGTCCTATTCAGTGTCTACTCGGCGCTTCTTGGCTTGTCTCTTGTATTCATTAAATGGAGCATCTCTTGTCATTGTCCAGCAACAGTTTGCAAGCATTGATGGGCTCCATTTGCCCTGATAGCGTTTCTCCATTGTCGCAATGTCCTGGTGAAATCACTCGCCGTGCTCGTCGCTCACTGCTCCGCAGTTCGGTGGAAAAAAATCTAGATGAGAGTGCAAAAAATGTATCTTTAGTGACATGTTGCAACCAAGGCTTTTGTATGCCTTGAGGAGGTTTTCCACCAACAACCTGTAGTTATCTGCCTTGTTGTTTCCGAGAAAATTTATTGCCACTAACTGGAAGGCTTTCCATGCCGTCTTTTCCTTGCCACGCAGTGCGTGGTCAAATGCATCATCTCGAAGAAGTTCACGAATCTGAGGACCAACAAAGACACCTTCCTTTATCTTAGCTTCACTTAACCTTGGAAATTTTCCACGGAGGTACTTGACAGCTGCTTGTGTTTTGTCAATGGCCTTGACAAAGTTCTTCATCAGACCCAGCTTGATGTGTAAGGGTGGTAACAAAATCTTCCTTGATTCAACAAGTGGTGGATGCTGAACACTTTTCCTCCCAGGCTCCAATGACTGTCGGAGTGGCCAATCTTTCTTGATGTAGTGGGAATCTCTCGCACGACTATCCCATTCGCAGAGAAAACAGCAGTACTTTGTGTATCCAGTCTGCAGACCAAGCAAGAGAGCAACAACCTTCAAATCGCCACAAAGCTGCCACTGATGTTGGTCATAGTTTATGCACCTCAAAAGTTGTTTCTTGTTGTCATAGGTTTCCTTCATATGGACTGCATGACCAACTGGAATTGATGGCAAAACATTTCCATTATGCAGTAAAACAGCTTTAAGACTCGTCTTCGATGAATCAATGAACAGTCTCCACTCATCTGGATCGTGAACGATGTTGAGGGCTGCCATCGATGTTGTTGCAGGCTACAAGATCACCTTCTATGAAGAAGAATGGGACAAGATCCTTTTGACGGTCACGGAACATGGAAACCCTAACTTCACCTGCCAGGAGATTCCACTGCTGTAGTCTGGAGTCCAACAGCTCTGCCTTACTCTTGGGTAGTTCCAAATCCCTGACAAGGTCATTCAGTTCACCTTGTGATATGCATCCGAAGAAGTGGGCTGTAGTCCACGAAAGCTTATGCTCTAATAAATTTGTTAGTCTCTAAGGTGCCACAAGTACTCCTGTTCTTCTTTTTGCGGATACAGACTAACATGGCTGCTACTCTGAAAACAGTTCACCTTGAGTTATGAGGTGTGGTTCAGAGGAGGAGGATGGGAGAAAATGTGGGTCCTGTGACATTGATGGTTCAGGACCAGAAGTTTCATCCTCTTCCTTGTCTGACTCAAGTGAGAATGATTCTGGTGCATCAGGAACCGGCAGTCCTTCTCCGTGGGGTACTGGGCGTATAGCTGATGTTTGGATAATGCACAGTCCACTTTTTCTTCTTTGACACACCTTTCCCAACTGGAGGCACCATGCAGAAGTAACAATTGCTGGTATGATCTGTTGGCTCTCTCCAAATCATTGGCACTGCAAAGGCATAGATTTCCTTTTCCTGTTCAATCACTGGCGAAGATTCGTTGCACAAGTGTTGCAGCATATGTGTGGGGCCCACCTCTTGTCCTGATCTCCAATTTTGCAACCAAAATAAAGGTGATAGGCTTTCTTAACCATGGTGCTTATACTAAGCTTTTGTGATGCAAAAGTCACTTCACCACAAACAGCAGAAGTTATCTGCACTGTTCACACAAGTACGAGGCATCTCTGCTTACTTTGGCTAAACAGAAATGTGTCCCTTTGCAAAATCAAACACTGACAAATAAGAGCATGACACTATGATTTCTAGAGCTGATATAGGGCAATTTGTTCAGCAGAGTGATGTAAGCTTCATTATGATTGCATCATCCAGGACTTCTAGGAATAACATGATGCAATTCATATAATGTATGATGCAATACCAACTTCAGATTGCATCATTCATTGTTTTGCCTAAAAAGCAAGTACTGTCCAAACCCAGTCATAGATTTATTCATAGATCCAGTCAAAGATGTATTTTAGTCATTTCTGGTTTAAATTGAGATCCCTTCCCTTTATAACTCACTTATCCTCCGCCATTCCCAAGTCAAGGGTCGTATATACTGACCCAATAGTATAACTTGAAAACTAGAGCCAATCAACAATTTTAAGCATCATTTTTGTTCTCAGTGACCCAGAATTAGTAAAGTTTGACTACATGTATTTCAGAAGCATTTTGGCTGTAGAGCAGTATAATTAAGGAAGCTGTTTAAAAATTTGCAGTTCTCAGCTACAAAACTTGTCAAGCTTGCATGAAATTTACAGAATGGGCATTACTTCCCTGATATAAATACATAATAAACAAAAACGTGGAGTTTGGAGCCAGAAGAGTTACCTACTGGTTTGAACCATTTTCTGCTGTTTAAAGTCCTGGGTTCAATTTCTAATCCTAGTCATTTCACTACCCAGGTCAGAAAGTTCTGTGGAAACAGCACCCTCTGCCCAAAAGGTGAAGGAAGTGCTTTGCACCGCTTAACTAATCAATAGCAGTGCCTGTGCTAATCCATTGGAGGTGCTAAACAGGAATATTTTGGGGGGCATCCCCATACAATATCTACTAATAATTAATGGGGGGGGCATTGTGAGTTGCTCAGGGTCCTTAAGCAATTGCTTTGTCTGCTTATGCCAAGCACTGTCTTTGATCAACCCCAGCATCTCTGCATAGTTACAGATTTCAGTGAACAGGTTAGAGATTTCCATTAACAGTCTCTGAAAGGAATTTTTTTTTTTATAATTTGCTGTGGCCCCCAACTCCCAGACACCCCATCTGCCTTTGGGACAAAAGAATCCATAACTACGGTTATGTAACACCCACTTCAGAAGGGCATCTCACCACAGCTGGGATTGCGTTAGGGGCGCACCCGCTGAGGTTGCAGGAGGCCCTGATTTCTCTGACAAAGGTGGGGTTCAGGGAAGCCACAGCATTAGTGACCTTGGGAGAGTATGAGGCCCATGTTTCTATGCTCCAGTTTCCATATCCACTGAGCAGTGTAAAGGGAGTCGGCCCCCCTTTTGATGAGCACTGGGGCCCAGTATGCGTGCGAGGGCTTCTCTCTCAGGAGAGCCCCAAATGGGTGTGAAGACCGTTGTCCCAATATTTTGGGGGCCCTCAATGACTCCTGACCCACGGTTTCACTGAAGGCCTCTGGGACAGTGGGATGGCCCCCTCTGGTGTCTGGCTTCCCAAAGAGCTAGGCCAAGAGGTAAAGGGGTATTGGTGGTGACCCACACAGAACATGAAGCCTTGATGATTTCTGATCACAGGGGATAAGGGGTTCTGGGAGGCTACAATGGCCCCTTATAATCTCTGATCTCAGAGTGAGCGCCAGAGGGAGAACCTGGTGTGCCTCTGCCATCCACAGCCGCCGGGTAAGAGCTGGAGAGCGGGGAAGCCGCCACAGAGAGTGAGGACAACATGCTCCCTGGTTACCTTGGGTCAGAGCAAACAAGGAGTTGAACAAAACCCCCAGGGACAGGAGGGAGGCGCTGTCGAGCGGCGGGCTCAGCCCCCAGCCGCCCCCCTGCATGGTCAGGCGCAGCCCCCTCCCGCGCGACCCTCGCTCCCTGCCGAGGAGAGGGGGCGGGGCACGGCGCTCAAGCGCCCCTCGCAGCCCCGCCCCCGCCCGCAGCGGGCTAACCGCCGCGGCACGTGACCAACAGCTCTGCGCTGCCCGCCTTTTTTTCTTTTCGCCTGTCGCGGCTACAGCGCGAGGCCAAATGCCCTTCCCGCCTGTCGCCCGTGCAGCGCGAGGCCAAATGACCTTCCCGTCTTTTTCCCTCCTGTCGGGTCCGCAGCACGAGGCCAATCGCCCTTCCCGCCTTTTTTCCGCCTGTCGCGTCCGCAGCGCGAGGCCCNCGCCTGCCGGGGCCGCAGCGCGAGGCCCAATGCCCTTCCCGCCTTTTTTCCGCCTGTCGCGTCAGCAGCGCGAGGCCGAATGTCCTTCCCGCCAATCGCGTCCGCAGCGCGAGACCAAATACCCTTCCCGCCTTTTTTCCGCCTGTCGCGTCCGCAGCGCGAGACCAACTGCCCTTCCCGCCTTTTTTTTCGCCTGTCGCGTCCGCAGCGCGAGACCAAATACCCTTCCCGCCTTTTTTCTGCCTATCCCGTCCGCAGCACGAGGCCAACAGCCCTTCCCGCCTTTTTTTCCGCCTGCCGGGGCCGCAGCGCGAGGCCAAATGCTTTCCCCGCCGTTTTTACGGCTGTTGCGGCGGATGCATGCGAAGCCTACCAGCTTTTCCCGCCACCTTTCTGCTCCCATTTGCTACCTATATTCTCCAGAGAGGCGCCTCTTTCCTCCCTTAAGGGGCGTCCCTCTCTCATGGGGGGCGGGGCTATCTCAGTCAGTTGCGCACTTGAAAGGCCAGATGGGGCTGATAGATAGGAGATGAGCTTGCAGAAAATCTGCTTGGATAGGACAGCATCCCCCCTCTTTAATAAAACTACTGGGGGTCTCCCTTTCCAGCCCCTACACCATTCTGCATCCCCGCATAGTAAACCAAGCTGCAAAGTGCAAAAGCTGATCATTATAGCATAATTTTCCTTCCTTGGGCTTGAAGCACCCAGAGCATCACTATGCCATCTATCCTCAACACCTCTGTGCCCCACACCAGCAGAAACTTTATTATAACTACGCCCAGAAATTATTTCCAAATACCATAACACAGTGCTCTATATCCTGGCTCGCACAACTAGCAACAATATTAGAAAAACCTTCAGGGACCCTGGGAGAACTGGGACATAGTGATGTCTGCCCCTACTTTGCACAGATAGAAACGGCACTGCACTATAACCATGTTTATAAACCACTGCTAGACACAGTGACACTGTGGTTTGTGTCCCCATTCCGCTGTGTCAGCTTTCACAATTTAATTGTGAGCCTTGCAATGTTTAATGTTTTTCTTAAAGCCCCAGCTTTTGGAGGCATGTGATGAGTTGAGAATCTCAACTTTTTTAAATGTTAAGTAAATTTTTAGCACTGATTGTGGCAAAAAGCTTGAAAATGTGATCTTGTATCAAAATCCAAAATTCAAACAAAAAGAACATCAGATTTATTGTTTTTAAAAAATCATAATTTTTAACCCAATCTCATGATTTTTGGGGGCTTGGTAATTTTTGAAAATTTGGGGCTGGTAATATTGCATTTCTAAAAATGGTGTTAACATAACCATGTTCAGAAAATGTGCCTGGACATAGTATTCATATTTGACATTGTTAGAAACAGCCATATAACCGTGTTTGGAAAACATGCCCAAGACTTTAGCTAGCAGTATTAAGAAAGAAAGAAAAAAAGAAAGAAACCTCCCAAGGGGATAATATTGAATTATGAAAGTAAAATGTTGAGATAGAAAACACAATTATGGACTGAAACATTAGTGTTTTTAAACTATTTATTCTCCAATTTTCATGTTATTTAAAGTTTCCTGGCTAAACATTGGTGCTGCTTTAGTTATTTCAGTTTACTCAAGTTAAAGAAGACTTAACGGTTATGTCTAGACTAGGTGGCTCAGGTGTAAGGAATATGTCAAAAGGGGTTCAGTTTTAGTTTCTATGAGTAGTTGATTAATTTAAAATTAGGACCATCTCAAAAAGGTCTAGAACTCCTCTGTGTCAAAGATTTTCAGTTTTACTCAAAGTTAACTTTTCACACTTATGTGATATCGGCAAAGTGATTCAGTTCTAATCTGTGTCCGTTATATACTAGTCATATCTCAGTCTGTTCCAGAGGATGTTTATGCCCAAATTTAACTTGACTGTCCCACACAAACTTTCATTATCCCACTTGTTAATTATTGTAAAATAAGAATCTCTCCATTATAAAGCTTTGTCTGCAGTTTTGAATCTCTGTAGATTGAGACTTATGATCTATGTCTCTAGCCAAATGACTCATTCCTTTCGAAGTCAGTATGATATTTAGTTAGAAGCAGCTAGGTCATCTTCTTAATAGATCTGTGAACAGCATTTTCTTCTTAAAAAAGATTCTTTGTCAACCAAAAAATAAGTGATATAGTTTGATTTATTTCCTTAAACACTATTTATTTACCTATTATTCTTGTGATAGCGCCACTGGCTCCAATATGTTAGGTGCTGTACAAATACATAGAAAAGTCTTCTGAGAATGAAACAAAGCTACATTCATCTACTAAACAAAAATTCCTTAATATAGAGCATTAATATACAATAAACTTATTTGTGCATCTGTCTCTTGGTGTATTTTACTTTCTATAGTAAGAATTAAGTTGTATTTTAGAGTCAGTATACTAGCGTTCAGATAATGCTTCTCGTCTTACTGGTCCTTGATAGATCAATAAATATGTTATAATTCACAAACACCCAGGCTAAAAAGTCTCATCTTGGGTGTTTTCAATAATAATAATAAACATTAATACTTGTAACAGTACACAGAGATTTACAAAATACAAACTAAGCCAAAGTCCCTGCTCCAAAGAGTTTACAATTTAATTCAGACAGCAAAATGTGCATATGGAAAAAAGAGTTCAGGTGATGAAAGCATTTTTTTTAATGGCAGTCCCTTCTCAGTCCCCTGAAGAGACAACCCAATCCTTCCCTGCTTCCACTGAAGCCATCCTGTAACTTCTACTAGTTCCTACAGCTTTGACTTTTCTGTTGCAATGGGTATTTCCAGGCGCAATGAGTCTAATTTTGAATTTAATACAGGTAAACTAAACATAACAATAGTTACCCCAAGACCCCAAAATACTGGCTAACTGCTTGGGTCAAAAGGAATAATAATAGTATTTTATTTTATAAAGTCTCTTGTACTTCCATCTGTTGTCAACATTCAGAGTTTTAATAATCCTTACAAAGATGGTTATTTCTATATTATCGATATTTTCTATTTTTTTTCAGGGTTTTATACTGTCATCCAATACTGTAGTGTCTCAGGACCTTTGACACCGAACAAACTGGGAACAGTGAGGTGCTCAGGGACTTTCATGGAGTGTCTATCTCTTCTCCCTCTTTGGGTTATAGAAACTGGATGCAGTCAGAATGCAGTCTTCAGGATGTCACAAAAAATAACTCTTAGAATCACATCCCTGGGCTGTATTGTTATCACACAGCAGAGCCATGTTCAGTTTATGTCTTTTGAAAGATCTATTCAGTTCACCATTTCATTCACCAATACCTTCGTCTCTCGATTTTGCAATCATTGCATGAGTACTCTCATTGACTTCAAAGGGACTACTTGCAGAAGTATGGGTTGCATGACTGGGCCTCCATAATCTTAGAGATATAATCGTACCCATAAAATGTCAAGTAACAACGTAAATTAATTCTCAGTCCAGTTCTTACTCCAATGCTTTTATTTAATTTCTCAACTGTCAAATAAATAGATCATAAGTCCTAAAAACACAAAAGCCGAATTAAGTAAAACATAGTTTTTAAAAAATTAAGTATTCCATATTGATAATCATCATAGAAGCCTTAATCTAAAGAATTAATTTCCCCTCCTTACTTTCGCTCTACACTATTTTTGTCTCATCAGAGCTTGAAGTTGCACATACAGATATAAGATGATGTCAAATCATGTCATGAGGTGATTGTTCTTGTGATGATGCTGGTTGCTGATGCGTAGATTGTAATATCTAGGCCATTTAAAATTTCATAAGGCCATTTCTTGGTAAATAATTCTGAACTCTGATAAACAAATTGCAAAACTATTTTTAGTTAACGTGTGAATTCTTGCAGACTCAAAACTTCAGCTGATTTGGTTCCCAAGTGTTTATTAGACCCAGTTTCATGCTATTTTTTGTTGAGTTGTAGGAACAAAGATGATTCATCATTAGCAGTAAAGGTTTCTGAATGGAGTTAATCATTATTGGTGTTTATTAGGCATCTTTGTAATTTGTCATTTTTTAAACAGCTGAGTTATTTTTGCTTTTTTTTTAAAGCTAACAATCACTGACGTTCCTTTGTTAAGACTAAAGATAGGCCTAGTGTTGTCTCAGCAATATCATGTTAATATATATGCAAACCTGTGAGGGTGAATAACACAGAGAAAACAGTGTTGATGCAAGTCTCTGACGACCATGTCACCATGTTTACATGATGTAAAAACAGTACCAGTCCAAGTTACACATAAAGGAAATTAAATATAAAGAAAGAAAATATTAGTTCATGTTGAGTGTGGGCATGCTGGCATGCTATTGCAACACTCATTCAAACAAAGTCCTAAACTACCCTCGCCAAATTGTAAGAAATGAGTCACAAACCCACCAAGGCAAGGTAGTTCTGAGTTACTCCTGTCAAATCCTTCTTAGTAATATAGTTGTTACTGTCTTTTGAGTAACTAATAGATGACTGAAACTAAGTAGCCCCCAAATGGCTTTTATGGGGTATTGTGGGAATGAATACTCGCAAAGGACTTCAAACATGAAAACCACTGTATAAATGATAAGCACCATTTTTTAAATGGAAAAATGTTTTAATGGATTATGGACCCATTAGATCACCTGCTTTACGGAAGGAGTGGTAATTTATTTTCACAAATGCGGGCTACAATGGCAAATTGCTTGAATGGAACACATTGCATCTGTCTTTTATGTTAATATGGAGACATATATCTTACAGACAACAGTAGTTCAACTGGACCAAGATGGGTCATGCATGCTGGAAACTGTAGTATCTGTTGACTTCCTGTTTGTATTAAAGATGAGGGCAGACATGGGACATGTGGAATTCCTTGAACGAACTTTGGCCACTCCTTTGAAAGAACTATGTATTTTTAATCACGTTGTGCATGTGAAGAAACTTCCCTGGAACAAGTCACTGGGAACTAAGAAAGATACAGTATGTATGTGTCAAGACATGTGATGACTTAGGGCACCACATTTTAGGGGTGTTATAACATCCTCAGCAACTCAGAGCCCAGTTTCCCTTTCTGGTAATGGGATCATGGAGCGGGGCAGTCACATAAGACCTTATTCCCTGTTTCACCAATGACACCTCCAGGATGGATCCCATGCTTTTGGGAGTCCTTCAGAAGCTTCTGGGGAGACAATGTAATCCAGGGAATAGGACATGGGTTTGGCTTCTATTCCCAACTCTGCCACTGCTGTAGCTCCATGAATGCAAGCGTTGTTATTCTGTCTCATACACCTTGCTGCTCTCTGAGTAGTATCTGCATGTTTCTGGGGACCCTGCCATTGCTTCTTTACTTGGCAAGTCAGAAAGCCATCTCTGCAGACATGGAGATAAAGATCCATGATGTTTGTTGTGACCCTTTTTCTAAGAGTAGGGTTTGCCAAGGCACTTTTTGATCCACTGGTGCTTTGTGTGAGAATAGCAGCAAAGAGTCCTGTGGCACCTTATAGACTAACAGACGTATAGGAGCATGAGCTTTCGTGGGTGAATACCCACTTCTTCGGATGTGTGAGAATAGGAGTTTGACCTTATATCCCTACCAAAACCCCCCCTTCCTTTGAACTGTTATTAAGCATCCTGCACACAGATTGGTGAGGCAGGACCCTATATCCCTCAGATATCTGCATTACAGTGCCTCTGCAGTGTAGGTTGTTTGCAAAGCACATTGGGCTAAAGGGTGCTGGAGAAGAGTAAAACGTGATGATGTTTATAAATCTGAGGTTACAGGACTATGAAGAAGCCTTTTAACAAATCCTAATGACATTTTAAATGTTTATTTTAGCACTAATCCAATTGCCTCCGCCTATCAAAATGCATGGTCTAAAAAGTGTAACTCTCAAAAACACACCAATTTCCTCCCACTATAGATAACTTGCTGGTAACACATTTTAGCTGTCGAGGTGGCATTTTTTGTGCCTGGAATTAAACACATGTCAATCACATGAAACGAATGACTGTTTACATTAGTTAATGAACCATCATACTTGCTACTTCTGAAATGGACCCATGTCTCCTGCCAGAGGTTGACATTTTGCACCCAGACTCATGAAAGGGATGCCAGGGGGCTGTGTGTTCTCGCAGACCGTTTTGCACGAGGTTTTCAAACCACCACCCGGCGCCGCTCTAATCACACAGACAGTGAGTTCCTGTCCCTTTAAATGCCTGATGTCACAGTCTCCTATCCAGAGCGGAAGCCCAGTCGCTGGGAATCTCCCGCCTGCTGCAGTTGACAATCCTAGAGCCCTGGACTAGCACGTGGAGCAGGGAGCACACGTGGAACAGCAGCATGGAAGGTGAGACGAGAGTCCACTGCTTTTACAAGGGTGTAGTGCACCGGTTTAGGGATCCCTGGGTGGTGGTGGTGGTTGTTTTTTTTTTGGTTGCTTTAATCGTATTTAGTGGAGTATTTTATAAATCGTGATTGTCCTCGCAGTTCATTGAAAGTTTCTCCTTTTGCCATCTTTTCTGCAACCGGATTGCACTCCATAGAGGTGGAATCAAATCGTGTGTTGCACTAAAACAGGAAACGAGTCGAGCCTCTTTCTACATTTAATTTCAGAACCTGTGCAACATGTATGTTAAAGTTAGATTTAGAGCCCGGTTTGACTACAGCTCATCTTCTGGGTTTTAACGAATTAAGAGTGTGTGGGTTTCTTTGTGCTTATAAAAAGCGCACGCAACTTTCATATCCAGTTCAAACGAAGTTGCAGGTTAATTTAGGTTCTAGTATTTAAAACGAGGCAAAATACTTTGTTTCTTTATATTGTTAACAACCTTTGCAATTAGCCCCATTCACTAGTAGTTTGAAAGAGAGATTATTAATACATTGTTTCGATTCTTCATGTTAAAAAAGCCTAAGAGTAAAATCAGCCCTGCCTAATCTCACTCACTTGGAGGGGGAGACCCCCTTATTGTAGGTTACATTAAAATTTTGTTTTAACAATGTCTAGCCTTCTTGTGATGAAAGTTTTTGAGATGTACATTTCTGGGAGACTCATAATTTAAATACAACCTTACTCAATTTAGGTAGCCACAGCTTGATAGCCGTGAATGCTTTGAAAGAATGGGTCTAATTGCAGTTTGCCTACTTGCGTGTGTCAGTTTCATTTTTCTTAGTTGATCAAGTTGTGATTACTTACTGAATGTTTTTATTCAGCAAATGAGAACAAACAATCTCTGAATAAGAAATGAGCAGGCCTCTACCTCTGTGAAATGTATATTTTTCTCCAAATATTTGCTTATCTGTCTTTTAAAAACTCTTGCAAGTAAAATATATCTTGCTACTGATGGTTCAAGTTTTAATGCTGCCAGTGGGTCCTATGTGACATCCTACACTCTGAAATTCACTTGATGCATTTGAAGTGTACTAAAGTTTCTTATGTTTTCGGATGCAATTTATGTGAAAGATGCTGTATGGAATAAAGTTACACTGTATTCTCTCTGGCCACAATAACTGTAACTTTTTCTTTTATAATCCTAGTTTTACACTTTTAGGTGAAATCCTGACTCCATTGAAGTCAATGGAGCTTTACCATTGACTTCAGTGGGGCCAGGATGTCTTCCCTTGTTTTTCCTGCCCTAAAAAAAGAACAAGTAATCCCACGGAAGTCAATGAGGTTTTACTCACATGGTTATTTGGAAGAGTAAGGGTTTTCAGATTGGGCCTGGTGTTTATGAGCTATATTCTGTAGTCCTTACTTTACCAAATGTTAGAGTTTAGTGGAAATTTATTTTATTAAGGAATGCAGAATTTGACCTTGTGTGATTAGCATTTTTGCATTTAATGTATTGGCATGAATAATCTGAGTAAAGATATCCCACATACCACACAAGGTCAATTTCTTAAGGTAGATAACAATGTAGATCGAAATTTAAAGTGAAAATCAAAATGTTGTCCATAACTGCATACTACCAGACATTATATTTTCCACCGTATGTCCAAGTCTAATTTAAAATACTGTATAGTCCATAAGACTGGTTTGATTTACGCCTCTTTATTCCATGAGGAACATAGGGCCTTCATCACAGCTTTCCAATATTGAGCCGAGAAGTAGTGTATAGTTCTGTAACGGCTTTGTTTTTTACAGGAACAGGTTGTTAGCCCTCTTCCAACTTCTTAGCAGGAGGACAGGTGGACTGCTTTTGGTCAGGCTGAAGGGTAGGAGCCAATCTGGCATGGGTGGCCCTACCAGTTATATTCTTGCCAGCATAGTTCTCAGGGTCATAGGATTACTCAAGCCTTTCCATCATGTTGAGGCACAGTCCATGGGGAAGGATGTAAGATTAGCACAATGTTATAGGACCAGATTAAAGTCCCATTGTGTTTATTTTGAGAGAGCTATAGACTAAAAATCTGTAAACTGTTACATTTTGAGTTTTCAAGGTCATTTTCTGGTTTTAGCAGAGAGCTAAGGTGGAAAAGAATCAGTTTAGTTTACTTAGGTTATGACATAATTTATTTATAAAATTGAAATGTCTCAATTATTTTAAAAGGGAATTAAAATTACTAGGAAAAAGGGAATGCTTTAATGGGAAAGAGCTTTAATGCCGTATTAGCTGGACTCTCTGAGGCTATGAGAAAGATACTATTAGGGACACAGGTATAATCTAAAAAGTGAAAAGAAATAACTTTGTTTAATACAAGATGAAATAGGGCCAAGTGTTTTCTTCAGGAAGTTATTGAGGTTTGAAATGCCAAGTAAGGCACTTCAACCTGAAAATTAAATAGGCTTTCCCTTGTTCACTTGTTAGAAGTATAACATAGTTTTGAATATGAAAAATATTGGAAATTATATGACAGTGGCAAAAGAAATTACATACTATATGTAACAAAGACTGATCTTGCATTAGGACTCTTGGTGGATTCAAAATTTAAACTGTAGATCTGATTGCAGACAGAGGCCTAGACTGTTGTATTTTTATTTCAGTTTCCTTGTGCCTATTAAGATTATATCAAGACAAAGTAAATAGTTTTAATTGCTCTACTACATGCAATAATAGCAGGGATAATTGTCTTTAGAAACTGAAAATAAAAGAGAATGCAAATAGTAATCTGTGAAATAGGTATTTGCAGTGAAATGCTGACTCCACTGAAGTCAATTGGAAAACTTCAGTTGATTTCAATGGGGATGAGATTTCATCCTTGATATGTGGAATGACAGTTGCACTGGAAAATGTAATATAGTAATAGAAAAGGCAAAATCCTGCCCTTAACTGATGGTGGCAAACAGAGAGAAGAGAACATAACAGTGCCAGATTCACACTTGCCATTCTGCAGGTTAGAGCTGTGTGGCCAATAGAAAGATATTATCCACTTTATATTTAATTGAAAAAAAAATCACAAGTCATTGAATACATGGTTCATTACATATGTTCACAAGTTATTCAGCCATGTCTGTATGCTGGTCAGATAACAGAATAAAATGTTCATAAAATCATTTATCTTAAAATATAACAACATTCCTTGAATAAGTTTGTTGTTAAGTATTATTTGACAGCTCTAATGCTGGCATAGAGTGAGTCTCACTATCTGTTGCACTTGACTTCTGTTTTGTAAATGAACATTGCGCACCAAATGCAACATACACTTTAGTCAGCTGCACCCTTCCCATATACCCTAGCCAGCAGTTCCTGCCTCCATTAAGTTTATGAGGACTAGCCGATATGTAAGTGAGCCCCTCCTTGCGCTTTTCTGAGCGCTAAGTAGAGATATTGTCTTACTGTTTTCATGGACACAGAGGCATCCTATGTCCATTTCTCCTTCTAGCACACCTGCATGGCACAAGGAAGGATTTGGCTCAAAATATTTTACTGAGAAGGGAGGTCTGAGGATATATGAAGAAAACATAAGGGCTTGAAGGAAGGTCCTTTAGAGAAGACTAATGTCTGATGAAATTCAGGTGCAGATGAATGGATATTGAGGCCTGAAAGTTATGCAAAGACTGTGGTATTAGTGAATGGGGAAAAAACATGATACATAATGTCATTATTTTTTTTATTTTAATTAATTAATTTATTTACAGTGACGTATTTCCCAAAGCCCCAGTCATGACCAGGGTCCTATTGTGCAAAACACTGTACAAATCCACATAAAGGGATAGTCCCTGCACTGAGAGCTTAAGGGCTGGTCTAAACACAGTTTTTGTACCACCATAACGAGTGGTTTAAAAACCAATATAGTTAAAATGGTACAGCTCCCTAGTATGGATGCAGTTATAACTTTAAAGATGCTTATATCGGTACAGTTTAGTGAATTAAAGTGGTATAGATTATTGAATACAATATAAAAGTTCTTATACTGGTATAGCTGATTGAATACCATACAAAGGTGCTTATATTATATTATATATAACTTATTTGAATAAGATATACCTTTATGTGGTATAACTGTGTCCACTCTAGGGAGTTGTATTGATTTAGCTATATTGGTTTCTAAATCAATATAGTGGTACAAAAACTGTGTGAACATAGATCAGCCCTAATTTAAAATAGTCTCTAGGTAACTTTAATTTATATTTTACTTCCCAAGTCCATTTGTGGACCCTCAAGATCAAATAGCTGCTGCAGTACAGTGCAGCCACACCCCCAACATGTTCCTGATATACCCACTGTGTTTAGTTCTGGGAGTTTGGCTCCATCCAGGTGCCCTCCCCCCCCACCCCATGCCCGCATAGGGAGCCTTTCCCACTCATTTTAAGGCCTCTTGATTCTGTCACAGTGGAATAAAAATATGATAGTGTAGCAAAATCAGGCTGTTTGGTACATACGCTAGTTGTTTGTACAACTTAGAAGGTATAAACACACAAATAATTAGAATTGATATCAGTGGTCCCAATTGGACATCTACCTAGTTATTATCAGCTGGTAGTTTCCCATAAGTATCACAGTAGAAGCCTGTCATACACTGTTCTAGGCCTTCATATTTAGACATTATGGGGTAAGAAAATGACAAATCGAATGCCTTAGCTGTGAAACTCCTTGATTTCTAAGTCCAATATTTCTAGTAATATTTAATTTTTTTGCATTTAACTTTTTGACTGTGACTTTGGAACATGACAATGTAATGTGTTTATTTCTGATATAAGACAAATATGAAAAAAGTTACATTGCATAAACCAATGGACCCCTGCCTTTTTTGCTGAGCATTTTAACACCTTTTCTTTGGATATGATTTGAATATAATAAAAGTAGGCTTTGAAAAAAAAACCAGATTATTGGAGAGTTAAGATTTGTAATAATTTGTTTTTATTCCCATGATTGATGGTTTCAGATAATATAGGCTTCTGAAGAGGATCTTTTATCACATGAAAATGGAAAGATAATTCACATTTCACAATTTATTATTACACTGAAAATGTAACTGGAGGACACATTAATAATAAGAGAATTAGCTATTTTTTTCTTTTATTACTTGTGCTCATTGCCAATGGAGAGTATTTGAGGAATTTGCATTGTCAGAAGGGAATACTACCCCTTTTACATTCCTGATTGGAAAAAAAACAGGGATAGTGCTTTTTTTGGTTTTTGTTTTTAAAGAGAGAGAATTTCTGAAAAGGGCAAAGAAAGCCACAGGAAGGGCATATATATATATCAGTGGACAGATATTCACTCATAGAGTGTCATGAGATACAGGAAGGATGGATTTTGCATTTGGATTTCTTATTTAGTTTTATGGTGGGTAATATCACATGATGCCAGATGATTCCTTTTTGAGAACACTTCAAGAGATGCTTAGGATCTCAAATTATTCCAAAAAGGTTATAGAACAGGATGTACTCCATAATTTGCCTGAAGATCAACCTGTTGTAGATAACACATAAGCGACTTTTGTCTCTGGGTAAATTCATCTGTACTGTACATTTTTGTGAACATTAGAGTTAGAGCAGGTCTTCAAATTACGCACTATATGTTATAGTATATGAAATACAGCTTTCTTTATTTCTGAGATCTACATTGCAGATATCAGAGATGATTTTTTTTATCAATACTTCAAAAGAAAAAAATTAATGTATTGTTTAACATTTATATTGCGGTAGCACCTACGTATCTCCAACAGGTTGGGTCCCATTGTGCTAGGCATTGAACAAACTTGTAGTGAATGACAGTCCCTGCCTTCTTAGAGGTGGATATTTTTATCTTCTTGGGATCAGGCCCATCAGGAGCTAAGAATGTATGTCATGTAGCTAAAACCAACATTTTATTTGTCCATTCAACGATGAAAGGATTAGAGATGAAACCAGAGCATGGAAAAATCAAAGCAATACATGCGGAACAAGTACAATAAAAAATACTGCATGTGAACAATACCCATCAGATCAGCAAACAGTTGCCCAAGAAATCAGAGAGTAACACAGAAGGAAATTAACATTAATGGAACAAAACTACTTAGCCCTTCTATTTAGTTCATGATCAGCATATCAAGTGGTTATTTGATATCGGTGGGAAATGGGATTGAAGAAAAACATTAGCTTTCCCTGGTGGTTGTTCATCAGATGATGTCTTCTCTGAAAGTCTTTGACCAAAGGGATCTCTTTTTTCATTACATAAGGTACCTGGTGAAATGTATGGGCAAGAAAACCAGTGGAAAATATGTACTAACTACTTAAGCTAAATAATCTGTTCCACCTTGCATTTTGCTGTGATGCCAGGAGTTCCTTTCCCAGACCTGAAGAGGAGCTCTGTGTAGCTCAAAAACTGTCTCTCTCACCAACAGAAGCTGGTTCAATAAAAAATGTTACCTTACTCACTTTGTCTCTCAGTGGAAAAAACTGTCATACAAAATGAAGTACCTTCAACACAACCTTCAGGACATTTATTGTAAAGCATTTAAAAGTATAACATTTTATAGAAATTAGCATGAACACCCAACCCCCCAAATTGCTTTCCTTCTAATTCAGGCCCCAATTCAGGAAAGCACTTAGAGACTCAAGCATGTGCTTAAGTTCTTTCTTGAACTGCACATTCAAACATTAACTTTGGAAGACTTTATTTTGCAACATGCAACACTATTCAGAAATCACAAAATCATAAATGAGTCAGAAATGACAAGGAGGAGGTTATTTCCACAGTCCAAATATATATATTACTGAATTATCACACTTCATATAAATCTGGACATGGTATTAAATTATTAGATTTCAGAGCTGTGACATCCCGTAGCAGTTAAATGAAAAATAAATGATTAAGAGAGGGAGAGAGATTACCTCTTTATGTTTAGGAATTACATTATGACATCTTTGTCTTTATGAATATCTCTGCTTTAGATCTTATATAGAGATCTCATGGTGACCTAGAAGGGATGAAGAGACATGAATAATGAAAGGCTGTCAAGCGATTAAAAAAATCACGCGATTAAAAAAATTAACTGCTCTGTTAAACAATAATAGAATACCATTTATTTAAATATTTTTGGATGGTTTCTACATTTTCAAATATATTGATTTCAATTACAACACAGAATACAAAGTGTACAGTGCTCACTTTATATTTATTTTTGATTACAAGTATTTGCACTGTAAAAAAACAAACTAAATAGTTTTTTTCAATTCACCTAATACAAGTACTGTAGTTCAATCTCTTTACCATGAAAGTTGAATGTACAAATGTAGAATTATGTAAAAAAATATATATATATTTATTCAAAAATAAAACAACATAAAATTTTAGAGCCTGCAAGTCCACTCAGTCCTACTTCTTGTTCAGCCAATCGCTCAGGCAAACAAGTTTGTTTACAGTTGCAGGAGATAATGCTGCCTGCTTCTTGTTTTCATCACTTGAAAATGAGAACAGGGGTTCTCATGGCACTGTTGTAGCCGGCGTCGCAAGATATTTATGTGTCAGATGCGCTAAAGATTCATATGTCCCTTCATGCTTCAACCACAATTCCAGGGGACATGTGTCCATGCTGATGACAGGTTCTGCTCGATAAGACTCCAAAACAGTGTGGACCGACACATGTTCATTTTAATTATTTGAGTCAGATGCCACCAGCAGAAGGTTGATTTTATTTTTGGTGGTTCGGATTCTGTAGTTTCCACATCGGAGTGTTGCTTTTTTAAGACTTCTGAAAGCATACTGCACACTTCGTCCCGCTCAGATTTTGGAAAGCACTTCAGATTCTTAAACCGTGGGTCGAGTGTTGTAGTTATCGTTAGAAATCTCACATTCTTTGTGTTTTGTGAAATCTGCAGTGAAAGTATTCTTAAAATGAACAACATGTGCTGGGTCATCATCCGAGACTGCTATAACGTGAAATATATGGCAGAATGCAGATAGAGCAGGGGATATACAATTCTCCCCCAAGGAGTTCAGTCACAAATTTAATTAACGGATTATTTTTTTAACAAGCATCATAAGCATGGAAGCATGTCCTCTGGAATGGTGGCCGAAGCATGAAGGGGCATAAGAATGTTTAGCATATCTGGCACGTAAATACCTTGCAATGCCAGTTACAAAAGTGCCATGCAAATGCCTGTTCTCACTTTCTGGTGACATTGTAAATAAGAAAAGGGCATCATTATTTCCTGTAAATGTAAACAAACATGTTTGTCTTAGCAATTGGCTGAACAAGAAGTAGGACTGAGTGGACTTGTAGGCTCTGAAGTTTTACATTGTTTTGTTTTAGAGTGCAGTTATGTAACAAAAAAAATCTACATTTGTAAATTGCACTTTCAGGACAAAGAGATTGCACTACAGTACTTGTAGAGGCGAATTGAAAAAATACTACACCTCTATCCCGATATAATGCGACCTGATATAACACAAATTTTGATATAAGGCGGTAAAGCAGTGCTCCAGGGGGGCGGGGCTGTGCACTCTGGCGAATCAAAGCAAGTTCAATATAACACGGTTTCACCTATAACGCGGTAAGATTTTTTGGCTCCCGAGGACAGCGTTATATCGAGGTAGAGGTGTATTTATTTTGTTTATCATTTTTACAGTGCAAATATTTGTAATAAATAATATACACATATTCAGTTACAACACAGAATACAATATATATGAAAATATAGAAAAACATCCAACATACTTAATAAATTTCAATTGGTATTCTGTTGTTTAACAGTGCAATTAAAACACCAATTAATTGGTGTTTTATTTTTTAATCGCAGTTAATTTTGAGTTAATCGTGTGAGTTAACTGCGATTAATCGACAGCCCTAGAATAAATATTATGGTCTAGTTTGAGAACCAGTACTTTTTGGTGCTGTTTTTGAGTCTGCCTCTTAGTTTGTTTGACCTCGAATGGATCTCTTAATTTTTCTATACCTAAATTTCCCCCCATCTGTAAAATGTGTATAATAATATTTACCTAACTTACAGGGAGTTTCAGAGGCCTCATTAATGTCTGTAAAGCATTTTGGGATCCTTGGCTAATACACACTATGGAAATGCCATGTATAACTAAATGTGAGAGAACATAGGGATTCTGATTTAATTTTAAGATGAGATTTTCACAAGTATTCAGTGTTGCCCTAAGTGCTCCCATTTAAGTTCAATGGGAGAAGAGTTAGGCCAGTGCTGAATACTTTTGACAATCCCACTCTTAAAAAAGATCAATTTTTTCTTGCTGTTTACTGCTAATTACTATTTAACCATAGTGGGAGCTATACACATACAATATTTGAGAAATTAAAGCTAAACATAAGCATTTAGGAGACCAAAATAGATCCAGAATTTTTAGCAACTTTATCAGGCAGGTAGGTACAAGACTTTTTTTTTTTTAAACTTACTTTTACTATGCTGAACATGTCAGCAAGGTCACACTCGCCCAGAACTTTTAGGATAACCTCATACAGTGCCAGGCATCTTTACTTTTTAGTTAACAAAGCTTTACATTTTGATGTTGCAGAGACCACAAAAATGTTCCATAAACAGTGGTGGTAAAGAGAGATAATTATGGGGTAAATGTCAGTAGTGGTTAACACCTCACTGCCACAGTATGTGTATTTCTGTTATGTAACTGTCAGGAATGAGTTTTATGTGCTCTGGGTCTCTTGTTTTATTGTGTAAAGACAATTCAAGATTTTTTGACAAGTAAAGTAAAGACACAAAAATAGTGAAGGAAAGAGGAAATAAAGGAACAGGGAGCTATGGCACCATTAAAAAGGTGAATATTAATATCAGCCACATTTGTAAGTTGTCATGAAAGTACAGGCATCTAGAAAGTGCAATACATTGATCTATGCAGGCCGGGATTTAAAAAAAATCAATGACTGCCTAAGCTACTAAGGTCACATTTAGACACCTAATTAAGTCATTTTCACAGGTGCTGAGAACCTGCGGCTCCCATTGATTTCAAAGGGACCTGTTGGCTGCTCAGCACTTTAGAAAATCACATCACATATACTGTATACATTCCTAAATACAGACTTAGGAGTCTATCTTTAGTCTCCAATTTTTTAAAATCTCTGCCCCAGTATCCCTATGAGAATTCAGAAACAAAGTTAGTTTTGCACCCCTAGTTACACAAATTTGATGTAGCAAAATTAATAGGAGCTTTTTTCCTTGTTGTTAATAAGGGAATTTAGGAGCGTCTAGTACTCAGATCCACAGAGATCCCCCCGATACATAGCTACTACCATCAAGCTGCATTCAGAATGAGGTCTTAAATGGAAAACATAGATGTTTTGATTCAGTAATAGTGAGAAACTATAAAAGGAAGAATGCTGTTTGCTTATTTTGGACACCTAACACTAGTCGAGCTATAGAAAAAGAATGGGTATAAATTAATTATATTGTTCAAATTCCACTTGATAAAAATAATTCTTTGATAGCTCTTTCTTTAGATTATTAATGTGTCAATTTTGCTGTTTAGGTTTATTCATAATAAATTATACTCTTATAGCTTTGTTAGAGCAGAGATAATTTAAAAAATATTATTAGCAATTTAGATTGCTGCTAGCATTTACTTTGTCTGTGTCTTTTCCAGATTCACAGTCAGGTATGGACCTAAGTAATTCTCAGGAACAGTCAGTGGCTACAGGTACTGTACCCTTAAGCTTTCTCTCACCCTACTCTTTAAAATCTTAGTTAATTTTAACTGGAAAAAAAATGAAAGAATTGCACAGTCTGTTCAGATTAACAATGTACTAGATGATACGTTACAAAACTGAAGAGGGACATTACAGGACAGAAAATTAAACTCCGGAGTTGAAGTAAATGCATAAGAGGGCAATAGAATTTTAGAAAATAATGTGATAGAAGAGAAATCAAAAGAATGTATGATTGAGAATTATCATTGCTCATGGACAAAAGAAAAGGTTTTAGAGATGAAGCTGGAGGTTTTGGTATCTGGTTAAGAGATTGTTGGGGCTTTTTCTGCCTGGGAGGCAATTTGGAATTGTGGGAGAAGCACAATAATTGCTGTTTCTGCCAAAATGATCATCAGTGAAGTAGTTAACAATTTTCATATTTAAGGGTGTGATTTTTCCAAAGCACCTAAGTGATTTAGGAGCACAAATCCATTTACATCAATGAGACTACTCATATGGTTAAAGTTAAGCATGTGTTCAAGTACTTTGCTAGATGGGGGCCAGAGTTTTCAGCACCTTGCAGGATTGAGCTCCATATGAACAAAGTACGTCTTGTGATCATTTTCTATGCTTTACTTAAAATTCTTGTTTATTTATCTGCTAATTCATAAAATTAACTAATTTGCAATGGGTCTCCTAGTCAATAGGACACATTAGAAAGGTCCTGCAGCATATTACATATAATTACTTATACTTCAGTTTATCTCTGTTTTTAACCTGACTCAGAACATTTCCAGAATATTTAAGTCTAAACAATAGATTAACGCTCCTTTTAGATGTATATTCTATGGTATTGGTGATAGTTGTTGTTTTAGCACGGTGTGTGGTTTTGGGGATCTATTCCCAGTTCTATCAGTGACTCAGTGAATGACCATAAGCAAATCATTAAGCTATGTTGCAATGTTGTCCATCCATAAAATGGGTACTGACACGAGTGTTGTGAAAATTATTTCGTTTGCAAAGTGCCTTGAGATAATTACATGGAAGGTGCTATTGAAGGGTTAATTATTATCATTTAACATTTTCCTTTCTTCAGAAGGACAGGAAGTTTTGAAAGACTGTAATGTGAACAAATTCCAGGAGATGGAAAACATGGATAGTAGGGAAGATATGAAAGAGCACTGTCAACCTCATGAAGAAACAGGAGGTAAACAGGGGTTGCATGATGAAAACCAATAGTTAAAGATCTTCTTATTCCTTTGATTGATTGTGTTATGTTCATGCCTAGAAGTTTTAATTAAGATCATGCTCCCATGTGCTACGTGATGTACAAACATTGAAATATGAGTTTGAGGTCTGAACATTTTAACAGATTCCCAGGTGATATGGAGATTGGAGGAAGTACTACTAGTTCCCATCAAACAATCTCCATGTGCAGATTGCACATAGGTCATTTATACAGGACCCATGAAACATACACTATCAAGTTCATTATCAGATAAATGCTGTACATTTCAATCTTGGTTTTATGAATGAGTTCATAGATTAACTAACTTTATTATTTAGCAAGCTCTAATGGTGTGCTCAATGCTGTACAAAAACTCAAGGAAAAATGGTCCCTGCCCGAGAGAACTTATAATGTATTACTTACACAGACAAAACAGATCGTACAAATAAAGTAAGTAATAATATATCAGATACGAAGACTGTAGAAGAAGGGAGTGTGGGTGCAATTTTGTTGGGAGCCATGACAGACTTTCAGATAATGAGAGGAAGGATAAGCAGTATTATTTGGGTAATGCACCTCATGCAGAATCATTCACTCAATGTTTTGTTGTTGAAAATCATACACTGAAATGTTTTGAAAAAAGTAGTTTGCATATAACAAGATATACCTGCTAGCAGGGCACTGTGCATCAATATCACTTAGTCCTTTTGTTAGCTCAGAATATTTTAACAGCTTTCAGCTTCATTTTCTAAAGAAAGGGTAGATTATTCTAAACTCCTGGGACAAGGGTGCACTGTAGAATCTTAAACTGCTGCACACCGTAATCTTTTCCCTGTAACTGCTCAGTGAGGAAAAAGCTGAGCAACTCCAGGTTTTTATTGACAATGAATTCAAACAACAAACAATTTCTATATATCTCTCAAGGAAGATACAAGTATAAGCACAAGTATTATACCCATGTGCACCTATTTTTAATTGGAAAGAGATCCTATGTACATTTATAAGTCTATTTAACTCTTTCTATCTAGAAACTGGTATGGCTTCTTCTCTGTAGTATCAAAGCACCTAATAGGCAAAAAAGATAAAAGATGCAGTCCTTGGACTCCTGACAGTCTGTCATGGTGTGGTCTTTAGGATTGCAAAATTTGGGGGGGGGGGGGCTTGAAATAGGTCTCTGTATCTAGATGGTCATAAAGTGAAATCACAGCATTAATAAACATTCCAGCTACTCTGAGTAGAGCATGTTCATTTATGCCAGTTCTCAACCACAGACAGTGAAAAATACTGCTTGGCAGAGGATGTGGTAATATATACTGAGGAAAAGGCATGTGGTGTTTTACCAGTTTCATATTGCCTCTCAAATACAGCATGTCCATGAAAATACACTAGTATCAAGACAAATTATGTCTGTGGCTTCAGGTGACAGTTTTCTGAATCAGGATTTACTTAAATCATGCTATTTTTAAAAAATTGTCTCTGAATTGGTCACCTAAGTCAGGGATTCTCAAACTTCATTGCACCGCGACTCCCTTCTGACAACAAAAATTACTACACGACCCCAGGAGGGGGGAGCAAAGACTGAGCCCACTTGAGCTCTGCTGCCCTAGATGTGCCAAAGCTGAAGACCAAAGACTTCAGCCCCAGGCAGGGGGTCTATAACCTGAGCCCTGCCACCCAGGGCCAAAGCCCTGAGGCTTGGGCTTTGGCTCTGGACCCCAGCAAGTCTAAGCCAGCCCTGGCGACCCCATTAAAAAGGGGTCGTGACCCACTTTGGGGTCCCGACCCACAGTTTGAGAACCGCTGATCTAAGTGAATAAAGTTAGACATTATCTGTTTTTGCCATAACTTGGAAATAACAGTTTTACTTTGGTCTAAAATGAACTTTCACATCGAACCTTTGAGTAATTAAAAATAAAACTGCTTTAACAAAATCCAAAAGATACATAAAGTAAATTTAGTGCTAAACTGGTGAATGAGGCTAGAATGACCATATTGGAGATGGAAGTACTTTATTTCTCCACAAACTAGGTATAGCACAGGCAGCAGGAGTAGAAAGTGCTTCCATACCACATCCTGCAAAAGTGTTCAGTTCTGGGAAAGAATGGGCTACTTAGGCTTTGGCCACACTTGAAAGTTATTTTTGTATAACTACGTCAGTCGGGGTGTGAAAAAAACCATACCCCTGACCAATGTAGTTATCCTGACATAGTTGCATCTACACTGGAGGTTATGTCAATGGAAGAGTGTTTCCATTAATGTAGCTAACGTTGTTTGGGGAGGTGGTGTTCCTACACTGGCAGAAAAACCTCTTCTGTTAATTATCAGAGGGGTAGCCGTGTTAGTCTGAATCTGTAAAAAGCAACAGAGGTCTTGCATCTGATGAAGTGGGCATTCACCCACGAAAGCTTATGCTCCAGTACTTCTGTTAGTCTTAAAGGTGCCCCAGGACCCTCTGTCACTTCTGTTAATGTATGCTGCGTTTACACTATGGGGTTATGCCAGCATAAGCTATGCAGACATAGTTGTGCCAGTATCATCTCCATAGTGTAGACATGCCCTTAGAGACTGAGGACCAGATTTTCAAAGGTATTTAGTCATGTAAAGATGCATATAGATGCCTAATGGGATTTTTCAAAAGTGTATAAGCAAGTTAGTTGCCTAACTTCCTTTGAAATCAATAGGATTTAAATGACAAAGCTGCTTAGGTGCTTTTGAAGAGCCCACTGGACACTCTTTGCATCTTTAGTCACGTACATATCTTTGAAAATCTGGCCTGAACCTACAGTGTACCACCTGCCCAATATCCTGGCATCAATCAGGACATTAGTAGTTACTTGACTACCCCCTACCTTTAGCTCCTTCACAACATTTTCCCAGGCACTTCACCAATCTGCAATAGTATGGAAAGGAAAAGATACATCCAAATAATATATTTTATGTGCAGAGAAGAGAACATTTATGTTGACCCTGCTCTTGTACATATGTTACATTATTTTATATGGCAGCTGACCTGCTGCAAGCCTCTTTTGTGCAATAACTTTTATTCTTGAAAACAAAGGTTCTGTGAATTTTACACATCAAAGATACTGTTATTAATATCAATACATCATCAATTCACTCTTCAATAAACTACCTCACCATTATAACATCCATCCTTCATGAAACAACCCAGAGTATAAACCCACTGCAATACCACAATAATCCACTCCTCTATGAAGATCCTCAACGTACAAATAAAGAGATTTTGAGAAACAGAAGGATGTCTTTATTACATAAAAAGACATACTGCAGCTTCACAACATAAAATGACATTTACTACTTAAGAACACAACAATGGCTACAGTGGGTCAGACCAATTGTCCATCTAGCTCAGTGTCTTGTCTTCCACCAACGGCCAGTGCAAGATGCTTCAGAGGGAATGAACAGAACAGGATAATTATTGAGTGATAGGGAATATATAGTCCAGTTCCAGTTTCTAGCAGTCAGAGGTTTATGGACACCCACAGCATGGGGTTGCATCCCTGACTATCTTGACATTGATTGATCTATTCTCCATAAACTTACCTAATTCTCTTTTGAACCAGTTATACTTTTGACCTTCACAACATCCCCTGGCAACGAGTTCCACAGGTTGATTGTGTTGTGTGAAGAAGTACTTCCTTATGTTTGTTTTAAACCTGCTGCCTGTTAATTTCATTGGGTGACTCCTGGTTCTTGTGTTATGGGACCTCTGGTTCTTGTGTCTTGTGTTTGCTTCACATACAGTTCTGCACCATCAGTCTGATAGCATATGCACACAGTAGTTCAAATTTGTGCAGCATGCTGAGTGTAGGCTATGCTAACAGGCTCAAGTGCAGTTGCTTGTGTGACTGTGCACGGACTGATACCAATCCAGCTGCCTTCGCATTCCATTGTTAGGTTTGTTGTAACTATGAAAAGATTTATTAGCCATGGCAAAAATGGGTATGCAGCGTCATCCAGAATCACAGTGGTAACTTGACAACATTGTTGGTGGGAATACAGTTCCCCTTTCTCTGCTCTTCACAAGTCCGCTGTTTTTGAAAATTTTGGCATTATGCTCTTTGCTGGACTACCTTGGGTACACATTCATGAACATCCTTTGATGATCCACCAAAGCTTTCATCACCACTGCAGCTTTGAAGATTAAAAATAAATGTTTAAATTTAAAGAGTTTTAAATGGATTCAGTTAGTGTGACTCAAATGCTACGCTTTGTGGGTGGAGAAGGTCCCAGAGCACCAAAGTTGACACAGTCCACTCTTCTGGGTGGGGATGCCATGGAGGAGCTACACCAGGACCTCCACACCCCCTGTAAACCACAGAACCCTATTCCACAATGTCATGGAGTTTGACTTACAGCAGGATGGGGGAAGGAGGCTGGGTTTCTGGTGTGTTCCAGGCCTAGAGAAGAGTTCAGTAGCAGAAAAGATGGTGCCATCATTGCGACTTTGGAAATGGAAGCGAGGAATGCAGACTCAGGCTAATCTGGGCTCTTTCCTTCTTTTCATCATCACCAATCCTAAAAGTTTTACAGGTCAAACCAGGCTTTGATGGCATCTGTGCAACCAGGGTTGTCCATATTCTGGCCCCTCTTGTGGCCTTTGTACTCTGTTTGATCACACACCCTGCAACACATTCTGTATTGTCCTGCAAGCCTCCACAACATACCCTCCACTGACTTCCCATCATCAAACTTGTCCCCAAAAGACCAGGGTGGATAGTTTTCACAGGGAAGTCCAAAATCTCTTCCACGTTGAAGCAGTGCTCTCATCCTTGTGGTCTGGTGCTTCACTATCAAGCTTAGCTCATCAAAGGCCAACCAAGAAGCCTTCTTTCCTATCCTGATGTTATACAGCCATGGACGCTCGTACCAGGTTTTGAGAAGAACTCAGTTCCACCAGCTTATGGTCATTGTCCATGCCCAAATGGTGTTTCCATCTGCTTGGGTGGCGATCAGGCATTTGATAGTTTAGTGGGTTTTTTTTTTCAATTAAAAATATCTCCAACAATAATAATTTTCCTTTATTACTGCTGTAAGCCAGCATTTTCCCTGTTATATGATTAAATCATCCATACCTGGTAACAATAATCACTAGTTACTTAGAGCTTGTTCACTTATTAATCTTGCATTATCAGTGGAGGTGGTCTCTACATAGAATAATGGAGACATGGTTTCAGGCTTTGTGCGAGGTGGGGACAACTGAAATTTGTATTTTGTCCAATTCTGGACTGGTTTGGTAGAAGTTTTGGGCTACCTTTGCAGATGGTGAGATTGGGAAGCGTCAAGGAGACATTACAGAAAATTAATAATGGCAATAAATTAATTAATGTCAAAATACCTCATCAAAGCTAATATTCTTGTGGCATTTTCGTATCACTCTTCACTGTTCTCAATGGAAAACAAGAAGAAGCACCCAGGAACATTGCAAATCAGTTGTAAGAAAATCTGCAGTTGTAGCTAGCGATTTCAAATTCACACAGTCCCTTGGTCACACAAACACACCTGGTAATATGATGCTCCCTCTGCCTGCATGCCACATGCTCAAAACATGCAAAGGAAAGGTCACAGACGGTGAGTGAAATTCAGCCTTTCACACACACAGCCCAAGTAAATGGGCTTCACCCTAGTCTGATCACTGAATATAGTGCAAGCAGTTAGACAGAGGACTATAGTATTAGGTTAATAAAAAGCTTGGTGAAGAACAAAGAAAAAAAAAAAAAAACCTTGCTGCCCCAAGGGAATTGAAGTTGTATGCTGTGGTGCACATGGTGTATGCCTGCCTGCAACTACGAAAAAAAAACTGTTCCTATGGTGCTTCCTGTAACTAGTCAGAAAAGAGACAAGCAATGAGGCAGATATTGGGGGAAGGATTTAGACTTCCCTTTCCTTTTCATATCCCCCACCATGGTGGCTTTGAGTGGCAAATATGCTTAACTGAAGAGTCCTTACTTTAAAAATTAAATTAAAAATATTTGTTTCCATGGGAGACACAGGTCAAGCACAAGTATTGTAATTAAAGTCTCAATTCCGTCATTGGTTGAGGCAGACTACTTTTTCAGTGTTATGAATGTTAGCTAGCTTTCATGGTTGTGAAATAAAAAGAAATAGAAGCCACATTTGTGGTTTATGGATGCTAATTGCTGCTGCATTTAGGTGTGTGAAAGGGGGCGGTTAAAAGGCTGGAGTGAGACAGGAGAGGCTGACAAACCCTCGCTTAGGCGCTCACTGAGGTTCCAGTGGTGCTGTTTAGCACACGCACTTATCTGCTTGAAAAGGAAGTGCCGTTTTTTATCAGAATATTACATCTCCCAAGCCTAGATCGAGCCCTGCCGCTCATGGGACTCAGGGGTTATCTCACAACATCAGCAGTACTTTGCTGCAGAAGTTCACTTAACAGGGGATTTCTGTAAGTGTTAAAACCAGGCAAGGAGTCTGTACTGGTTAACTGTGTCAAGTCTGTGAGCTTTGATAGCTATGTATGAACTGCAAGTCACATCTCCCCAATGTTATCAACAAAAGATTCACTCTACTTTGTTTTAACTCTGCAGTACTGTACTGTCAACAAAAAGCAATACTGCCAAACATTTTTAAATGACATCAACAAAAATTAATCAGTTTCATTACAATTTGTTTATGAATGACATACAGTTGCAGATTGTGTTGTACTGAGCACTTATAACAGGGCCCAATGTAATTAGGAATTAGAGGTATGAAAACTCAGTAATCTTGATTGCCTTAGCCAGAAATGTGCAGCCATTTCCTTAGTCTGTTTAATCCATTATCCTTACCTAGGAAAAAGAGACTAAATTTCTTTTGAGGTATGTGACTATCATATCTGGTCAGAGAAGGCAAAGCCAAGGAGAAAAAAGGTACATACTATTATTCAATAGATTCTGGAATTTTTTTCCAGTAACATTTTTAGTTCTTAAGGTAAATATATTCTGTACTCACTTTTCTGTGTTCACACTGTATGTATCCCATAGATCCATACAATACAACTGAGAAATTAAAACAGGGATACTTATTGTTTCTTTTTGTAATGAAATGAAATCTAGACCAGGGGACCTATTTTTTTCCCATGCAGTATACAACACGAGAGGTGAAGATGAGAGAATGGCCCTGGAAATCAGATCACACGTCACATTAGATAAGAATCAGTTTACAGAAACATGGGCTAGTAGAGATATCAATTAAGATAACTCATACTTTATCCCCGACCTATTTATGTGGCAAAAAAGAACGAGTTTAATAATGTTTGAGTCACTGGAAAGATGCTGGAATACAGAAATTAACCCGGAGGGGTCAAAACTAGATTAAAGTGCAAAAATAATTCATGGATTATATTATTGCAACAAAGTAACTCTGGAGGAAGCATTTCTGGGAAGCATTTGTGATCTAAAAATCTATCTTCAAAACCTGGATTATCAAGAATTATACATTCAAATCCTGGCTTGGTTGATTCACCTTTCATTCTTCCAAAATAGATAAATTAAGTTTCATGCAGTTTAATCTGTTTGGGTCTTTTGGGCAATACATTAAAAATGAAGGTCCTGTCTTCTCTGCATGTTCATTAAATTTCCACTGGTACTTTGCCTTGCTTTTTTTGGCTAAATTTTCCCCCCTCTTTACACATATGGTGTACTGGCTGCTAAACTCCACACAAGAGTGATTCCTCAATCCTGTATATTGTGCATAATTTTGAAAACATTTTGGAATCAAATTTGCTACATAAATGTCAGTTAGTATTATCAGGTGCTATTGGAATAAAGGACATTTGAAAATCTATTTGAGAGTGATTAGCAAGATTGTACTTTAAACATTTCAGATTTTGAAATGCATTTTAAAAACCAGATGACCAAAGAAAGTCAAGCCTGACTGATTACATTAGTAATATGTCTCTTAGTATAACCTTTAAACACTAACGAATGAGATTATCAGAATTTAGCATGTAACTTCTTTCAGTCTGACTGTTATGTCCAGATGTTTTCTGATTCAACTGTCTTACTGAAGTGTGATTTAACGGTTGTGATTGTATCTGGCTTTCTGGACTTTAGGAATTGTAGTTTTAGAAGATGTCTTCTATGAGTGATGTTATCTAAATCATAACAGAAGAAAACACAGAGTTTAATCTTTTTTCTCTCTTTTTTTTTTTTTTTTTTAAGAAAGGGAGATTTTAAAGGACACTAAAGTTCAGAAAACCAGTGCCAGAAAATCTTGTAAATTAAGCAACATTGGTATAGACAGGATTTGAATGGGAGAGCTCAAGATAAAATTCAGGCACTGCAGGTGATGCAGTACGAAGTGGTGTTCTCTCTGAGTCAATAGTAAACTCATATCCCCAAATAATGCCTGATGTTCTAGTCAAATTCCATCCAGGATGATTACATTCCGCTTCCCTAAATTCCTACTGCAGCATTAGTTGGATATAATATATAGTTGCCATCTTTCAGTCCAGAGTTGATAGCACTTCGCTTTGGACAATGTAATTCCTATATAGATAGTTTATTCAGTAAAATTTGGTAAAGTGGTTTGGGATCTTTCTGAATGAAAGCACTATAAAGTGTAAGACCATTATTAAAGGGCAGACAATTGATAATACACGAAAGCTAACAGACAGTACTCTTTATAATATTTGGGCATAGGATCCTTCATGAAATTATAGGTCTCCACAGGGGGAAAAAATCATTATGTTAGTCTTTGATTAAAAAGCTCTAAGAAACTGAGGGTTAGGATTAACTCTGAATTTTCTGGCTCACTTGATTTTACAGCATAATTCTTATGATGTTTTATTTTGTTGTAATTAATTATATTTTAAGATACATCAGGTTCTATTTTGATGATAGGAGGACAGTTATTAAAAGGGAAATTGTTATAGATAGACGTTAAATAGACAAATGCTAGGAAGAGTATTCCTGATTTTTCTACTATTTGACATGCTGTATTTCAGTCTGATTTGCTTCTATTTTTGTCTGAAGTCTGAATAAAAATAAAGAGACTAATTAGCATAGAACATGCATTCCACAGAGAGGAATTATGAAAGTTTCTCTCCTATTTTTAGAAGTGAAATTTCTACCAGGTGCACACTACATTGGCTCATTTAGATATCACCCTTGAAATGTGCTGTATACAGTGTATAAGTTAAATGGGTGTTTATTTCCTTATCACCGTAAAATGTAGATGGTGAATTATAGTTGCAACAGACAAAAATAATATGACAGTAATAGAGGACAATAGAGCCAGATACTCACTGAAGTCAATGAAGCTTTGCTGATTTACACCAGATGAGGATCTGACCTATAGATTCATGGAATATCAGGGTTGGAAGGGACCTCAGGAGATCATCTAGTCCAACCCCCTGCTCAAAGCAGGACCAATTCCCAACTAAATCATCCCAGCCAGGGCTTTGTCAAGCCTGACCTTAAAAACCTCTAAGGAAGGAGATTCCACCACCTCGCTAGGGAACCCATTCCAGTGCTTCACCACCCTCCTACTGAAAAAGTTTTTCCTAATATCCAACCTAAACCTCCCCCACTGCAACTTGAGACTATTACTCCTTGTTCTGTCATTTGGTACCACTGAGAACAGTCTAGATCCATCCTCTTTGGAACCCCTTTTCAGGTAGCTGAAAGCAGCTATCAAATCCCCCCTCATTCTTCTCTTCTGCAGACTAAACAATCCCAGTTCCCTCAGCCGCTCCTCGTAAGTCATGTGCTCCAGCCCCCTAATAATTTTTGTTGCCCTCCACTGGACTCTTTCCAATTTTTCCACATCCTTCTTGTAGTGTGGGGCCCAAAACTGGACACAGGACTCGAGATGAGGCCTCACCAATATCGGATAGAGGGGAATGATCATGTCCCTCGATCTGCTGGCAATGCCCCTACTTATACAGCCCAAAATGCCATTAGCCTTCTTGGCAACAAGAGCACACTGTTGACTCATATCCAGATTAAATAATTATTTCGATAAGACAAAATCTCAGGCACACTGGCTCAATGCTTGGAACACCTATGGAGAGTGAAGCAAAGGTGGCTTTGTGCTGGTCCACCCAGTCCCTGGTGCAATGTAGTGCAGCCCCAACCTGCTGGTAAGCACATTGCCTTGTAATGGGGCTATAAGACCTACCGGAATTGCCAGAGTACAGTGAGTTCCAGCCATGCCTATTCTATCCCTAGGGCAGAAGGGGACATGGTTGGAGTCAACTGCTGGGGAATCATGAGTTTTGAAATTAAATGGACAATCAGGTGGAGAAATACAGAAAGGTCGCAGCTCTGACATGGTCTGGAGTAATGGAGAAGGGCTGGCTCAGAGGACTGGTATTAGGCACTGGAACCCTTTTACTTCTACTTGCCTGTGAATCCAGTCCAGATTAGTAGAGCTCATCTGATGGTTGTTCAGGGGACTATGAAATGACTTGAGAATATAATTTCAGTGCCTAGTGGACAAATAATCTTCTCACAAAAATCACCACAGTTATCATTAATTGGCCTTATCACCATTTTCAGCAGAGAAGCCTCAAAGTCTGACTGGGCCAGGAGGACTTGAATTCCATTCTCATCCTTACAGTTGATACCTGCAGCCACATTGACATAATGGTGTGATGGAAAGATCCTCTGCATCTGTTTGTGTGGTCCCAGTCCTGTACCAGGCATAACTGTGTTGGTCAGAGATATGATGAGGTGTGATTTGTGACCGACATATCTGTGTCGCAAAATCCCTTAGATTCAGTAAAACCAGCAAAAGTGTAGTTTTACTGGTAAAAGCTGCATCCACACTAGGAGCACTTTACAAGTATATGTATTTTCTAAATGGACAACTTACCCTAAATGCTCAATTACTGATGGACAATCTACACTCATTCCTATATCTGCTTTCTACAACCAACTCACTGTACAACTTTTCATAAGTGATGTACCCAAATACTTGGATGCTAATATTTAAACTGTATTGTTAAATTTATTCACCTAAATTTGGATTATTGCTGATTATGCACTATATGTATCTTATGACTTTTAAACAAACGTTGTATTTGTGGATAATCTAAGCACTATACCCAGATGTACAGACACTCTTTTCTTAACCTGTGTATTATATAATTTTTAACATGAACTTTAATAAAACTTTTACATCTATACTGACAAAGTGCTTGTAGTTTAGACCTGGCCTAAATTGCAAGCTGCCTGCCTGGCACCTTTCTCCAGTACTAAATATACTGAAAAATATGTTTGTAATCTTTATTGAAATTTTCAAAAAAGTGTTAAATTACATGTTCATTAAATCTTAAGAAAACATAGAACGGAAAGGAAAGAAGTAATTTATCTAAGGTTTTGTAATTGGATGAACTGTGTGCATCTCCTCAAGTATTTGATTATGGATTTTTCTTCTTTGTTTACCCTTTCACTCGATATTATTGAAAATGGTTGCCATGTGATAGAATTACAGTATGTCCACATTGCATTATGTCCATTGCGTAGGGATTCCTGAGCTTTTCATAGACATCCAGGATTGTGAATTCTCTTTAATATGTAAACTCTTCTGACTTCTTCAGTTTTGTGGCATACAACTGTGCTATTCTGCCAGCATAGGCTAGAAAATCTCACTTTCTGTGAGGTGGCAAAGCGCAGTTTTAGTATCTCACAATTCTCTCTTGTACTCACAATTCTAGGAACAGTTTGTGGAGACATTTGCATACTGTATGTAACAATTCATCAGTTAATATCAGTCAGATACAGGTAGTCACAAAACATTCTAATCCTTCTATATATATATATACTTAAATATATATATAGAGAGAGACTTCCTTTTTGTTCTTTAGTTCTCCAAGCTTCTGAATCCTATGAACAGCTGTCAAAATCTGGTAAACTATCTAGATGCTTTCACAATTTGTTTAATTGGATAGTTAGGAAATGGCATACAAGAAAAGCTTTTTCTTTTCTTTTCTTTTTGTTTTTAAGTCTGGCTGAACATCTGTAGCATTAGGGGCTCATTATCTCAGAATTGGCATAGCAAATCAGTAGCATCATTAAAATGCCACATTAAGATGATTAAGTTTCTTTGTTATCCATTTGACTTTTTGCATGTGTTGAGGATTTCATTATTATGACCCCACTTCTCGTACAATACTTGAACAACATCACCCTGTTGTGCTGTTGCCTTTAATGGCTTCTGATTCTTAATCTTTCTGTCTTCGGTAACATCAGTAACAAACTTTGCTCAGTAACAGCACAAAACTTACATTCTTTTCCCTGTGTTTGATGTCAAGGAATTGGATTAAGCATGGCAATTGAAGGCTGTTCCCCTGAGAATTCTTCTTAGAGAGTATAGTCAAGACAACACACTCTTTTTTCTTAATTATTTGCTGTTATTGACTTTTTATTATTATTCTTTCATTTACAGAGCATACATATGCAGAGTTTCTGTGGTGACTCAGTCTAATGTTGCCATCACAGCTTTATATTTTGGATCTTTTCCAGAACCCATTGTTTTTACAGTGTTTCAGGTGAAACAAAAATATTACTCTGGAGTATGTCTTTCATCTCGTAATCATCACCCCAGGAAATGAAACCATGTGCATCAGCCCTAATGTATCACACCACCACTTTGTTGTGTAAAATCTACCAGATCCTTTCTGCTGTGTGTATTGTCTTCAGGAGGGGCCCCAAGAATGTAGTTACCCAGGCCAGGACAGATTACTTAATTCATCTCTATTAACCTCTTCACTTTCCTGAACACGGAAGGGACAATATGTATTTCAGTGAGCCCTTTGAGAATATCCTCATCTTTCCTCACTTTAATTCTCCTCCCCCATTCTGTGCATTCTCCTTTTGGCTGAGGAGGACTAGATTGGACATTCTCTGGAACCTGTCAAAATCTCTCTTTAAGCAACATGAAGCATCCCCTCCCAACCACCAGTGTTATACTTCCTTAGGGCTTCCTGTGCCTGCCAGCTTGCAAAGCAAAAAGGCCAGGACTAGAAATTGAATTTGTCTCCTGCATGGCAGTGCAGACCTCTACTACCACTTGATCAATTATTGACCTACTTTTCCTAGGCCATTTCTTTTCCTTGGGAAAAATAAATATTGCCACTTGTTCTCTTCTCTTCTCCTATCACAAGCACACTGAGGGACTTTGGTAGTACTACTTTCCCCTTAATTATGGCCAACATCTTAAGGTCACATTTCTATTCCAACATTCACTCAAAATGAAATAACTCTTCCCTAATAGGTTCTGCTTTCTGCTATCTTTTAGTTGTCAGTAGCTGCAATTTTCCGTTGAGGTTCTTTTAACGCCTACATGCAAACTGAAAAGCACTCAAGCTTTGGTGGGATATCACCGACAGCTGGAGTGGTAGTGATGATTTAGGGGGGAGGGCCTTGATCAGAACTCAGGTGCATCCTTCTCATTTATCATCAGAAAACAAAAACATTGCAAACAGTGTGCAATAAGGAAAAAGCAAAACAGTTATTTTCCATGGTGGAACCGTAAGATATTGCCCAAACTATACCAGTCTGCATCATCTATCCCAGTGGAAATCAGGGACAAAACACATGTATATTATATACACGAACATTGGCATATTTCTCTAAAGAGTAAAAAGATGTGAACCATGAACTTGTGGTGGGAAACAAAGGATAAAACTGTAGAGAAGTCTTCTACATCAGAGGTTAAGACCAGTTCTGTTCCCCTAAGCAGCTGCATTTAATACAGATGACAGGTAAAACATTAATTAGTAAGTGGAAATTTAAATGTATTTCTGAAGGTATCAGCAAGGTGCAGCTGCAGTGTGCACTTTCTTTTAACACACTGTACAGGACCTGATGAATTATTTTGTAAGAATTGTCTTCTTTTATTAAAAAATAAATCTGTGTGGAAAAGAGTTTTGTTTAACATTCCCCCCAACAACTAGCAGTAAGTATTGTGCAAAGTTATACAACTAGAGGCTACATTAACTTTTGCTTGAGCCCTGTCTGCTCTGGAGAATCCCCCACTTGGGGGCATGGGAATGGGCAGCAATAGCTTCAAGCAAGGAAACCCCGTCAATGTTGTGACTCCAAAAGAGATGCACTGTCCAGGAGATAGATAGGGAGGCAGGATTACTCCTGAAACAGATAAGGCGAAATAAGGTACCTGTGTGGATGAACCTCTGGTGGACCATTACCCAAGACCGGTCTGAATCCTTGGGTGATCTGTGGGCTCTGAGTGCCAACCTCCCTGCACATAGAGAGGAAAGGGGAAAGAAACACACTTCCTGCTGAAAGAATCATCTAAGGGAAAAACTGAGGGAGACCTGGAATTTTCCTCACGACCAGGACCCTCACAACAACTTGCTCCCCGCTCTCCCCCACACCTTTAAGCCAGAAGTAAGGACACAGGCAGAAAATTGCACCCTAGTGAGAAAGGGTTATATTCTTAGACAAAAGCATATTTGGTGCCCATATAAATGCCTGAGCTCACTGAAAGTCTTCAGGACATAGGAGTATTTTTCTTCCATACTTTAGCTGAGAAGTTTGACTTCATGAAAGGGTTTATTGCTTGGTTTTTATTTTTTCACTTTTTTTTTTTTATGCTATCACTTCATTTTCACTGGCACCAATTGTTTTTTCTCTGTATCTGATGTGGTTTCTTTATCAGATCCAGAGATAATGCAGTTTTGATAGTCCATGTTCTACACATTAGAGAAAGGGCACACACCTTGCTTAGCAGGAAAGCCATATTTAACTGCCTAACCCTCATTTCTGGAAAGGTGCAGGTGGCCAGGAGTGCAATACTTTCAAACAGGAAATTACATATTTTATCTCTAAGAGAATGGTCAGTCTCCTCATGTTTTTACTCCTGGAGCATCATCTCCCGAGTGAGGGGTTATTATTTGCAAATGGCCAACTACTTACTACACCACTGTCCCATCTTGCCAGTAGGGTCATTTTCTAACCAAAACTAGCCACCCAGAAAAAATGGGAACTCAAAGGATCAGGAGCCTATCCAGGGACATTTAGGAGAAGGAGGCCAAGTATGGCCTAGCAATAGGGCAGTATGCTGATATTTAGGGATACCTGAATTCTTTGTCAGACACGTGCTATATGACTGTGGGCAAATATCTTGGGGAGGAATTTGACCTCTGAGATCTCTTTGCAGTTTTAATGGAAATTAATGGATGCTTCTAAAAGCTTTTGAGATCATTGGATAAAAGTTGCTATTTGAAGTGATAATTAGTGAAAATCCTGATGAGGATTGTTGAGAAGGGGTCTCGCCTCACACTACAATATAGGAACAGCAGAATTGCATACTGGATCACACCTGTGGTCCACCTAGTCAAGTGGCAAGCACCAAATGCTTCAGAGGAAGGGGCAAGATTCCCCTGTATTCTTGGCCTCAATGACACTCTGAGGCAATAATTTCTATAATCTAATTATGTATTATGTGAACAAATATTTTCTTTTATATACTGTACAGTATGTATAATGTAATAACAATTTGATATATAGTGTATCATGTATTTATATAGCTTAGAAGTAAAATATCCCCAAATATAATTAATATATATAACTTTTGTAAAGGTAATTTCTTTAAGATCATCACTATAAATGCAAGATCCACGAGGACTGATGTCTTAACTGTATTTAATTATTGTTGTGGATTTACGTCAAACATGCAGAGTTATTTTAAACATTTTTATATTAAATTAGCTGATGTGGATTTGTTTTAGAGAGACATTATAGCTTCTAACATAATTTTTCATTTTGTGCTTTATTGTTCACCTGCAGATGACTTGGTTAAAGTGAAGGGTGAATACAGTGAAAGAGAAGAGAGTGCTTTGAATTCAGAGCCTATGGAAAATACAGAAGAATCTGAAATACCTTACAGCTATCCAAGAGAATATAATGAATATGAGAGCATTAAACTGGAGAGACATTCTGGTTCATATGACAACATCAGGCCAACTAGTGGAAAGATGAACTGCGATGTCTGTGGATTAGCCTGCATTAGCCTCAATGTCTTGATGGTCCACAAGCGTAGCCACACTGGTAAATATCTGTATATTATCCTTAAAAGAGCTACATTTTGATAGCATATGATTTGAGTGTGGTCTAGTGATTAAAAGGGTAGCGAGAATCACAGCTCTTTGTTCCATTCCTGAACCTGCAAATATGACCTTGGGCAAGTCACTTAATCTTTCTGTGCCTCTCTTTACCCATCTGCCTAATGAGTACAATCGTATTTACATATCGCATCGGGGTTGAATGTTTGTAAAAGCATGTTTGTGAAGTGTTTTGAGAATTTTGGATGAAAGGCACTAGCACTTCGTCATGTAAATACTTCTTAGTCAGTCAAAAACCAGGAGTCAAGCTGCTTTGCTGGTTGCGGCATCTTGCTGGTATGTCATGCTTCTCCTTATACCATACCTTAATACGAAGTCAACTATCATAATAGGTACAGACTGGGAAGAATTAAAAATATTTTTTTCCCTGCAAATTCTCAACATATTAGAATCAACTTCCTCAAGAAAATTTATTTCCAGTCAACAGAAAAGCTATACATTTGGAATATTTCTCATAAACGGACACATTGTGCCAAATTCTGCCCCCAGCTTCCCAAGTAACTTTACACTGAGGTTAACAGGAGTGGTGTGTGTGTCCCAGGGCAGAATTTGATCCAGTATCTCATTCTTTCCTCCTCTAACAAGGAAAGGGTGAGGGGCTGGAGGTGATATCCATATAAATATTTAATGTCCTTTTTTTTCAATGTCATTTTAAGGTGAACGGCCATTCCAGTGTAATCAGTGCGGAGCGTCCTTTACTCAGAAGGGTAACCTCCTCCGCCACATTAAACTACATACAGGGGAAAAACCTTTTAAATGTCATCTTTGCAGCTATGCCTGCCAAAGGAGAGATGCACTAACAGGTCACTTAAGGACACATTCTGGTAAGTGACTACAGAGACACTTAGGTGTTGTAAATGTGTGTCACTAGGACATCAGTTGTGGAAAATAGAAAGGGTTAATCAATAAGGTTTAATCTGCCAATCGGATTCTGGAAACCTAACAATTTGCAATGACCTCTAATTCTATATATGGTACATTCCATATAGGGGCTCAGTTCTGCTCTTTGCTGCACGGATGTGCTAGTGAGGAAAAAGGCTGTAGGAAGCCTTTCTTTCAGGAGAGAATACTATGAGAGAGAGACCCAGTTACTCCACTTGTTTGCACTGCATAACATCTAGGTATGGCCTCTCCGTTAGGAGATGTGGCCATGCCATCAGACTCTCAGTTTTTATAGTTGCAGTAAACTATACTCCAGTAGGGCTTTCTCTCATTCTTGTCTATTAGAGCTATCCTGTCCTGGATCATCAGAATGGCCCCGGGAGAATACCCAGGGCTGGTGTCACTCAACTACCAAATAAGACTTGCCCTTTTTAGTGCCTTTCATCTGAATATCTTAAAGAGTTTAACAAATGTTAATCACTTTTTTCAACATCCCATTAACATATTATATCCATTTTACAGATTGGGAAATGGAGGCACAAAGCTGGGGGTGACTTGTCCCAACACTGCAAGTCACTCAGAAACCTAGGGATAGAACCCATATGTTCTAATTCCTAATCCTGCTCTTTAACAATCAGATCACACTTCTCCTTTTTATTTTTATATGTCCTTCATGTATTACATAGAGGTTTAGAAAAAAAGCTTTTTGAATGACAGATACTATCTATGTACTACCGTATGCAGAAAAAAAGTTTAACCTTACAAAGAATCAAAGTTAAAAATGAGATTATTTTACATGGATAAACAAGGTTCTGATTTGACATTGACCCAGATCAACAAAACTACATGTCCTCATCAAGACTCACATAAAAATATCATGCTTCAAACACATCTTAATCAACAATGCAGCAACTCTCTTTGGCACAGCTGCCAAACAATATGTGAACTAATAACCTTACAATCGGAAGCTGTTTGTGATTAAAATTGTTCTGAGAAGCCTGTTAGTGACTAATTAAAAGATGTTAAAATCTTTAAATAAATAAACAAAGGCCCTAATTATACAGGGTTTTGGGGTTGTTGGTTTTTGTACTGGTATAGAGTGCACCCCCCCAATATATATGTGTTGTACTGATTCAAGAAGGGGTTTGCACCTATGTGCCTTTGAACTTATCTACACATAGAGTGGCACTAGTTTAACTTAAGGGATGCTTTAGTCCAGTGGTTCCCAAAATGTTACAGGGGGTTCTCAGGAAAACATTCCCTAATGGCGGACAGAGCTGTCCCTAGGGACCCCGGACAGCACGGGGCCAGCAGCCTGGAGCCCCTGGACTTCCAAGAGCTAAGCAGATCAAAGCAAGCATATCTAGCATACTGAGGAGATTTAAACTTCAAGACTCCTTATAAGAAATGGAAAGGGAGGTAGATATTTTTTGCTGTTTTTAAAATTAAATAGGCAGGTAGTATTGTTTTTAAAATTATTATGAAGAACAAGTTTAAGCTTTGTTGTAATGTGTGTTGTTTGCCTGGACTGCTCAAGCCCTGAATGCATATGTAGGAGGAACTCTTTGAGTTGGCTTCTTAAATACCTTCCTACTGTTTCACATCTGATACTCCTTGATGAAACACAGGAGCCTTGTCTTATAACAGGCTTATTCAAAGTGATACAAGCTACGGAAGTGAGATCTAGGAAGCGTGTTGCCATTTTCATAATGTAATAAAAATAATGTAATTATAAATAATAATAGTGTGTAATAAGCATGTCATAAAAACAAATTTTATATTTCCAAGATCACTGCTTTTATAATTTATACTCAGGTAAAGGAGAAAATCCCTGGAAATATTCATTTTTAGGAGGGGGTTTGCGAGACTTGACATTTTAGTGAAAGGGGTTCACAGGTTGTTAAAGTTTGGAAACCACTGCTTTAGACTAATTCAATTAAAGCAGTGTAAAGGCTGTATGGATACTTTTATTTCAGTTTAAACCAGGTTTATTTCAGCTTATCTTAAATTGATTACGAATATGTTTAACCTACATTGAAATAAGCCACTCTGAAACTGAAATAAGAGCATCCATATGAGGGCTTCCACTGGTTTTACTAACCCTATTTAAGTAAATCAGTATAAGGTTAAGTAACAATGATTCAAGTCCCGTTTCACACAAGTGTAGTGTCTCTATGTTAGGGGGTTATGCTAAGAGAAGCCAGTGCTTAAGAGTAGGGTACTAGGAATCAGAGCTCTTAGGTTTTGTTCCTGATTCTGCAAATGTGGAGGCTAACTTATGAAAGTCTGATCCTAAGAGCACTGCCTCATGTAATCTTAGGATGTGAAATGCATTAAGGATAACTGAACAGTTCTGACATGCTAAGGATGAACAAAGAGAGACTCTTTATTCTTCCAAGAGGGAGAAGATAACATCTGAATAGATCTTTTAAAAGCAACATGCTAATTAAATGATAATAATTTACATTAGTGGTGTTAGCATGGTATCAACAGATATGTATCTATTGCATATTTATTTTATATTCTATCAGGAAAAGTCTACCATTCAAAGTGCTGTATTCATTTTGTTAAAACTGTGCCTAGTTAGAAAATATCAGACATATTTTAGCAATTATTTATAAATTTACTAACATAAAATTACTATCCTAAGGTGAATTCATATCCCATACACCATAAATTTGATTGATCTGCAGAGTTTGGGTGAGAACAGAATCTAGACCTTGACCTGTGAGCAGTCTGCAGGGTTCCAGTAATGCGTTTCTGCAGTTATGATATCAGAATTTGGGCTATATGAATCTGTAAATCCAGGTCCAGTAACCCCTTTGGTCTGCCCCTGTAGGCCCATTTTCCAGCCTACTTGACACAAATTTCAGCTGCATGCAGTGCAGAAGCTCTCTGGCAGATATTCCATCACTGTAGTAGGGTACTGCTGGACTTAAGTAATGAAGAGGGCCATGTATGGACCCTCCATACCGGGGTGAATTTCACCCTTAGTTAACCTTGATTTCATAGTAATAATAATAATAATTAATAATAGTTATCAATTATATAGGAATTTAAGGCATTCCCCAAGTGTTAAATTGAGAGTTATCAGTAATTATGTGCTCATATGCCAGGAAGGCAGTGTTTCATCAGTCTCATGTGGTTATTTTATCCTGCCATCTTTTCTTTCTAGTGGAGAAGCCCTACAAATGTGAGTTTTGTGGAAGGAGTTACAAGCAGAGAAGCTCATTAGAGGAGCATAAAGAGCGATGTCGTACTTACTTGCAGAGCACTGGCATGTGTGAGGCTGGTAAGTTTATCAGATTACAGTGCTTGTCTTTGTATGTTACAGTGCCTTAAAAAGGGCATCTGGCAAACTGATAATTTGAAGCCTGAAAACCGTTTTCACTACAATCATTTGTAGTAACCTAAGGGACTGCAGATCTTATAAAAAGGTCTAGTTTAATGCACCCCTCAGGCAGCTAGTTAAAGAACGCTTTTATTTTAATTTTTCATTTCACTGTTACTTTCAAAAAACATCCAGAATTCTTCATACACAGCATTTCTGTAGGTGACACACACATTCAATTAAATTAGTCCTACACTAATACTATTATGTGGTTTATTTCACTGGATGAGTTGCTGCTGGTATTTCATTACAGCAATTGTTTGCATGTGTTAGTCCATTCAGAGCTATTTTTCAGTAGATTAATATTTGCTGTTTGATACCATCATAATCAGTTAGAATTTGTTAGTGTTTCAAACTGCAAAAGTATAGGGCTAGGAGATGGAAATGGGGTGGGGATTCTGACACTCTCTTGATGGACCAGCCTCTAATGTAGAGATAAGTTTAGATGGAAAATATTGAATAATAAACAAGGAGATAGAAATATGCATATTATGTGAACATAAAAAATCCATGTTCCATTTGCTCACTTTCAGGCACGCTGAAGGGGGCCCATATGTTATACTTGGCTTTTGAAGGAAAATGGGAAAATTGAGGTACAGGCAATTGATTATGAGTTGCTACTTGGAGAGGAGGTCAACTGATTGAACTTAGTTTTGTAATTTTAAATAATTGACACAGCATTCAGAGCCAGAGTAGAGATTCTTTTTATTGTTCTAAATTGAAACAAAATAAAATAAAAATAACTTTCTTGTGATAGTGTCTAAGTAGTTTAATGACTGAAAACAACCTTTTGTGAATGCAGGCAAACTAATTTTACATTCATGTAGTCTCTATATTGGTCAGTGACTTGAATTCCTTTAGTTATTTTGAAGTGAAGTTTGTCACCTGATTTAAAAGTTAATTTCCAATAATAGTTTGGAACTTCTGCTTTCCTTTTCAATACTCCAATACTGGATTTCAGAAAATATTTCAGTGACAAAAGTAACAACAATAATACTCTCTCTTTCTATAGCTCTTTTCATCAGAGAATTTCAAAACATAAAATAAATTAAGCCTCACAACATCCCTAGGAGGTAGGAAAATATAATTATCCTCATTTTACACAGGCATAGAGAGATTGTGACATGCTGAAAGTTTACAGAACTAGTCAGTAGCAGATCTGAGTCTAAAACCTCAGCATTCTGGCTCCCATTCTCCTGCTGTTATAGGTAGGAACTTCCTGCCTTGAAAAGTGAACATAAAGTATCAAGCTTCTAATTTTTGGTTCTGATTTTGAAAAAGATGTTTCTTTTCAAACAAAGAGTTTAAGTGCATGTTTTCCTCCGATAAAATATGAAAATTTTAAAATTTAAAATAAGGATTAAAAAACTTCTTTTATGTGAATAATAATAATAAATAATAAAGTTACGGAATTAACATGGGCACTTCAAACATAACAAAATTCTTGTCGGGATATGGCTATCAAGAAAAAATATTCAGCTATTTTAGACCCTATTTCTGCAAGCAGGACCACAAAGGTAAGCCCTTGCACTCACGGAGCCCCACTGATTTATTAGGACTCTGCAATGGGTGCAGGGATGCCTCCCCACCTTGCAGAGCTGCTTGCAGGTTTGGCCGTTAGTGTGCAAAAAAAAAATTCAGGAAATGATGATTTATCAAAGTTAATTAGTGCTTCATAGAGTGTTTTCCTTTTTGCGCACAAAGAAATGTGTTAAGTATCAGTAAAAGTAAATGGTTAACTGAGTGTGTCAGCAAGTTGTGATTTTCATGAGAACCTGTACATACCATAACTGCAGTTTTATGTTACAAGGTACACTCACATGGTAGCAATCACATTGAGATGCCCACCACAGGGAAATTGAGGCATGGAAACTTTATACCTACTGTAGATTTCTGCTTTATAGTCGTTCCCACCATTTGTATTCACTTCAGAATGGCAACTTTTCACTTATCCATAATCTGTGAAATACAGTGCTAAAGTAGTACGGTAAGCCATAAATTGGTCATAGAGGAAATATAAATTTCCAGTACAGCATTATGTATCGGTATACTCTGCCTTTAAGGCCTCACACCTTAAAAAATATTGCAGCGTTTTTTAGTGGCATTGTAAGATTCTGAAAAACAGGAACTCTAATCTTGCTGAGGCATTTCTATTCAATTCTCTGCTGTTAGGCACTGTATTAGATGGCATATTCTGCCCTCGTTCCACACGTGGAACGTGCATTGATCACAATGGCTGATATGCAAAAAGATTCACCTTACATTTGTCAACATTTCAGAAGTTTCCACCTCAATGTGGCATTTCCCCCCCACTGGTTGAGACAGCAAGAGCAAAATCTTGAAATGTCATATCATTGCTCCTCTTACCCGTAACCCTGCTGCTGCTATTGTGATGATTATTATTTATTACAGTGGTGTCCAGAAGGCCTAAGTAATACAAGGGTCTCATTATAATAGGTGCAAAAACACATAGTAAAAGACAGTCTCTATCCAGAAAAGCTGTACACCCTAATTTAAGACAAGATGCAGCAAAGGGTGTAATAAATAAATGGAGGAAACTGTGCGGGGAGGATGAGGATAATAGTAATAGGAACATATGATTATGTAGACCGGCCATGGGAACAATTATATGATTTCCATATGGTGCTTCAAGGAGATACATTACAGTGTTGCTCTGACATTTTTAGACATTCAGGATAATATTCAAAAATACCTAAGAGACGTTGGGCTCCTAAATCTCACTTTCAAAAGTGATTTTAGGTATTTAGGTGCCTTAGTCTCATCAAAAGACAATGAGGTTTAGGTTCCTAAGTGCCTACGTCTCTTTTGAAAATGGGATTCAGGCTTCTACATCACTTCAGCCCTTTTGAAAATGTTATCCTTAGTCTAAGAACTGGATGAATATTGTGATTTGTACTTAAATGGATCCGATTTTTCTATTTACTCTCTTCTATGAAAACCAGAGCCGAGTAAGACCAAGACCTGTGTTCTCTGGAGTAAAAGCCAGAAATTCACTCTGGCTTGGAGAGGAACTAAATAGACTCCAGGAGCAGACAATATACTTCATAACAATTTTCCTCAAGATAGATCCATGTTTTGATTACCAAGTCTATTCCCGCTGCTTTCAGGAGGATAAAATCTGCAGGCCGATCCCATTTTTTTCTCATCCTTCTCCAATAGTTGCATCTTGTTACTAACTTCTAAATGCAAATGTTAACCTTCTTTTATTAAAAAAATAAACTAAAAACAAACATACAAACATATAATTTCCCTGAGGTACGCAGGCTCTCTACAAAGCTTGGAGAATATTTATTCTTTTTAATGACTCCTGGACAAAGTCCATATATGTAAAGTTAAATTCCAAAAGTTAAAAGTAATATCCGGGGACTGGGAGGCCTGTAAGTGTCTTACACTCTTAATGCCTCAGTTTATCTCTAAAATATCTATAAGATTTACTGCACCTATCTTTCCAGAAGATTGTGAGGCTTAATTATTGTTTATAAAGCTCTTTGAGATCACTGGGGGAAAAACACAACACAGTAGTAATAATAGTATCAGAAGCAGCAGCAACAGCAGAATACAAGGTGTATTATGGAAACCTAATGTATCCCTTAAAAGTTGTATCAGACTGTTCATAGAACTACAATTGAAAGAAATGAACTGAGAAAAAGGCAAATAAAAAAAAAACAGAACTCTAGTTAAACAGAATTTTCAGCAATCTTCAGTTCATCCATTCTTTTAAATTTTTAAATAATTTCTCATTGCATTTTAGTATTCTACTTGCTCAGAATGTGGCATTATAACAATATTGCTGAAAAAAGATTTTATGTAACAGTATTGTTAGAATTTAGCTCAGTCCTTGATAACAATCTCTGATCACACCGTTTTCTTAGCACAATAACCCACCTCTATGTTCCACTCTCCATTATTTAGTGACCACACAGTAGATGTGACAGGAAGCAATGCCTCTAATTTGAGCTTCATTTAGCACTTCAGGGTTTGCTAACGATGCCCACATGCACTAAAAAGTATAGTCACAGTGTGACAGAAACCACATTGTGGAAACAATTCATTACAGGCCAAATGATAAAATATCAATGTTCATGACTGGAAGAAAAGGACCAACTCCCTCTATTTCTACAGCATGGTAGTAGACAGTAAAGCTTACTAGAGACAGTGCTCTCTTAAGAAATTAGTATAATGAGTCTCTGCTCTCTTAAGAAATTAGAATAACGAGTCTAATGGTTATAGCAAAAGTGGTAGTCAGTAATGAAAAATAGCTCACATGTATGTAATGCTTTTCATCCCAAAATGTTTTTTAAACAAAGGACTAACACTGAAATGCGCACACACTTACACCTGAAATGCAAACACTGATAGAGTGGATAACAGCATTTATAAGCACGAAACAGATGTCTAAGACATTAAGTGAAGAATGCCATAACCAATTGCGACCTCAGGGAGAGTTTAATTGAAAATGGTCAGGACACTAGAGCTAACACTGTCCTACTCTTGGGTAGAAGACCATGATCAGAAACTTGGCTTTACATTTCACCTGAAAGACAGCTCCTCAGTGTTTGTAACACCATGCTAGGGCATTGATTAGTAAAGATTCAGAGGGAAAAATAATACCTAATGAATCTCCAACACTTCCTGCAGCACCCTTGGGAGTTTTTATGGTGCTGACCCATCCAAAGATGAACCATGGCCAACATTATTTGATTTGAATGACATATCAAGACCACAATCTAAAGTAGTATAACTTCATTAAGAGTCTAGGTTTTCGATCATACTGTTCAGTTACTCTCTATGTAACCCTGGGCAAGTCATCTGCCATTTCCTTGTGCCTCTGTCAAGCCATCCAGAAATCAGTTTTCAGATGGTTGCTGATTTAAATCTAGATCCTTCTGAGCCATCCTAGGTCAATAAGTGACAAAACAACAAAAACAAAAAAAGATTCATGGTGTATTTAGATTATATTATTAACTACATGTTGAAATGACAGAGTTTCTACTTGAAACATCAAGTGTATAAAGTACCAGACTAGGAGTCAGGAGATGTGGGTTCCAGTCCTAAAGACTGGCCAAAAACTGACCAACTGCAATTGCAGTCACTTTAGAAGACACGTTGCCTCTTTGAGCCTGAGTTTCTTCATCTATACAATGGACATAAAGATACTTACCTACCTTTGAGAAGTGTTTTGTGATCTTTGGATGAGGAAAAATGCTGCATAACTGCTAAGTATTATTCTTTATTAATTAAATGGACAAGAATGAACAGGCAGATGGGATCATCTCAGGCCAGCCTTTAGACAGGGAGAGCTGCAATGATAAGGTGTGGGATAGCTGAGCCTATGCTTGTACGCCTCTGCTACAGAAACAAACATATTGTTTTTCTAGAACTACATTTTGAAGAGGTTGCAAATATATTTTGCAGCCCATATTTTGCAGTTTCTTAAAAACAAAGGGCTACTAGCATGTGGAAGAAAAACTTAAAATCATGAGACACAACAGTGTAGAAAACTGACATTTGCAGATGACCCAGAACATACTATGTAGGTCAATATTTAGTGTCTCTTCAGCAATCTCTTCTCTGCACAGAATATTAGCGTCACCCAGCAGGAAGCTACATGTCTACCATTTTAGACTGTAGTGTAGTAAGGTTCCATCAGTGGTAAATAAATGGCATTGATAAAACCAATTTGACATCAAGATGCTAAGGATAACTCCCAATATAGGTCTTGGGCTGAGTAAAACATCTTGTATTCACCGTTTCTTGCTTCTAGAGTTCTACCAATAGATACATAAGGTAGATCTGAGACTGTATATTAAAAAACACCACCACCAAAAACTGATGAGAGGATACTAGGAAAGACTTAGAGGCATAGGAGGAATAAAAGAAAATAGAAAAAGCAAACAAACCAAGAGCTGTGAACAGGAAAGAAATAAACAAGTAAGCAGTACTGTTATCACATATTTATTGTGCCCTCTTTTGCGTTGATATTTTTCATTCCAGTGAAAAGCTTCTGGGTATAAAAAGTGACCATAGTTTAAAACATAATCCTTAACTTGTTTTTATTCAAGAGAGATGTGGGTTGCTGAGTTTCTTTTCCTTATTAATAGCAAACTGCCTTGTATAGTGATCCTGTCAAAATCAAAAGCTTACTGGGTTTAGGATGATTCAGAACTTGGATAGGAGGTCTCCAAAGATAACCCAGGGTGCCATACGGAGTGGTGCTGGGGATTTAGTAGGGGGTGCTCTTCCCCCTGAATTAGTATCAAACCAAATGCCCCAGCATGATGCTAAGGCGTATTGTGTTGCTGAATGTGACAGCATTTGGATGAGATGTAAGCTGACATTAAAGATCCCATTGCACTATTTGCAAGAGTTAACCCAAAGATCCTGGCCAAAATCCAACTTGGGTAATTAAATTTTGCCTACTTAACTTTCTCTTGCAGTTTCAACTGATTCTGGTATTCTTCTTCACTTCCCCACTTCAACTGCTATGTTGTGTTTGTATACTCTTTCACCCCAGAGGCAGCTGCATTTTAGCGGTTGATAAAGTGATCTCTGTTTATAGTATGTATATGTTTCTTAAGTTTGTTTAGCATGTTGTGATCCTTTGGATTGAAAATAATCACAATATAAAGGCAAGGTATTATCATCTTTAAAACACTGTGATTGTGTTCACTTGTGGGCCTGATTTATCATGTAAATCAATGGAGGTACACTTACATAAAACCAGAGTAACACAATGGAGATACAGACCCTGTTATTCCATCCATTCTGAGTCATATATATAGCTAGATTTCATGGCAGGAGCAGTTTGATACTTAACACTTGTGAAGCACTTTACATTTTCAAAACGCTGTAAAAACATTGACAAACTAAATAGTCATGGCTGAGGCTTGGTGAGTCATGGTTAGTACTGATTGAAATACATCCAATATCAATAACAGTAACAGTAAACATGTAAGGTTTAACTTATTTTTAAATGTCAGAAAAATACTGCACAATAGCTTAAAGGAGGACGATATTGCACTTTTGTTTTCACAGCCATATTTTACATTATTTCTACTGCTGTATTTTTAGCAAATAGACTAATTTAGGTCTAATACTTTATAAACTGCACTTAATTGGTCTGCAGTATCCAAATGCTTATGTATCCTCCATTTATGATAAGACTTCTCTCCTGTCTAGGCAAGGTGCCAAATCTTATGGTATCCATGTGACATATTATAACATTTAAATTGTCCGTTTACAGTGAGGTCATCCCACAGCCCAACCTGCTGTGTGACCTTGGGCACGTTACTTCCCTTCCACCCTTTGTCCATCTTGTCCATTTAGATTGTAAGGTCTTTGGGGCACAGTCTGTCTCTAATATGTTTGTTTAGTTTCTACCCTGGTGTGGCCCTAATCTTGGGCTGGGTCTACACTACCCGCCTGAATCGGCGAGTAGAAATCGACCTCTCGGGGATCGATTTATCGCGTCCCATCGGGACGCGACAGTCAATCCCTGAATCGACGCTCTTACTCCACCAGCGGAGGTGGGAGTAAGCGCTGTTGACGGGAAGCCGCAGAGGTCGATTTTGCCGCTGTCCCTACAGCGGGGTAAGTCGGCTGCGATACGTCGAATTCAGCTACGCTATTCGCGTAGCTGAATTTGCGTATCTTAAATCGACCCCCCCCGTAGTGTAGATGTAGCCTTGGTTAGTGCCTCTTAGTGGTGCTCTAATACATATCACCAGGGCCGGCACAACCCATTAGGCGACCTAGGCGGTCGCCTAGGGTGCTACAATTTGGGGGGCAGAGACCACAGCGGTATTTCGGCGGCGGGACCTTCCGCTGCGTCTGTGGGGGGCGGCATTTTGGGGCGGGACCTTCCGCCGCCTAGGACGGCAGAAAAGCTGGCGGCACTCCTGCATATCACTAATAATAATACCTGTCCCTGAGGAGAAAACACGAATTTGGTGGCTAGAGCAGTTAAAATCAGAACGAGACTGGCAATACTGGGTTGAGGTGACAAACAGGTAGTCATGGCTGGTCCAGTTCATAGTTCTGGAGAAATTTTATGAGGTTGAGAGTATCCACAGTGTGTGAATGTGTGACAGTGGGCACTGGTTAGTCTTACTCTGGAAAATGGTAAGTTTCTTAAAATGGCCAAGAGCCACAGCACTAGATGAACAGACACACACTGAGTATTCCTAAATTTCAGAAATTCTAGGCAGTTTAAATAGTTTTAAATAGATCTGAATAGCTAATGATAAACCTACAGGCGATGCATAGATGGAGGGTGCACGGTGAATTTCAGTTGTAACAAACAGAAAAAATGTAAGACTAGATAACAGATTTTTTCTAGAAACTGGAAAAAAATTGGGAATGGGAGACAGTATTGTAAGGCTATTTTAAAAAATGTAAAATTTATAGGAAGATTTTATGTTTCTTTGTTGCTAGCATACTAATGACCCCAGTTTCTGAGCAGTATTATTAAAATACTTGCACTCTTTTGATAATATAACATAGGGATGTATCTTTTTTTAAGCTGTCTTGAAGAATTTTGTTGGTCTGCAGCTGTCACATAGTGTTACTCAGAATCAAAAGGAAAGCCGAGCAGGGCTTATATCTCCATCTGTATTTTGTAACCAACCACGTCCAGCCTGTTTATTTTACACTTCCTCTTGCTAATGAAGATATTGGTTTTGTATGGGTTATGCTCTCCTGCACGAGCTTAAGACTGCAAGATTTGTGTGCGTTTCTGTGCTTGGTTCCACTGACCGCAACTGGTGCCCAAGACGCAAGGAACAAGAACAACAGAAAAACAACAAAACAAGTTTACATCAGATCTCCAGACTGTTTCCTTCCAGTTACTGTGGCAAACTCCGGAGATTAAACCATTCATCTCTTCCTTTTTTTTTTTTTTTTTTTTTTTAACCTGCGTGTGTTTTCTTTTCACATTTTCCAAACTAGCAAGCGTGGAGGCAAGGCACATCAAAGCAGAGATGGGGACTGAAAGAGCACTCGTGCTGGACAGGTTAGCAAGCAACGTGGCAAAGCGAAAAAGTTCAATGCCTCAGAAATTTATTGGTAAGAATAAAAAGTCTTTTCACATGCAGCAGTTAACTGTGTGAGGGCTGGTAACCAACAGGTACAATAGCAGTACTTGTTATGAAGGGCCCTTTCTAGTCCATCATGTATTTAAATAAGGTAACTTCTGCTTTCCTGCTGTACTTCTACTTACTGATTATAGGTATTTGATAAACAAGAGAAATTGTTCAATTAGATAAATGACAAATAGATCTGAATTCATACTGTATTTTGTGTACTTGTTGTGTTAGTGTTTGCATGGTTAATAAATATACATTTTGAGGGGGAGGGGGGGTTGTTTTGGAGCTGTGTGTGTGTGTGTGTGAAAACCTTTGTACCAGGGTTTTACTGGGGAAGAATCAGAGGGCTTGATCCTGTTAGGGGCGAGTACCTTGAACTCTCATCATAGTCAATGGAAGTCGAAAGTGCTCAGTACCTCCTTGCAGGAGGCATACGGCACAGCAGAATAGAGCCCAAAGACAGAAAATTATTAAATTTTTAAACATTTGAATCTGAATGATAGGGTCAACCCCTTTCTTGTTCTGGTTAAAAAAATGTGGCCACAATACATTTCCATAGAATTTACTTTGGGTTTAATTTTATAAAATCAATGTTTGGCGAATTGGAAATCTTAAATAGCAAGGTCTCACATCATTTGTTGTTTTCTTTAATGACTGTTTATAAAATTGCTTTCATTTCATTTCAGTTTTACTGAATCTTGAGCTTTCAAAATGAGATTATAAACAAATGATCACAGAAAAATATTTGACTCTAATTTATACCACTGGTGTACTAAAATATCCCTGATGTTTTCTGCAGAAATCAAAATAAGTTTAAAACAAATTTCTCTTTGCCAAGTAGCCTGCTGAATCTGGGTAGATAGTACTAGTAATAATACTTATCTCATAGGTAGCTAGATTTGTTTCAAGTTTAAATAAAAAAAATATGCACTGTGGTATTTTAATTAAAATAGCTAACCAATCAAAGGTATCGTTTTTAAATAATCCTCTATATCTGAGTTTGATGGCAGATCCTGTTTCTCAGCAGTGTTTGATGCTGTTATCTCTGTCTGTTGGTCATAGTTATTTATTTTGCACTATATGAAGTTGTATTTGAGCTCAAGAGTTTAATTAGCCTGCAGTTATGCAACATTGCTACAAATAATGTCTTATTCATAAATTTTCCAGAGGGATATATGTGGTACAGGATGCTTAATTTTCTTAATATACATTTTCTGTTGCAAATACTGGCCTCTGTAGTAATTTACATTCACACTCACAGAAGAGAAAGAAACAGGATAGTAACAGAAATCATCTGCCAGAACTTGAGCAATCCATTTTCATACAGTCTGATCTGCACCCTGCATAGAGGGATACTAAGGATGTTTCTTGAAATTCTGGGCCCAAATTTTCAAATCTGGATACCAAAGGGTAGGCTCCTAAGTAAAAATTTAGACATCTAAATAAAAGTGACCTGGTTTTCAAAGGTACTGAGCACCTATAGCACCCTATTGGTTTCAGTGGAAACTTGTGAACTTTCATCACCCCAGAAAAACAAGCCACTTTTACATAGGCACCTAAATATGGATTTAGGACCCTAACTTTAGGTACCCAGGTTTGAAAATATTGGCCTTGGGGATTAGGCCTTGCAGGCCATACTGTGATTCCTAAAATGCTGTTCAAGTTCTTTAGCTCTTCTTTTTGATATTGAGAGCAGTCTCAGATTTTTGTCATCATAATTCATTGGGGGTGTGATTTTGCAAAGTGCTAAACACTCTTGCCCAGTGCAACAAAGAACTTAATCCTTGATTCAGTAAACCACTTAAGCACGTGTTGAACTTTTCATTAGAACTTAAGCACGTGGTTAAAGTTAAGCATGAGCTGAAGTGCTTTGCTCAGCACTTTGCAGGATGGAGCCCTTTTTATTCTATTGTAATGCTTCATTGATATAGTTTATTAACAGTGCAAGCTGACACAGTGGTATAAAGAAGTGTTTGGGGGGGATAAAGTTGGGGGCACTGGAGACATTCTTTTAGTGATATCAGAGTAATTGAGTTCTGAAACATGCTGTTTCTCTAGAACGTCTGCTACAGGCATGACGTTGTTGGGTAATAAGTGAAAAAAGCATGAGTCACTCACTCCCTTTTATTCTCGAGTGGCATGTTTGCAGCAGCAGTCTGTCCGACCTTGACTTGACTTTTGTGACTTCTTGAACTATATGTGCAGGAGGAAAAATCTCCCAGGACAGTTTTGTGATTTCTTGGGAAACCAAGTTCTCAGAAGGGTGCTGATTTTTCATTTCCTCAGGAAGGAGGGATAAGGAGATGTAAACCAACAGGCCAGCCTAGGCTCATTTCTATGAAAGAAGTTTACTAACAAGAAAAACTATTAAATCATCTGTTGACGCCTCTTAAACATGGTGACACTGCAGACTCTCACCCTTTCTGTAGGACAAATTCTGGCCCATCACGTACATGGCTCTAAAAGATTATGTATCACATTCTGACCAGCAGTGACCTCATTGTGTCAATCAGTGGTTCTCAATCTATTTATCATTGTGGGCCGCATTGTGGGCTGCAGGTTGAGAACCACAGTATCCCCCAACTAAACCCTCACACAAACCCCTATGCTCCACGCCCTCTGCCCAGAGAGACCTCCACAGAGTGGGGCCAGGAGCGGAGAGCTGGATGGGGGGCAGGGACCCCAACGCTCACCATGCGGGGCCCCAAGACCCGGACCTGCTGTGCGGGGCGCTGCCCGGACACTGAGCCCCACCATGTGGGGCTGTGTGGCAGCTAGCTGCCTGGAGCTCACTGCGCAGCAGGGCAGCTGGGAGTCTGGAGCCCATGGCTTTTAGCACACAGCTGAGATGGGCCGCAGCTGTGTGCTAATTGGCCCGCAGGTAGAGAACCACTGGTGCAAATAATTTGTGTGGGTATGTGCAGTTGCAGTTGCCAGGATATATATGAATGTACATGAACAAACCATACCCTGGACTCCTAAAACTTACCTGAGACCTTCCCTTCATGGCTCCTGTTGCAGAGGTTCTGCCTTTGGCCTTTCCGTGGGTTTTGGGAGAACAGCTGTTGCACTCCCCATCTTCCTGACAGATTTCTAATGTGTACTTCTGTGCACCAAAATTGTAGTATTTAGCACCTTGTAATTACCACTTCAGTTAGCCATTTTTTCTAGTTGTATGTTAAGTGGAACTGATACCCAGGAAAAGGAATATAGCTTGGTAGGCAAATCTTTCAATTAAACTTGCTTGTCTTTTGAATAGAATATACATTGGGGTAGATCCTCAGATGTTGTAAATCAGAGTAGCTCTATTGAAATCAATTAAGCTGTGCCAGTTTATACAACTACCCATATGGCTCATTTTGGGCAACTTCTTTTTGAGAGCAGTATTAAAAATATCTTTCTCCCCAGTGGTAAATGTGCTAGTACCGTTTTGAAACTTCAGCAAATACCGCCAGCTCTCTGTGTGAAGTAACTAATGAAAAATGGTCTGCCTTGGTTAGCAGAGCAACAGGAAGTAGGTTCACTCCCTTTTTCCAGTGTCCACACCTCATCATGTCACAAAAATCTGCATACTGCTGTAGAGTAAGCATCACTGAGCAGCAACGGGCGATGTGTTTGCGTTATATGATCGTGTGAATTCTGAAGGGGAAAGTTTTGCATTGCACTGAGGTGAAAAAGATAAACTGGGGAAAGATGTTTCTTAAATTGTGTAGTAGCTAGCTTTGTAAATCAACAGCAGAAGAGAATGTAGGCTTGGTTCTTAATTTGCTGTTTCACAGTAACTGTGTGGTATTTCCTTTGGGAGCAATAGCAACTTAACTCACAGTAATCTCTTGCACTGTCCCACAATGCTGCAATAAATAAAATTGTATCACTACTTTATGCCCTAATTAATCTTCTTCACTTTATTCCATTGCTCTTGTGCACGCTTGCCTTTTCCTAATCTACTCTTCTTTTCTTTCACCCCGTCTTGTTGCTGTCTTAATGGGGCAAAGTTTGAGCTGCCTTTTGTCTCCTTTTAAGCAAAGGCTTAAGTGTTGTTGAGTTAGAACACAACAAAACCAGTGGAACTCCATCCGTTTGCCTATAATGTTTTGTTATCATTTGATATGATGTAAATGCAATGAAGAATATACACTTATTAATTTTTCTGACATTTAGTGCCTTCAATAATGAGATCTAATAATAATTCAACTTACTATATTATTTAATATGTAACACCTTTCATCCCAAAGTGCTTAACAAACTTAATAACCTAATAAATACATGTAGGAATCATTCACTCACCACTGTTTATGGTGTGGAATATGGAAGCTTTTTAAAGGTGCACAACACATGACATCCCTATTTATGTCAGGGGAGTGAAGTGGGATATTCTATCTAATTGAACTATCATATGGAATTTTAGGGAAGCAGAATGGAATTAACTAAGTGGGAATTTGAACAGGGCCTGAGGGCTCGCATATCTATTGGGAAAAGTAGTGCCAGATCATTAATGACCACAAGAGGGCAGGACATTTGTTTCAAGTCTTATTTCAATGACTGCTGAGCTTTTTAACAGGAGTTTCATAGTAAGGTTCTGTATATTTTTGCTCTTGTTATTTTTTATTTCAGTTTTGATTAAACCTTTCATTTGTCTAGAACTGGTATTATGAGTCATTCAAATGTGTTATACCATTTTTGTTCCCTCTGAATAGAAGTTGGATCACAAGTTTTGCTGAGGGTTGGAAGCAGTTACATTCTTGTGGTTCACTAACCTTTTTTATAAAAGTGTTTTATAAAAGAAACGTGAGCTGCTGGTTTTGCTGTCTTTGCAGTGAAACCTGGTGAGTTTCATATACATTGAGTCATAGTGTCTACAGGTGACTGATAAACATCTGTACTATTCAAGTTACCGTAACTCAGAGATTAGTGGATCTGATGTTTGCAAGTCACTTGCATGTGAACATTCAGGCTTGTCCATTTTCTTAACTATGAAAGATTGTAAGTTTCATTTAACCACAGAATTCAGTTACTTATTTCTAGACATCCACAAAAGAGTTACTTCAGTCTTTTTTGGAGTGCAGCTTTCTTCCTTCTTTGCACCTGGCACACAAAGGGTCAGGGCCATGGCTCCACCCACGCTAACCTTCCTTGTCCCATACCTTGCTAGCAGGGCTATGAGGAGAGTTTCAGTTGTGTAGCCCCTCTGCTCTCTCCCCATTCCCTTGATGCTTGGATGAGTACAATGTGTGCAGCATTAACATAGTCAGGGCAGAGGCGGGCTTTGCTCCCCTGTGCAACTGCATTAGAGATAGTCATAATCTAGCCAGATGTAATGTAATGTAATGTTCCAAAAGAATACATTATCTCTACTTATATGGCTGCCAATACTGTATTATCTGAGAACCTTCACTGAGTTAAAAGGAAACAATTCCAGTCCAAGGAGAGCTATATTATGCCACAGTCTAGGTTGGGAATATGCATAATTTTTTGTTAATTTTAATGTATTAAAATACAATGGGCGTAATTCTCCAATGTAATTCTACAGTTTTACACCCAGGTAACATCATGAAGAATCAGACCCAATAAGAACAAACGAGCTGCAAAAAGAAAGCTTAAGTGAGGGTTCCCATGCAAAGAAATGTAAAAAGATTAAGTGCAATCATCCCAGAATTATGCCTATGTAATCTTATTGAAGAGGCCTTCCAACTACTTAATTTATATATAAAGCAATGAATGGTATAAGAACAGCCATACTGGGTCAGACCAAAGATCCATCTAGCCCAGTATTCTGTCTTCTGACAGTGGCCAGTTTACCCTCCCTGTCACAGAAGAGTACAATTTCTCAGGAGATGATCAAAGAGCTAGAGGGAATGTTCTCAGGACCTGCTGTGGATTTTGTTTATTGACTAATTGACTTTTTTGCCTGTTTTGTTTTTCATAAATCAATTTTCACATGATTTTATGTAAAGATGAAGGAAACAAATCCTTGACGATCTTTCCTAAAATCTTTACCTTAAATCCCAGAACCATCAAGCTCAGTGATGGATTGGCCAGCAAGTTGCTTAACTAACTTCTCTATTGCTCCATTTCCTATGGGCTTGTGCAAAAGTCAGTTTACTTACATAAACAGCATCCCTGCCCCAAAGAGCATACAGCTAAATTCAAATGTTTCCTTTTCATCGACTACTGCTATTTAGAAAAGGATCCTAGAGTTTCAATACTTTTACAATCCACTCAGTAATTCAGTTTCTTTCCTCTCTTGTAGGTGAGAAGCGACATAGCTTTGACATTAATTACAATTCCAGTTTCTTGTATGAAAAGGAAAGCGAAATGATGCAAGGACGTATGATGGACCAGGCCATAAATAATGCGATCAGCTATCTTGGAGCAGAAGCACTGCGTCCCCTTGTACAAACCCCACCAGCTCCCACTTCTGAGATGGTCCCTGTCATCAGCAGCTTGTATCCCATACCACTCACCCGCTCTGAAATGTCAAATGGCAATCCACAAGACACAGAGAAGAGCCATGTCCACCTTAGAGACAAAAGTTTGTCTTCTGACAGAGGCCTTTCCCCAAACAATAGTGGCCAAGACTCCACAGATACTGATAGCAACCATGAGGAGCGCCAGAGTCACACCTACCATCAAAACCAAATGATCCCCTCCCAGGTCCGCAATGGCCTCCAATCCTTGAAGGAGCTGCCAAGGCCATATGACATAATCAAGCCACCAACCATATGCCCACGTGATGCCTTTAAGGTTATCAATAAGGAAGGTGACGTCATCGGGGTCTACAGATGTGACCATTGTCGTGTCTTGTTTTTGGATTATGTGATGTTCACCATTCATATGGGATGCCACGGATTCCGTGATCCTTTCGAATGCAACATGTGTGGGTACAGAAGCCAAGACAGATATGAGTTCTCCTCACATATAGCACGAGGAGAGCACAGAGTGGTCCTGAAGTAAAAGGATTGATTTTCCAAGAGACCAAAGGATCTGTTTTAGATTTGTTTGTTTTTTAAATTTGACTAAAAAAATTGCTTAAATATTTTTTGTGCCAATTCTAAAAATGTTAGTGTCCCTCGTAGTAGCAAAGTACTGATGGGGCTTTTTATTTGTTACTCGAAATGCAGTATTCTGTAGCATCTGTGCCTAGATACTGTGGTGACTGGCACTATATATAAATACCAAAGATTGGCAGATACAGATTTTGTATGAACTTTATTTTTGTGAAAATTAATAGCAACTTAAGATATGTTTTTAAATATTTTAACATGTATTTTTGTTAGAACATTGCTTCCAGTAATAGCAAAATGGCAATCTAGCTGTATTCTGAGTGAAATACGAAGTCAAATATTGATGTCATAATTCTCATAAAAAAAAGTTGAAATTCAGCACAAAAGATTGTCCATCCTTACTGCCCTTTCAGAACCACTGTATTCCAACCAGTAACACACAAGAGACACTTTCTGTTAGTGTTTCAATTCCTGAGGTATTCCTAAACTGGCCAAATTATTGAAACAGGGAAAACACATATCTGGGCAGATCGTATCAAATAACTTTTAAATGTTTCCCCCCAAAGTCTTAAAGAGTGTGTTGTCTCACCACACTTTGCTTTTGCTTACCCCACTCTGTTTACTTTCTTTAAAATCTCTCCCCACTCACCTCTTACTCAGTAATATCAAAATAAGCCATGTGAGCTATTTGGGGTTTGGGTTTTTTTAACTGGGTACGCTTTTGGGATACCCATCGAGACCCTTTGTTGGCTTGCCCCTAAATTCTGGAGGAAATCCTGCTTTTCATTGATGGATCATGCATGTGTCTTTCTAACAGAACAAAATTGCAATGAGACTAAGACCCGATTCTGCTTCCATTGACATCAATATCAAAACTCACACTGACTTCACCTGGTGCAGGAGCAGTCTCTAAAATAGCAACGGGCAGACAAAATGCTCATTAAGGCAAATGGGATTTTTGCTTATCAAGGGCTGCAGGATTGGGCAGTATGAGGTTACTGTAACTCAGGGAGAGAACAGAGAAGATAACAGATAGAACAAATAACACGGAAACTTTTTGATTTAGAAAGCAATTTTCTAATGAAAGTGTACTGAATGTGAAAATAAAGGTCCCGAGTCTCCTCTCACTTGTGTTACACCTGTGTGAGAGGAAAGCTAGGCTCAAAATGTATTGGATCAGACGCTATTCTCATTTACATCCATGTAACCTCACTGATGGCCATGAGGTTGCTTAGATGAGCATAGAATTTGACTCAATATATTTCGGATTTAGCGTTGCCAAGTAGAATCTTAGTGTCCTGGCAGATATTAGCAGTAGCTACCGTGAGAATCTTCATGTAAGAATGTGTGGGAGCGGACAATTCAATCACACTTTCTGGTTTACATGGGGATATCCCTTGGAGTGAAATGTGCTATTTTGCAAAATGAGTATTTACGATTACTTTGAAGACAGTTTTTAAAATAGTTCTTTTAATCTAATCATTGTTCTGCAGCTGTATTATTAGTCACTGTGCTGAAGATGTGAATATGATAATTTTGCTGAGTGTATGTTTATTTTTTTTAAATCTTTTATATACTGTAGAGTTAGATGTGTTCTGCTGGATTTTTTCATCCAGTGAGTATTTGGTCTGAGCACTTATTTTGTACTTTTTCAGTGTTGTGTCAACTGCTATGTAATGTGTTTCACTTTTTTCCACGGAGCAAAAGTGGGAGCTAGTGTTCTGAATAGAGGACTGAGTGTCAGGAAATACGGAATTCTAATTCTGCCTCTGACACTGGCTCCTTCTGTGATCTTGGACAAATCACTTCACCTTTCCCTGACTTATTTTCCTCGTGTAAAAAGGGATGATAATATTTTCTCTGCCTGATAGGGGTATGTGTGAAGATTAATAAAATTAATGTTTGTAAAATGCTATGAAGTTGAAAAGTACTATATAAGTGCTATAATTTTTGTGCAGAGTGGGGAAGGTATTTTTGTCCATTTGTGTTCAATTTGTAGATACATAGTTGTAAAATACTTTTATGAATCCCTTTGTGGTAGAAAACTTCTTATTGCCAGGGACATTTTTAGTGAGCTGGGTGGATGCCCCTCCTATCCCAAAACACCCGTGCCACAGCACTACTACAAAACCTTCAGTTGAGTTACTCTTGACTTACAGAAGATCTGTAAAATCAGATAGAGGACATTAGGTCCAGGCTCAGTATATTTGGAAATACTTTGGAGGGGTCTCTTACAACAGGAGGTTGCCTAAAAAGGGTGGGGCAGAAACATACTGTATTCTTCTTTATTTCCTGTCCTAAATTACTGTGAGCTGATAAACGGTTTCTACATTTCATTCCAAAGACGGCTGTATTTTCATGCACACCGTAGAAAAAATGTTTCTCATTAGGGTTAAACAAAATCATTTAGAAAGATTAATAAGAAAAAGTACAAATAGTGAAGTGTTACCTAGTCATTAGCACAGGAAACACCTTGAATTACTGCATGTATATTACATCAAATACCACCAGCTTCTTTCTCACGCCACCATAGAATCCTTGAAGATTACTTTGCCCAGAATTTACTCTCCCACTCTTCACTTCTTGTTCGGCTAGGCAGGGCTTCAACCACCTACCCACCCAGTATTTCCCAGATAAAGTGAGCAATCAACCACTGAGCCTGTGAAAAGTTCAATTTGAGCTACATTGACAGTTTTTTGAAAGAGACGTTTCACAGTATCTGCCCCTAGTAGGCAGACTTTTCTCACCACTGCTCAGGCAAAGAAGTGTTGTTAAGATATACTGCACCAAAAGAAATTGTTCATAGCCGTTTTCTGGGCCCAATGAGCAGTGTATTTTAATGAGTACCTTTTATCTGCCATGTAAATCCTCATTGACTTCATGAGTGTGTGTTTGGCACTACTCCCACTTGGGCCCAGGACTGCGTTAATCACATATTGGCACTGAAGCTGGAGGAGTACAGTGCCGAGCACCGCTGCTTTCCATTTAAATCAGGATTTGTCCCCTAATTGGCATAAAATTGAGCAGATTGAAGCTTACCTCATCTTTAATTTGGAGGGGTAGCTCACAGACACTAAAGATCCCATCTTGCAATGCTCCATCTTGATCTCAGCAACCTTCCACTGGATCAAAAGGAAAGATTGCATGGTGAAGCACGTAGTCTGTTTGGGCCATGTCTGTTTCTCAGAAAGAAGGTGGATCACATCGCTGGATACTGAGAGTCACATTTAGCTTGCAAGGTACATTTTGCCAACCCCTGCAGCAAAGAGTTCAAACGCCAGAGTTGAAAAACCCATTGATGACTTTGCAAAATTACCTGAACTGCAAAATGAAAAACCTTTGCAAACTGTTGCTAGCCTAATTTGTTCTACTGGCCTATTTTAACACTGCTGGTTCAGTTGATTTCAGTATGAAAACACATTTTGCATAGACATTTTTCTGAAATGCAGCCTGATCAACAGTTTTCTTTGTCTCAGTCAATTCTTTGTTGTACTAACTGATAAATTGCACACATACAAAACATTGATGTGGTTTTTGAAATTTTATTGTCTCATTAAGGAATAAATGCTATTTTTTGTTTATAATTTTACTGAATTTTTGAAGGACAGGCCTACCCAAAGAATATCTAATATTTATAATTGCTAAAGAAGTTTCAGCAGATATAACAAATAGATGTAATGCAATTCTGTGTTTGTAAAAGGCCTAGCATAATGGGGCCTTGATCCCTGATTGGTGCTTTTAGATGCTACAAAACTCAAGTAATAATAATGCTCTATATGTTGAATAAATTTTTGTATTTAATTAAGACAAATTAAGTCAGATAGGCAGCCCCCAGATTCCAAATGTTGAGAATTTGTCTTTTTAAGCTTTAATCTATCATATTTCATATTTATAAATCAAGAAATTGTGATTAAACATATGGTCAATATGCAGGTTATGTATTATACCCTTATGCGTGAGTTTAATGGCTATGGTTAACAGAATGTTAAATAGTTTATTAATATAATTCTGTTAAACGTAGAGTTTTAACTATAATTTAAGCTACTCTTCTTATTGTGGAAAAAATATACCAGTATTCAACTCTAGTTAATGTATATATTATATACACCTCTACCTCGATATAACGCTGTCCTCGGGAGCCAAAAAATCTTACCGCATTATAGGTGAAACCACGTTATATTGAACTTGCTTTGATCCGCCGGAGTGCGCAGCCCCGCCCCCCCCCCCCCCCCCCCCCCCAGAGCACTGCTTTACCGCGTTATATCTGAATTCGTGTTATATTGGGTTGCATTATATCGGGGTAGAGGTGTATATACAAAAAAAGGAGCCCTTGTTTGACCTTTTGGATTTATATTGTTCATTCCCTGTGTTCCAAGCAAATCAAGGATAGGCACATAAAGATGGATAACAGGCCAAATTCTGCCCTGGGATACACACAAGTAATTCCCACCAAATTCTCTGGGACTTTTGTGTGCATATTTCTGAAGGCAGAGTTTGGCCCTTAGTTTGTCACCCAGTATATTAAGAATCTCCATTCCCTTTTGGATCTATATTACTGAAGCTAGGTTGGCCTTGGAGATAGTTCACAGGAAGCAAAAACCCCACTAGTTGATTTGCCAGTGGAAAATAAAGTATGCTGTAAATGTTAGCAGCTGATTTGAAGAATAGAAATTCCATTTATCTACATATACTGCCTGGTGAACTTAAGTGACTTTACATTGTTATAGGGTCAAAGGCTTTTCACCTTCACAGTCTTCAGGCAAAGCCTAAATAAACAGGCATTGCACAGGCCTTTAAAAGCACTTGGCTACTAGAGTGCAGGGCAGTATAGAAATACCTAAAATGGAAAGGACTATTCTCCCCCTCAGTCCAGTAGTGTGGAGTGGTTGGATGGCTAATCTGTTGCCACTATTACAGGTAAGGGCTGTAGTAACAGCTTGTGCCCCTGTGTGTGATGTTTAGGCCTGTAGATTCTTGTAGTGGTAGATCCATTATTTAGTCCGGTCCTGTACCTGCCATGCCCCTGGCACCTCCTCCCGTATTGCTGGCACTGTAGAATAGAACTATGTAGTGAGCACATGGTATAGAGTTCCGCATGACAACTAGTCCTTGGCTTGCTCCACCTCAGGAAGTGGAACTGTGTCAGTTCTACTACTGTTAGTGCTTTCTGCACCAAAAAAACAGTGGGGTGAAGGTTATATTCAGCCCTTAGTTCCCAGATTCTTTTTAAAAAGTGCTTTAAGAACAAACACTTCTTTTAGTCTTCTATGCCACCGGGGAGTTCTGTGGAAGGCTCAAGTATCCAGGAGTTTCTGTATGACCAGAGCTGCACCTAGCTCGCTAGAGCACATCAGTTAGAGGGACGCCTCGGTAACAAGTTGTGGAGAAGTAGAGTTTCAAGCTAATACTGTGACAGCCAGCAGGCCCTTTTTTAGCACCTGTTTTAACAACTTCACACTTGTTCACACTTATTTCATTCCCTCCTGACACTTTTCACCACAATAAACTGGACCAGCTTAAAAAAAGAGAGAAAAGTCAATGCATTTTCTTTATAGTCACCTACTTACTTCCTATCGCCCAGCAAAACCTAAAAAACTGTAAATGATTCCCCCCCCCCCCTTGCTGCAAAACTTTCACACTAAGCCTTAAAGAATTGTTTAAACAATTTCCAGTTTTTGAAATGTAGCAGTACTGACAGGTTTAGAACGGTGAACAAAATGTTAAGAAGCAAACTGTGTTTTAATTTTAATGTATCTTTACTGTGGCTTTTCTTTTAATAAAAATAATTCTTTTGACAATGGAAAAAAATATTCATGTGCCTGGAACCAAAAACACTTTAAGCATAAGGTTTATAAAGGTGTTCAGTTGATGTTATGACAGAAAGATCCTTATCTTTTGATATACTGTAATTGTGATAGAACATGGAGGAACTCATTTCCCCTGTAGTGTTGAAACATGCTTTATAACGCATGAAAATCCTAAAAAAGTGTACACCGCATTAAATCGCATCATTTGAATGTTTTAATATGCTCATACTTTTTGCAAGACTGTCTCTACCCTACTTTGCAGAAGGTAACAGGGCTAGTGGTGACAGATGTTCTGTCCTTGGTCTCTGCAGAGACTGACAGTGAGAAGGTCAATTAGTGAAACACTCACAGTTACTCACTGGAAACTCATTCCATGCGGGCTACTGAATGGTCATCACATGGTAACTGGGTCACTCATTAATGTCCTGGGCTGGAGCTGAACCAGGTAAAAGTCTCCTAGTCTATCACCAACCCCTTGAGCCATGCAGTCCCTCATCAAAGTCCTTTAATCCTCCATTTCTGAATTATCACCAGCTCCTCCAAATGAAGTTAGCAGCAGTACATTCCAAGGCCCTTGGACACCAAAACATTATTTACTTCCTTCAAGTAAATTTATGTTGCTTGCCTCTTCTGCTCTCTTAGGACCTGGTCAAAAGCCCATTGAAGTCTAGGATTCTATGATATGCCACTATCTACAGCTGAGCAAAGGAGGTTCGTTTGAGCTGCTTATGTACTGTCAATTAGTTCTCTCTCAAGCTATAATTGTATGTGGCCTGGGAAAATTTGCTTCCTTATCACTGTGTTAGAGGGGTATAATAATACCTACCCCACTGGGGTGTGTAGCAAGAAAGGTAAATTGCTAGGCTTAATTATAGGCTATTTCAGTTTCCATTAAAGTTGATTGTGAAACGCCCACTGACTTTACTGCAAACAGGATTGGACCCTTGAATGTTTGTAAAGCATGTTGAGCTGCTTGGATGAAAGACACTATAGATGTGCAAAAAGTTATCGTTCCCTATTTAGGAGACATTAAAAAAAAACCCACTACACATACAGGACCAGATTTTCAAGTGCTCAGAATCCACAATTGGCCCAGACATTTAAAAGAGCCCAGCTTCCATTGTGGCACCCAAATAAGGACCACATTTTCAAAAAAGCTCAGCACCCAACTTGCTGAGCATTTTGGAAAAGCTGGCCCTTAGTTAAAAGGAATGCTTGGACACAATCAATCATACCATAGGCCCATGCCACTCTTACAGTGAGTAGCAATTATGAGAATGCTCCCATTGACTTCAAGCCCCATGTAAAACAATTCAGTCAAGCATAAAAGATGCATGTTACCACACTGGCAAGAGTGAGTCCATACCAGACAAACTGCACCCTGGCGAAGGAAGTTTACCTTCACAAGTTATCAGACCAAGGCCCTCAAGGGAATCGCTCTCTTTCTCCTTTTCCTGGCCCATGTGCTGTCATGAGGCTAACATAAAGACATTCCATCAGAGGAAGGTTATATTTGTATTGCTATTTGCATATCAGCAAACCATTGCACCTGTGCAGCTAGTGAAATTCTCCGGGGAGCGAGAGTGCAGAACAGTAACTAACAATTGTAACACGCAGACTCGCCAATGAAAGGAAAGTCCCTGCAGACAATTGTTTTTAGAAGAACACACTTTCCTTTCAAGAGTTACTATGCTAAAACCTCTATACTAGCTACCACTACTTTAGCTTGCTAAAGCAAATCAATATTTCAAAGTTAGATATTTTTAAATCAGCAGGTCCGGATAACTTGCATACAAGACTTTTAAAAGAGCTGGCCGAGGAGCTTGCTGGACCATTAATGTTGATTTTCAATAATTCTTGGAACACTGAGGAAGTTCCAGAAGACTGGAAGAAAGTGAATGTTGTGCCAGTAGTTAAAAAGGGTAAATAGGATGACCTGAGTAATTATAGGCCTGTCAGTCTGACATTGATCCCAGGAAAGATAATGGCACAGCTTCTATGGGACTCGATTAATAAAGAATTAAAGGAGGGTAAAATAATTAATGCCAGTCAATGTGCCTTTATGAATAATAGAGCCTGTCAGACTAACTTAATATATTTTGATGAGATAACAAATGTACTTGATAAAGGTAATAGTATTGATGTAATATACGTAGACTTCTGTAAGGCATATCATAGAATCATAGAATATCAGGGTTGGAAGGGACCTCAGGAGGTCATCTAGTCCAACCCCCTGCTCAAAGCAGGACCAATTCCCAACTAAATCATCCCAACCAGGGCTTTGTCAAGCCGGGCCTTAAAATCCTCCAAGGAAGGAGATTCCACCACCTCCCTAGGTAACACATTCCAGTGCTTCACCACCCTCCTAGTGAAATAGTGTTTCCTAATATCCAACCTAGACCTCCCCCACTGCAACTTGAGACCATTGCTCCTTGTTTTGTCATCTGCCACCACTGAGAACAGCCGAGCTCCATCCTCTTTGGAACCTCCCTTAAGGTAGTTGAAAGCAGCTATCAAATCCCCCCTCATTCTTCTCTTCTGGAGACTAAACAATCCCAGTTCCCTCAGCCTCTCCTCATAAGTCATATGCTCCAGACCCCTAATCATTTTTGTTGCCCTCCGCTGGACTCTTTCCAATATTTCCACATCCTTCTTGTAATGTGGGGCCCAAAACTGGACACAGTACTCCAGATGAGGCCTCGTCAATGTCGAATAAAGGGGAATGATCACGTTCCTCGATCTGCTGGCAATGCCCCTACTTATGCAGCCCAAAATGCCGTTAGCCTTCTTGGCAACAAGAGCACACTGTTGACTCATATCCAGCTTCTCGTCCACTGTGACCCCTAGGTCCTTTTCTGCAAAACTGCTACCTAGCCATTCGGTCCCTAGTCTGTAGCAGTGCATAGGATTCTTCCGTCCTAAGTGCAGGACTCTGCACTTGTCCTTGTTGAACCTCATCAGGTTTTTTTTGGCCCAATCCTCTAATTTGTCTAGGTCCCTCTGTATCTGATCCCTACCCTCCAGCATATCTACCACACCTCCCAGTTTAGTGTCATCTGCAAACTTGCTGAGAGTGCAGTCCACACCATCCTCCAGATCATTAATAAAGATATTAAACAAAACTAGCCCCAGGACCGACCCTTGGGGCACTCCGCTTGAAGCCAGCTGCCAACTAGACATAGAGCTATTGATCATATGACCATATGACTTGGTACAGCACAATATTTTGATTAGAAAACGGGAACAGTATAAAATTAACATGACACACATTAAATGGATTAAAAACTGGCTTATTAATTGGTCTAAAAATGTAATTATAAAGGGGAATCATCAAGCAGGTGTGTTTCTAGTGGGGTCCGGCAGGGACTGGTTGTTGGCCCTATACAATTTACCATATTTATAAATGGCTGTGGAGAAAACATAAAATCACCACAGATAAAGTTTGCAGATGACAGTTACCAATATAGAGAGATCTGGATCACTTTGTAAGGTGGGTACAAGCAAACAATATGCAATGCAATACAGCTAAATGTAAAGGTATAGATATTAGACACTGGTATAACCAGTACTGAAATATAGTATGCATTTCTGGTCCACTTCCATAATTCAAGAAGGATGTTGATAAATTGGAGAGGGTTCACAGAAGAGCCATAAGAATGATTAAAGGATTAGAAAACCTGCCTTATAGCAATAGACTAAAGGAGCTCAACGTATTCAGCTCAACAAACAGAAGGTTAATGGGTGACTTGATCACAATTTATAAGTACCTACATGGGAAACAAATATTTGATAACGGCCTCTTCCGTCTGTCAAACAAAGGTATAACATAATACAATAGGCTGCACATTGAGACCCAACAAATTCAGACTGGAAATAAGGCACATTTTTTAACAGTGAGGGTAATATAACCACGGCAACAAATTTCCAAGGGTAGTGGTGAATTCTTCATCGACACATTTAAAATCAAGATTGGATGTTTTTCTAAAATATGTGCTCCAGGAATTATTTTGGGGAAGTTCTGTAGCCTGTCTTATACGGGAGGTCAGAATGGATGGCAGCAATATTCCCTTAGAACCTATGAAGATGCAAAGCATTGTGTTAATTTATTATTTTTGTCGCCAAGATTTATGTTACGACCAGATACTTAGCTGGTGCAAACTGGCATAGCTCCATTTACATCATCTGCGGATCTAGCCATATATATAAATACACATACACGGACCCTGGTGCACATACATACACACACATTTGTGCACACACCCATTCAGCAAGTTAGGACTAGATTATACCTTTTATGCCACAACCCTGCTTGGGGATGGTAGAGAGCTGGAGATATTGTGCCTCAAACAGGGAAATCTCTCTCAGTGCTGCATACGCGTGTGCAAGGAGGGAACTGCAGGTTGCTCCCACTAGTGCAGGCTGGTGTAGAGCAAGTGCTGTGGCCCATGACTTCACCTCCTCCCCTCCCCTTTTCTTTGGTGATTTATGTGAGGGATAACGAGTCTCAAACCCCATGGGTCCCCAATCCAGACCCATTGGGCCCCCTGGCCCAGACCACAGATGTCTTCCCCAGTCAGGAGCTTTGTGGGCAGAGTCCTTTGTGAGCTAGAGCTCCGCTAGCCCCCTTTCCCACTGATTCTAGTGAGCTGATGTGGCCCCAGCCTAAGCAGGACCTATGGGCCTGGGTCTGAGACCCATGATCCTTCACAGCCTACTCCCCAAGAGTGGGGAATATTCACAAGCAGGCCCCATGCTCCCTAGGGTGCATGAGGTGCAGGTGGTATAACTGCCAGGTTGCTAGGACACTTCCTGTTCTCCAGATGGCCCTTTCTTTGAAGCTACTGGAGGTAAGAAAGCAGATTCTGACGGATGGTTTCTCTGATCCAGCAGAGCAAACCTTTCCCACCCACTGCATGGTCCCTGTTATTGTCGTGACCTTTGATTTCCACCGATTTTCACTTCAGATTACAAGAGAAATGCCTGGTTCATGTACCATAAAACCTCGTTGACACTCCATTTGTAACCAATAAGGTCTGGGAGTGTATTAGCACCTTTGGAAGTGGGGGGTTGGAGAATGCCTTCTGCCTATCTGGCTGACCAAGGAGTGATTTTCTTGGGTTCTGAAGGCAGGAAAGATGGTGGCCATGCTAACGTCTGGCACGGATAGGATCACAATAGGGGAAAACACCCATTAGACCAGTGGCTCTCAACCATTTGGAGTGCAGGACCCATTTGTAAATCTTGATGCCTGGTCTGTCACGACCCAGAGATACCCCCCGCTCCCCCAGACCTGATGCCCTCCCTCCCTGCAGGATTCCGTGAGGGAGAGAATCTCAGAACTAAGATTCCAAATGCTCCCTCCAGATGTAAACAGCTGGGACACGTCCTCCTCCAGCAACTGAACAGAGGGGCAGTGAGATGAGACAACCCCCTAATATTACAAAGCCGTTCCCCCCCCCGGTCCATGGGAGGCAGAGGGTAAGGGGGGATTGGAGATGAAGTGAGGAGATCGGGACACCTGGGGCGTATAGTGAGGAAGAAGTTGGGGTTTATGGAGGTGGATGGGGAAGGAATTTGGGGGGACAGTAGGAGGCTAGGGGAGGTTATGGGGACAGAGGGGTCTGGGGGAAGGACAATGAGCTGATTGTTCCCCAAAACACACAACCCCCAATGTCCACGGGGGGCAGATGGTAAAAGGGTGGGGGGATTTGGGGTCCTGGGCTAAGTAAGATGGGGAGGTTGGGGGAAGGAGTCAGGGGCAGAAGGGTCTGGGGTGGCAGTGGGGGAAGATCTGGGGAGCTGGGGATCAGGAAGGGTGCTATGACAGAGGGGGCTCTGTGGGAGATGTACCTTGGGGTCCCCATTCGGAGTCCTGGGGGGCAGGATGGAGGGTATGGAAGATGGGGTGTTGTCCAGCTTGCAGGCGGGGTACATTGTGTGGGGGCAATACTTACCAGAGAATGTGACATCGGCTGCTCCCTCCCAGCTCCTGTCTGGAGGGCTGGCTGGGCTTGGCCCCCTGATGGGGGGCGGCTGGCCAGGCCAAATTTGTGTGAGTGGCATTGCGACCATTCCCTCAAATTTGGCCCACTAGGCCCCCCCCATCATCACGACACTTGGGCAGATGGGCCAAACCTGAGTGGTGGCATGACCCGCTGCACCAGGTCACAGCACCCGGAGCGGATAGGTGAGCCCAGGCAGCCCTGTGACCCTTTGACGTGTTCTAGAGATCCAATTTTGGGTCATGACCCACAGGTTGAGAAATCTTGGATTAGACTATCACAGGCAGAATAAACTCCCCCAGTAGAGGATGGACAAGTACTCCCATGAAAACATAAGATTCGCCATCCCAAATTAGGCACACCGAGTCTGATATCCACCTAACGTTTCAGGGGAAGGCAAAAAACCCTCTCTCCCCTGCCATAATCTACCCGTTCAGCACGTGCAGTGGTTTCCCGGAGTGTCACTTTCTCCTTGACCCCTGCTGTGACTGGGACTCTGGGAGTGAAACCCTAATCCCATTGAGCCAGTGGGAGTTTTACCATTGACTTTGATGAGACTGGCATTTCACCCATGGTTCCGCTTGGACAGAGCCAGGCACGATTCCACCTAGGAGAACAGGGAAAAGTGACTGTATAAAAATGGCTCTTTCTTGCTCATCAGATCTGCTGCTTGCGTGCTTGTCCCAGAGTCAGATGCCCTTATTCTAAAGACAAAAACAAGGCCTTTGCAGCTTTTGACTTCTACTAGCACCGCAGGGGTGAATTCACTGGATCCCATTCCATCTAGCTCCTCAGCACAGTTATGTGCTCTGTGCTAATCATTCGGCAGGCCCGCGGCATTCGCCGTGGGAAAACACTGCAAATGTCCCTGGGGCAGATGCAGCCGCTCAGGATCTGATGTGATTGCAGAAGCATCACCCAAATGCTGAATTTGGACAGTAGTGTCTATTGTTAACAATAAGAGGTACAGTTAAGGTGACCAGATGTCCCGATTTTACAGGGACAGTCCTGATTTTTGGGTCTTTTTCTTATATAGGCTCCTATAACCCCCCACCCCCAGTCCCGATTTTTCACTTTTGCTGTCTGGTCACCCTAGGTACAGTAGGCGGGCAGAGTGGTAGGGGAGAGATCTTCGCAGGGGCCACCTTGTATCCCTCAGCAGCTTCCTGGTTTCACAATGAACTAGGCCCCTCTTGAAACCTGACCTTTTTTCTCCAGCTCCACTCATCACACTCCAAGTGCAGCCTCTATTGCTGGTGATGATTCATGAGGTGGAGAGAGAACCCACACTCCCCTTTCATTGCTTTCATTTCCAGAGGGGGCCTCTCCCCTTTCACAAACGGCAGCCTCCCCTGCACTGCCGTAGTCTGAGTTCCCACTTCTGGGAGGGCTGCAGACAGGACCCTGCCAGTGTCTCCTCCCACAGCAGAGTCAGAGATGGTGAAAGTTCACTGCCTGCCCCATGCTGCTAGCAGTGGAATCAAAGGCATTGAAGGGTAACTGGCAGCCAGTAGTTGGGGATTGCTTCTCCCCTAGTCTACACATATTCCATTAAAGCCTGGGAGCGGTACCCTCTTTGTGCACAAAGTGAACTAGCTTCATGCCTCACTGTGCTTGTCGCCAACCATTTCAACAAAGCAAGATTAGGTTATTATCCTCTCTCTAAGGAGTCAGCAACCTTTCAGAAGTGGTGTGCCGAGTCTTCATTTATTCACTCTAATTTAAGGTTTCGCGTGCCAGTCATACAGTTTAACGTTTTTAGAAGGTCTCTTTCTACAAGTCTATAATATATAACTAATCTATTGTTGTATGTCAAGTAAATAAGGTTTTAAAAATGTTTAAGAAGCTTCATTTCAAATTAAATTAAAATGCAGAGCCCCCCCGGACCGGTGTCCAGGACCTGGGCAGTGTGAGTGCCACTGAAAATCAGCTCGCGTGCCGCCTTTGGTACGCGTGCCATAGGTTGCCTACCCCTGGTCTATCTACTCTAGCCCATCTGCTCTTTGCACTCAGGGGTTTCATGGCTGCCTCAACAGAGACATGGTAATGTCATGATCGTATCATGGTATTTGATGCTTTGCATAAAGCCGCCGATCTCAGCTTTTAATTTTTTTTAAAGGATCAGTTTCTAGCTCTTGTGGTTACAGGGCAAAGTTCAAAAACCCGACCCTTGTGCTCAAACACCAGATGGCAAAGACACCCCCAAATATGGGGGGAGGCATTAAAAAAACGCATGATTTTTAAGCCAATCTAATGGTTTTTACAGGGCCTGATCCACGGTTTTTGAACGCTCAGCGTTAGCAACTCTGTAATAGCAATTGTTCCCACTGTCTCTCTCTCTTCCCTGTGTTAAACCACCCCCCACCTTCGCCCCTGCCCCTCAGAGTGGAGAGAGTTAGTCAAATTCTCATAAACCACAGACTGGGGGGAGGCTGCGTCTCTGCAGCTACTCGGCTCTTTGATGTCACTGATCTGAACCCTGGGTCCCGCAGGTGCGGCTGCTGTTGCCGTGGTGATGGAGGCAGTCATCCCCTGACTACTTTTTCTGATGAACATTGACTTAGAAAAAAAAAAAAACCAGAAAGAAAGGAGCCACAGAGCTGCCTCCTGGGTGAGTTGACTGGTCTCAAACGTGCAGCAGCATGTATCCTGGGACTCCATGTTCAGTGGGCCAGTGCTGGGGGGGAGCAGCAGCTGCTCTTGAACTTGTTCGTCCCCCATCTCTACCTAAATTCAGCCCAAATACTAATTGCACAGAAAGAGCCTGTGGTATTAACAATGCCTACCTCTTATATAGTGTTTTTCATCTGTAGATTGCAAAGTTTCCCCCCACTCCCAAAGGAAGTCATGATTATTATCCCCAGGAGGGGAAACTAAGGCCCAGAAAGGGGGAAGAAATTTGCCCAAGGTCACCCAGCAGGCCTGCAGTAGAGCACCCAGATCTTCTGAGTCCCAGCCCAATGCTCTGTCCACTAGGCCATACTGCCTCCCCTGTAGGGCCTTACAGGGGAAGGGGAGCAGCATCCCAAGACACTGAGCTAGGGTTGTCCAGTGGTTAGGACACTAGTTTAACACTTGGCAGACCTGCATTCTAGACCCTGCTTTGCCACAGACTTCCTGTGTAACCTTGGGCAAATCACTAAGCCTCTCCATTACTCCATTGCCCATCTGCACCATGGGGACAACAGCCCTTCCCTGCCTTGCAGGGATGTTGTGAAGATACATGCATTACAGTCTATGAGGTACTTGGGTATTCTGGTGATAAGGCCCATATGAGTACTGCAAATAGACCTTTCCCTAGAATGCAGCCTGTCGTATCAGTGATGTTCCCCTCCTCACACATCTCATGATGTGTCGCACTTTCACCCCAGGCCTTTGCAGAGCCTGATTGGCTCATCCTCCTCCCCTTCCACAGGAGGCAGCTATTCCTAAACCCAATTTCCAGAGGGGGAAACGGAGGCACAGAGCAGGGACTGGACTTGTCCAGGGTCATGGAGCGAGTCAGTGACGGAGCTGATGGCCACTCCTGCGTTTTGAGCCCAAGGAAACAAGGCTGGTGAACAGGGTTCATGGATCCAAGTGTCAGTGGATAGAAAAGGAGAGTGATGCCCTACAGGTGGCCATATTAGCCGCCTATTATGGAGCTCTATACCTCTCCATTTCCTAATTCCCCTGACCCCTATCCAGTGTATGCACACACAGAGAGCTTCTCATGGGCTGAGTCTCAGTTGCAAGATGAATTCCCAGGCCGGTGCAGAGCCCGCCCCACTGGCAGACAGCCTTTGTCATCTAGAAAAGGAGAAAGGGCACTTTTAGGCTTTCTCACACTGTCTCCCAGCTCCCTCCACATTCATTTCAGAGCGAGCCTCGGAGACGGCTCAGTTGCCACAGGAGCCGAATGGCGGACGCTGAGAATTGCTTCTGAGAAATGGTGCCTGGGGTTTAATCATCCAGGACCTTTCTGTGGTTTCTCTCTCTTATATCATCTTCAAAGTTCAGTCACGCTGGGCGCCCACACGGTGGCTAGCATTGCAAAAGGGTGGCTGTGGGACAGAGAGCCAGTGAATAATACTAGCAGTAGCACAGCGGCTGCTGGAGCTGTAGACAGCAGCTTGCATTGGGGGAGTACGACACACCCCAGTGAGCAACAAAACCTGAGCAAGGAGCGCTTCGGGCCGGACTGGATGGTGTATGATGGCTCGTTCGTGCCAGCTAGGCTGGTGCAAATGGCACTATAGGGAAGTGTAAGCCCTCACTGAAGAATATCCGCGTCATAGACAGGCCCTGTTCTAGCCTCAGGCATTCTCCTGTGGGCTGGGGGTAGATTGGAGGGGTGTGTGCAGCGATTCTGCTCCCCTGTAAAGCCCCACGGGGGGGTCACAAGGTAGGGCAAATCTGGAGCTGCCCTAGTGTGCACCACGGCAGGTCTCCACGGCCATGCCAGTGCAGAGGAATGCACTTGTCGGTGGGATGGCCAGCTGTTTAGCCACACAAAGCAGCAGGGCAGGACAGGAAGTGAAGGAGAGTCCCCCACGCAGTTGGGTTTTAATTCCCTAGGCTGATGTTTGGCCAGGACCCCAGAGCTAACACAACTCCACAGAGTGAACAATCAGTCCAGTATCAGGGCTGGCTTGAGCTCCATCTTAGCTTTCCATCTGCCTCACAGCACCCAAACCAGAGCCGGCACCCAGCTGCAGCAGGCAGCTCTCTCGGCATTCCCAGCCCTGCACGGCTGTGCGGAGAGCAGCAGCCCTCCATAATAACTGAAGCTGCCCAGCACCAGGCCTCTGGTCTGACAGCTCAGAAGATCTGGCAACACAAGGCCACCCCAGCACCATGCCAGGGCAGTTCTGAGGGAGAAAAGAGTTACTGTAACCCATTGGTCAGCATGCATTAGGCATTCCCACACTGTGTCTAGCCCACAGAGGATGTGGGTCTGTTACAGCACAAGGCGTGCAGGCTGGTTCTCAAGCCCTAGCAGCTCATGTTTTTAGTTGTCGAGATTCCTGGTGTTGGCCAAGATGGTGGCTGTGGTGCAGCTCCATCCCTCCGGGTTCCTCCGTCACTTCTGCCTTTTCTTGGCCCGGTCCCCGGTAGCGGTCTCGCTGTCAGAGGGTGCTGAGCACCCACATGCCCCACAGGAGCCAATGGGAGCTGTTGAGTGATCAGCACTTTCAAAATCCAGGCCACAAGGGGCAAGTCATGCCTGGTAGCCCCAAACCTCTGCCCAGGTCCGTGGGAGCCAACGTCCCTATCACCTCACAGGAGCAGGCAGCACATGTGTTGCTCACACGGTTTCAACTGCCGCATGGGCAGGGCCTGGATCTCCCCTCTGCAGAGTGAGCCGGCAGGTCAGATGGGGTGAGTCTGGGGAGATTAAACCTGCCCACGCTGAAGTTAATGGGAGTTTTGCCTTTGACAGTGGGGCGACTTTTGCTGGCTTCAGTGGGAGCAGCATCTGTGGCACTGAGGACTAGGTCCCTAAAGGTCACTTGAGTAAGGGTGGCAATGTCCCACCCCTCCTGTATGCATGGGAAGGCAGCAGGAAACTGGGGACTGAGGGATGTGCAGTAGCGAAGGCAGGAGGGAATGAATGCCGAAAGAGGTGCTAACGGGATGCACCTATTCGCTGGGAGCTGGGCTGGCAGCTGACTGGATTCATTTCAGAGTTGGCCCCTAGGAAGCCCACGGGGGCACAAGTTCAGGCAGCAGCTGCAGTGGCAGGGGGGGCCAGACCCTCCTCCACCATCAGAACAGCTGCTCAGCCCTTCCCAGCTCGAAGTCACAGTGGGTGCACTTTCAAAGGAAGCCTCTGTACTTTTTCACCCGGTGCTGGTTAAAAATATCACTCCAGATTTTAATAAGGGCTGTCGCTCGAGATATTTCTGTCTGGGAGCGGGAAGTGAAACCCTCTCTCTGGTCACAGCCCATCACTTGATTCTGCCAAAATGAGCTCGAGCTGCCCTTCCCCAAGGCCGGGCAGACTTACCCCTTCCCCAGGCACTCCCACTCTTCCCAGCACTTGGCACTCAAAGCCCTGAGAGCCTGTTACAGCTACAAATGACTCACCCTCTGGGCAACAGGCTAATGTAGAGAGGCAGCACTGCCCAGTGGACAGGCCACTAGACTGGGCCCTGGCAAGGACTGGGTTCTCTTCCTAGGACAGCCACCAACCTGCCATGTGATCTTGTGAACCACTTCACCTCTGTTTCCTCTCCAAACCTCTTGCCTAACTAAGCTCTTCAACGCAGTGACTTTCTCTTATTATGTACAGCACCTTCCACAACGAGGCCTCTAGCTGCTTTTGCAAAATATAAATAACAAAACTCCCCATCTTACAGGTGAGGGATGGAACAGCTACATGAGCATCCAAACTCAGGGAGTAGAACCAAGAAGTTCTGATGCCTACTCCCCGCTCTGTAACCATAAGACTGCACTCCACTAGCTAGGGATAGAACCCAGGAGTCCTTAATCCTGTAGGGACCTCCTCTTCTCCTTAAATGCACTCCACTCCCATAGCTAGGGATAGAACCCAGGAGTCCTGTTCCCCTTGGGCTAACCTCCAGACCCGACTCCCACTCTCTGGGCTGGGAATTGGGTTCCTGACTTGCACTCCCATAGTCTAACATTTACATTTATAGATGACGCTCTTTATGCACTTAAAAACTATTTTGTATATGTTCTTAAATCCCACACTAGTGCCCCCGCCCAAAGGCATTTGTCCTCAGCAGGTCAATGTGGAGTCCCCAGACCAATCAACCTGGATTGAGAACCAGAACCAAAAGTGCATTGGAAAAATGTTGAAAAAGCAAACTACAGCCAAGTTTTCAAAGCTCTGTCACTTTAGAACAGTCTGATTTGCGTTAACCAAACTTCCCAGCAAAAATGGACCCTTCTGTGAGATGAAACATGCAACCTTTCAGAAGATCAGATTCATTTAGGAGAAGTTGTGGTTGGTGTTAGAAACTGGGCTTATAACAAAGGGTGAGCTTCAAATTACTGGGATGCATGGCTTCTGTAAAGCTCATCCTGGCTAAGCAGCTTACTCTGAATGTAGGGTTTGTGAGACAGAATGGATATGTAACATCTGAAGAGCCATGACTGCCCAGAAGGGATGGGCAAAAGAGGCCGCGTGCCCTGGGACCCCTGTTTGAGAGGGGCCCCAAACCTGAGAGGCACTGGGACCTCATGCACCAGGTTGTAACGCAGGGAGCTGGGGCCAGACCTGTGGGACTGGAGCTGTGATTGTGGGGTTGGCTCGCTCTCTAAGCCCCCCGATCTTCCCTCAATGTTTTGCACCCTTGTTTCATATTTTGCCCTGGGCCTCCAAAAAACCTCTGCAGCCCAGGGAATTTTTTCAGTATCAGCCTTTCGGTGTCCCTGTTCTTTACACACACACATGGGTGAAACACGGGGACACTTTACTCTGAGTAACTGGAGGATCCCACTCTGCCTTGCCACATTTGGCCTCTGATTCCTTCCCCACTCACCAGCTCCATCCGTCACGCAGGACCCCTTTGTAGGGTATAGGACAGGGGTCGGCAGCCTTTAGAAGTGCTGTGCCGAGTCTTCATTTATTCACTGTAATTTAAGGTTTTGCGTGCCAGTCACACATTTTAACGTTTTTAGAAGGTCTCTTGCTATAAGTCTATAATATATAACTAAACTATTGCTGTATGTAAAGTAAATAAGGTTTTTAAAATGTTTAAGAAGCTTCATTTCAAATTAAATTAAAATGCAGAGCCCCCCGGACCGGTGGCCAAGACCCGGGCAGTGAGAGTGCCACTGAAAATCAGCTCGCGTGCGCCACTTAGCTTCTTTTGGCCTCATCATTCCTCCCTCCCATTGCTTTCTGTTCATTTTCCTCCTATACACGCAGACGGTGTCCAGCGTTAGCAGGTATCACCCAGCTAACTGCCTCCACTCTTCCCTACCCCAGTTGTTCCAGGGCCTTGGATCCTCACTCACTCCTGTGGTGTACTGAGGACTGTGTTTGAATAGTAAGCCATCACTTTAAGAGCGCGGGGGAGAAAAGGGCTGAGTAAGGGTGCAGGGAGATCCTGGTCCTGTTTGCAATTGCAGGCTAGGGCGGGGGCTTAGCAGCAGAGTGTGTGATCAGAGTCAGTCTGGAAAGTGCCAGGTTAAAGCAAAGTGCAATGGGTTATGCCTCGCTGCCTTAGGGAGCAGCCTGTTTTCTCTGTTTATGGGTCCTTGTGTGTTATTGTTCTGAATTCTAAGAATTCAAGAAGCATTACATTCCAGCATTCCAGCAAGAGCATTTATGTTTTCATCTAATGTCTCTGTGTGTGTGCTGTGAACATAACCACCCTTTCCCTTGACAATGTTACCTCTCAGTCCTGGCATGACAGCCCTCTCCTCTGCCTTTTTCCACCAGGGCAGCTCAATGTTTTTGCTGCCCCAAGCACGGCTGTCAGGCGGCTTTCAGCGGCATGCCTGCGGGAGGTCCGCTGGTGCTGTGCCTTCAGCGTCCCCGCCGCCGAAGCCGCGGGACCGGCGGACCTCCCGCAGGCATGCCGCCAAATTCAGCCAGACTGCCACCCTCAGAGCGACTGGCAGGCCGCCCCCACAGCTTGACGCCCCAGGCTTGCGCTTGCTCCGTTGGTGCCTGGAGCCGCCCCTGTTTCCCACTCCTCAGTCGTGATGCTTCAGCTGCTCTAAGGCTCTTCTTCACCTGCCACTTTCTCATTCCCTCTCCCATCCAACCATTCCCAGCCTCTCTCATGTCCTCATCCCAAGACTCTGCAGTCCCTCGCAGCTGGGCCTCTCTGTCCCATCCATGTAGGGCACCAGACAGAATATACTGCTGCAATTACTAGCACTGACCACTGGATGTCACTGCAGGTGCACACACCAGTCACTGCCAGGGGTTTCTGTGAATGCCAATGACCAATAGCTGGCACTGACAATGTCCTAAAAATTGTACAGGGGGCTTAACATCACATGAGCCAGGAACGGAGCACTAGTAGAATGCACTGGGGGGCTGTGGACTGCAGCGGGATCTGTGCTCCTATCAATTGAGTTTAGGTAGATTTGAGCTCTTGGGTTTTAGCATGGATGGATGAACCCCTGGTGATAAAAATCCACTTGAAACACAATCCTGGAAACTTCTCTGTATTTCAGCAAAGTTCAGGTAACTATTTCATCCAGGGGGAAAAAATCCAGCCCTTTGGTGCTTCCTATTTTACCTTGGGTCGGAAATGCTGAAATACAGTAAGGAAAACTGTTTGAGGATATTTCTGTTTGGAATTCTATCTCCTTGGATACATTTGAACAAGATTTAGATAAATATTGGAACCTCTAAAGATTTGGAATTGGTATAAAATGAATATTTTATATTCCAGTAGTTCCTAAAAGCCCCGTTAACATAGTAGGAGACAGTCCCTGCACCCAAGAGCTTGCTATCTAAATAGACAAGACAAAAAATATGAAAGAATTTATACCCATTTTACAGAGGGGAAAACTGAAGCATAAAGAGATGAAGTGACTTGCCCTAGATAACACAGGGAGTCAGTACCAGAGCTGGGAAGTGAACCCCCATCTTCTGAGACCTAGTCTGGTACCTTAGTCACAAGAACAGCCTTCCCCCTGGGAAAGATCCTCTCAGTAGTGATTATGTCCTCCACAGAGTCAGAACAGTCAGTTCCATAGTTCCAAGCACAGTAGCTCATGGTCTCTCTTTACTCTTTCATGATCTATCTATCTCCATACACAGTCCACTATCTATCTATCCCTATACACACCCCACTATCTATATCTAGCTATCTATCCCCATACACCCCCACTATCTATCTATCTATCTATCTATCTATCTATCTATCTATCTCCATACACAGTCCACTATCTATCTATCTTTCATAACCAAGATATCTGGTGTGCAAACAGAGACCCATCATCCAGATGTATCCAGACATGTATACATGATAATTACATCTTCCACTCTAAACTTTTCCACACAAGATGTAAAAACTGAAGGCGTTTTATTCCATAGTTCATCCTTCACTTTGTGGGCTCTTCTCTTCCATCGTGGGTAGCATGCCAAACAACACGAAATGTGCAAGGGGGAAGAATGATATATACTCAGACACAGCATCCCTTGCATGGCATCTCCCCAATTGCAACGTTTCACACTTGGATGTGCCACTGAATGTCATGGACTCAGAGCTCAATTGTGCTTGCACTTTTGAGATTACCAGTGACATGGTCACCTTACAGGAAGGAGACTTTCTTTAGGGCAGAAAGGGATTGCAACCAGCCACACCAAATAATAACCATCTGTGGGCAGGTCTCTTGTGTTTCAAGAGAGGATATGCCCAGACCTGGCATTAAAATAAACCATTGAAGTAAAGGGAAAGACTCTCATTGACTTCAATGGGTTTTGTTACAGGGCCATGAGTTTGCTCCACTAATGAGCATGAACCACTAATTGAGGCAGCAGGTTTAAAACAAACAAAAGGAAGTGTTTTTTCACACAATGCACAGTCAACCTGTAGAACTCCTTGCCAGAGATTGTTGTGAAGGCCAAGACTACAACCAGGTTCAAAAAAGAACTTGTTAAGTTCATGGAGGATAGGTCCATCAGTGGCTATTAGCCAAGATGGATAGGGATGGTGTCCTTAGCCTCTGTTTGCCAGAAGCTGGGAATGGGCGACAGGGGATGGATCACATGATGATTCCCTGTTCTGTTCATTCCCTCTGGGGCACCTGACATTGGCCACTGTCGGAAGACGGGACACTGGGCTAGATGGACCATTGGTCTGACCCAATCTGGCCATTCTTATATTCTTATGCATACTGGAGGAGTCCTTCTGGAAGGCTTCCAAAGAGGTGACACCAAGTCTCGTTAAGTTTTCCTGAAAGGCGGCTCTGGAAGTTCGTGTAACTTAGATCAAGCTGGAAATGGGAGACGGAGCAAGGACTTCTGCAATCCTACAGCTACACAGGTATTGGGCATCGTTCATGCAAGTTCCCTATGATTCTTTTAACCATCAATGCATCTTCCACTTATGCACCTGGCCCAAAAAGCCATGTATTATGACTGAGTGCCCTGCTCTCAGTTTGACACATCGGTTGGTGCTCATGGACTGGCTGGAGGACAGCAGTGGGGTGGGGACTGGATGTGGGCAAGTAGGACTCTAGCTTGCATGGCAGCTCTTGGCTTTATATCACACCCAGCTGCAAGAATAAATGCACTTCCCTCCTGCATTTAAAGCAGCAGCCCCTTTTACTGTTTGCTGCTATTTAAAATTACTTGGGGGAGTGCGAGTCTGTTCCCAGGGCCGTTAGTTGGAGAAGGAAAATCTTGTGCCTCTAGATCACAGGTTCAAATCCAGCCTAGGCTGGTAACAAGCAAGCAAAGGCCATCTCCCGGCCCTGCCTTGCTGACTGATTCTGATTGCAAATGTACCTTCAGAAGTGGGTCCTATTAGCTCAGTGGGCTGTGGTGTAAATCGATTCTGAGAGGAGAATTGAGACCCTGCCCCTTCTTTGCTCCCCTCCCTCCTCTGTTTTCCTAGCAGCTGTCCCTCCCACAGAAGCTCATCCCTGTTGCATCAAAAGCCTTCTCCCCTGGTTGCCTCTAGCTGTCAGCTACAACCTCTTCCCCCCGCCAATAGCCCATGCCTCTTCATTTCTCCTTCTCCCTGCTCTTTTGGGTACAGCTTGTGCAAAGGGCACCCTATAAAATGAAGCCATATTGGGTTAGTATCTGGTTCAGTGGGCACAGGTCCACTGAACCCATTGTTCATGGAGTATCTCCAGCCTTTTTCCAGCCCTACTGCACCTGAGCCCAATCTCCACCCCCCACCCTGGTTCCCATGGCCTATCTGAAGCCAAGCATCTTCACCCCCTGCCTCATCTTCCGGGCCTGCCATCGGATCACCTTGATGGCCTTCAGGCTGATGTGCATGAGCGTGTCATACTTGAAGACCATCTTGTAGAAGGTGTCGGTCATCAGGGCTCCAGTGGGGTCGGCGTGTTTCAGGGCCGTCATGGGCGTGTAGACGGGGTTGGTCTGGTGGCGGAAGGGCGGCTTGGCGGCGCTGATCACCCTCAGCGTGTGCTGCAAGGGAACCGAGACAGCCCCACATGAGCTCTGTGATGCCCTTAGCTAAGCCGGGAGCAACATAATACTTTACCAGCATCATGCTTTGCAGCTCCATCCCAGAGCTCCCTGTGAACATCAGCCTCACCGTGCCCTGGGAGGTAGGTCAGCACCCATAGCCCTGCAGCGGGCTGTGCTTTTAAGTTAGCGATGCCCCCCTGGGACTCTGGTTGTGCCGCAGGTGGTGGGATCTCAGAGAAAACACAATAAAGGTCTCTGACTGAATCTCTTGGGTTCGTCAGTTGCCTCTATGTCCAATACCCAAACGGGTCCAATATGTTACAATCCCCTTTGCGCTGGGGGGAAACTGAGGCTTGGGGAAGGGAAGTGACTCACCCCAGGTCACCGGAGGGTCAGTGTCAGAGCTGGGAACAGAACCCAGGAGTCCTAGCATCCACTCCTACACTTTAACCACTAGACAAGTGGCAGATGTTTACAGTGTACCTGACTTGATGGAGCAGCGGTCTCATTTGACAGGGGGAACCCCCCCGTTTCCTATGCATCATCTCCCCACAGGGCGGGGGAGGAAGTGTTGTCTAAGGATTTGTGAATCATGGGGTAGGAGGCAGCACCATGAATCAACTCAGTGCCTGACACACATCCACCAGTGAGCAAGAGCGTGGGCGAAGGGAGACATCCCAGGCAGGGTTCCTACTGGGGAAAAATCCTGGGTTCCACCCCAAAACACAGCTCCTCAAACTGATGAATCTCATCTTGTGGAGACTAAATCCCTTCCCAACTGACCCCACCCCACCCCCAGCTCCCTGGACCGCTGCTGTGCCTGGGGTGAGTCACACAGAACCCTAGAAATGTCAGGCCAGAAGGGACCTCAAGAGACCAGCAGGTCCAGCCCTCGGTGCTGAGGCAGGACCAAGTAAATCTAGGCCCTCCCTAACAGGTATTTTCCTAACTTGTTCTTAAAAACCTCCAGTGGCACGGATTCCACAACCTCCCTGGGAGGCCTATTCCAGAGCTTAACTACCCTGAGAGTTAGAAAGATTTTCCTAATATCTAACCTAAATCTGCCTTACTCCCATGGTGATGCCACGGAGGGCCATGTGACCAAGTGCAGACCAGGGCCAGGAAGACCCACTGGACTTTGCACGTTGGTAGCAGGGAATCAGAGACCCCCTTTGTGCCTTCCAAACAAACCCAGGCGGGCCCCGCTGGGATTAGTGGAGAGGGAGAGCCAATCTAAACAGGCTCCTGGTGGCTTAGAGATGCTAAGAGGCTTTGGGGCAGGATAACGTGGGGATTAGGGAGGATTATTTTGTGAATGTTGAGGGGGAGGGATTAATTAATTGGCAAACGAGCCGGAAGATATAAACAGAGGGAGGAAATATGAGCTAACGGGACATGACGTTCTTTGTGTAAAAGGAAAGGAGGCCAGATAGTGGCAGTGCTAAATGGAGGCTAAGTGGGATTGGTGAGGAGGTTCTGGGGAAGCTTGGCCTAGAGGGGAGAAGAGTGGATTTGCAGCTTTCAGTCACTGGGTTTAGAAACAGGAAGTAACTAGAGCAACTGGTGCCTGTCAGCTGTTGGGCAGCAGAATCCAGATGTTCATGGCAGGTGAGCGTGAGGAAGGCAGAACCAATAATTTGCCTGCCAGTAGTGGTGCTGGAACTAGGGATGCTGCTGCACCCCCTGGCTTGAAGTAGTAAAAACAAACACCAAATTCACTTTCTGGACACTCCAGTGCAAATAAGTGATGGTCACATAAACACCACCCTATACCATAAACCTACTGACTGCTATACTTACCTACATGCCTCCAGCTTCCACCAGACCACATCACACGATCCATTGTCTACAGCCAAGGTCTAAGATACAACCGCATTTGCTCCGATCCCTCAGACAGAGACAAACTCCTACAGGATCTCTATCAAACATTCTTAAAACTACAATACCTAGCTGGTGAAGTGAAGAAACAGATTGACAGAGCCAGAAGGGTACCCAGAAGTCACCTACTACAGGACAGGCCCAACAAATAAAGTAACAGAACGCCACTAGCCATCACCTTCAGCCCCCAACTAAAACCTCTCCAGCGCATCATCAAGGATCTACAACCTATCCTGAAGGATGATCCCTCACTCTCAGAGACCTTGGGAGACAGGCCAGTCCTTGCTTACAGACAGCCCCCCAACCTGAAGCAAATACTCACCAGCAACCACACACCACACAACAAAAACACTAACCCAGGAACCTATCCCTGCAACAATCCCCGTTGCCAACTCTGTCTGCATATCTATTCAATGGACACCATCATAGGACCTAATCACATCAGCCACACCATCAGGGGCTCCTTCACCTGCACATCTACCAATGTGATGTATGCCATCATGTGCCAGCAATGCCTCTCTGCCATGTACATTGGCCAAAGCGGACAGTCTCTACGCAAAAGAATAAATGGACACAAATCAGACATCAAGAATTATAACATTCAAAAAACAGTCGGAGAACACTTTAATCTCCCTGGACACTCAATAACAGACTTAAAAGTGGCAATTCTTCAACAACAAAACTTAAAAAACAGACTCCAACGAGAAACTGCAGAACTGGAATTAATTTGCAAACTGGACACCATCAAATTAGGCCTGAATAAAGACTGGGAGTGGATGAGTCACTACAAAAGATAATTTCCCCCTACTGTTACTCACACCTTCTTGTCAACTGTTTGAAATGGGCCACCCTGATTACATTGGCCTCATTACCATTACAAAAGTGATTTTTCCTCCCTTGGTATTCTACTGTTGAGAATAGCCCATTTCCACCTTAATTGAATTGTCTCGTTAGTATTGACCTCCCACTTGGTAAGGCAACTCCCATCTTTTCATGTACAGTGTATTTATACCTGCCTACTGTATTTTCCACTCCATGCATCTGGTGAAGTGGGTTTTAAGCCCAAGAAAGGTTATGCCCAAATAAATGTGTTAGTCTCTAAGGTGTCACAAGTACTCCTCGTTGTTTTTACCAAATACATGGTTTCCATCATCAGCATCCCTACTATAAAAATTGTTCCACCTGCCATGTGAACTGTGGCCCCCGGAATCCATTCCAGGAGGGCACTGGTGCTCCAGTCCATGTGACAGTGACCTTCTTATTCCAAGTGACCGAGCAAGCTGAGGGAGCCCTCTTTAGCTCACACTTGCCTGCCCAGAATAGGGTGACCAGATAGCAAGTGTGAAAAATCGGGACGGAGGGTGGGGGGTAATAGGAGCCCATATTAAAAGAAGTCCCAAATATCGGGACTGTCCCTGTAAAATCGGGACACCCTAGCCCAGAATGGATTGCAGCTATGGTGTACTGCTGCCTGGTGTCAATATTAAGACTTAGCATCTCATCATACTGCTGGGGCAAGGGCTCGGACTGTCTCCTGGCACCACCTGTCTGCAGGGGGGGGGAACGTGGAGATCGGGTTGGACAAACACCTGTCAGGGATGGTCTAGCTAATACTTAGTCCTGCCAAGAGTGCAGGGGACTGGACTAGATGACCTCTTGAGGTCCCTTCCAGTGCTATGATTCTATTATTCTATGCCTGCTGCTGTGTGGGCGATGCATAGGGCATGTATGAACAAGGATAGAGGGCATTCCTCTCTGTGTTTGGGGGCACACCCGCGAGTCCTTTTACCTCTGCTATGTCATTGGGAGTCTGCCCAAGGCTGGAGAAAATCGCCTTGGAGTTCTTCAGGTAGAGGTTAGTGAACATGTCTGCCGTCTCAGGGTCTGTCGTGGAGTAATCTGCATTCTCTGCCTCTTCATAGACCTTCGTCTCAAACTCGGTCACCACGGGGCCAGGCTCTATCAGGCTGACGCTGGAAACACAGGCAAGCATAACAGCCCTGTTCAGCATGCAATGGGTCTGGAGATTTTAAGACCAGAAGACTACACTGTGATTCTTTAGTCTGATCTCCCAGCGTTAAGGTATCATTCTGCCTCAGCACCTCCTACCATGTCATCCCTGGAGGCCAGACCAGCCTGTGTTAATGTCTCTTAGGTAAGCACACCCTCTGACATCATGATGCCGCATCGGCATGGTACCGTGACAGTGCCCAGTGATGCTATGTTAACGAAGGGGAGCAACACATCCCTACGTGGCGACGTCCCATCTTCATTCGCTGATGTTGCTCCTTCCCTCAGCGACGTTGCCTCATGACACCTCGTCTTGCACTGACTGGATGTTAGGACGTCAAAACAGACCAGGACGATCGCCATGACACAGTCTCCTGGGCAACTTCACTGCAGAACTAGTTACAGGAAAGCTGGCCACGCTCTCGGCCTTTAGAACCCAGACCGATCCCACTAGTGCTTTCTGGGGTTCATGTCTCACCAGTTCTCTGCTCCCTCAGGTCATATTACAGGAGCTCTGCCAGGAGCAATGGTAGGGCTAGAATAGCCTCACCAGCTCCCACCAGCTGAGCACAAGTTCCTTCCCATGCCCCAAGCTACCCCTCACCTCTGCATGAGGCACTAGAGGGGTCAGCCTCTCACTCCCAGGCAACTCTGCTGCCCTGTCTCTTCCTCGCGCCTTCCCTTGGTGACTCCCAGCCTGCCAGAAAGGCCAGAGGCAGATCATACTAGGACAGAGACTAGGCTAAGGCAGGGGGGTTGGGATTTGCTTCTCCTAAGAATCCAAACCCAGCATGCCCTGTAGTGGCCTCTGATGAACTCTGGAAATTAGCTAGCTCCCAAATGACACCTCCCTGGGGACTGGCCAGTATTTTAAGGGCCAAGCAGCAGTCACCCCCGAGGAAAACTCACCCTAGCCAACCTGATCTGCGCAGACAAGGAATCTCAGCACAAGCCCAGAACAAAGGCCTCAGTATACTCCCGTGAGAAAAGCCTACACGGAAGTTTGGGCAGCAAGGTTCCCCTGCGAATGCCCAGGGGTTATTTCACACACTGAGCCGTGGGGGACTCAGAATATCTCAAGCACTTGTAGATTTAAGATAAAATAATGAATAGGCCAACGCGCATTCATGGGGCTTGGTTCTGGCTGGATGGCAGCTGCCTCGCCTAGCTTTCTGCTAGCATGAAAATGTCATTATTTCATACCCACAGTATGGAGCAAAGGGGGGTGGCAGCTGCAGGCTGGCTGCAAGTTGTGAGCACTCATCAAGAATGTCCCACAAGACAGGACCTTAGACCTGTGCACGGGAGCCCTGTTGCTTGCCAAATGAATGCTAAGGGTGTATTCCCCTAAGGGGATCTGTTTCCTATTTGAAAGTGGTACTGTGTTGTCTCCGGTTAGTCCCAGGGCTGTATTCCCAGGGGATATTCCAGGGTCTGTTTCCTGTTTAAAGGTATTAATGATTACAAAGGCTAATCCTAGCTGTCTGTTCCTGTAGAGCCGCGCCACCTGCACCCCAGGGATGTCCCCCCACACCTGTGTGGTGTTTTAAGCTAAGACCCTCAGAACAGAGAACGAACCAGCACAGTTAATTTGGAGCCCCGGCTGTGTCTGGAACATCATAAAGCTGATTCCCGTAACTCACAAGATGTTGAACTTCAGCGCCTGTATGACGAGGCTTTCGCAGAATCCTTCCACGGCAAACTTGGAGGCTGTGTAGATGTCATTGAACATAATGCCTGGAAACAAGAGAGTGATGAGAGGCGTGAGAACAGAGCTGAACCATAGCGGGTGTGTGTCAGTTACGTGAACCCACAGAGGAGTATCTTGCAAGTTGGATCTGATGTGGTGAGTAGCTGGTTGTGGGCAGGGGTTGGAGGGATACAGTGTACACCAGGTAATAGTAGCTACACCGGGGTAGCTATTAATGGGAAGCCGTCTGGGATGGCCCATTGACCAGTCATGCAAAGCAGGGTAGTGGCTTTGAATTGCAGACCGCCAGGGATCGGACTGAATGCTCGGCACAGTGCAGGCTTGTAGACTGGTGAGTTAGACCCAGATGGAGTGCGGCGCAGATACAGCTCTCTCAGCTCCTCAAGGGCAGCTTGAGAACAGCTAATTACCAGCCTGCAATGCCCTGATTAGCCTGCTCTGACAAGCACCGACGTTTTCATTCCCTTGCAACTCGGTCCATGGAGCCAAGTGCTGGGGCTCACGTAGTCTGGTGGTTGGAGCACGGGACTGAGACTAGGGAAACCTGGGTTCTGCTCCCGAATTACAATGCAGCCCTGGGAATGAGACACGCAGTAGCTCTGTGCCCCAGCTTCCCAGCCTGTGAAAGAGGGATAAATCTGACCCAACGCTGAGAAAGCCTCAGCTTAAATATTGTGACAGTTCCCTGATCTGTCTTCGTTCTTATGTTGAGCCTCCACACATCGGTCACTACGCTGCACAGCGTGGCCAGTCAGAACGTCACAGCAACGGGGCCAGAACTGACGCCATCCTGTTCCAAAAAGCTTAGTTCCCCATCATCTGAGCTAACGGGCACTCTCCCTTACCTCCTGGCAGTATGGGGCCTATGGCACACAGCAAACAGATCTGAATCCCTCCATCTGGGAATAGTGGTGACGCCTGCATACCAGCAATTTCATTACAATGTTACCAATCAAGAGGTCAGGATCAGTGGTGCAGGAGGTAACTGGGGAGTGGGGTGGGTTGGGGGGGGGGCAGGAACCCCCCCCAAAGGCTTTTGCACTTGCTCAAAGTTCCATAGGCCATGGAGCCGGGGGAGGGCCACAACCTGACCACTTTTAAGCAGTGGCCCTGTACTAAATCAGTCTGGCTGCTGCTGGAGCAGTCCGGATCATCGCGCTGGCTGCGTGGTCACAACACAGAGTGAGGGATGGGTCAAATGATGCAGTGACCTGGAACATAGGGAGCCTGTCCCTGTACCGCGGGGTGCAGGGAAGTCTGCTGAGAATGTGAATGCTGGCAGCACCGGCTCATGCACTGGGTGGGTCAGAGAGAGGGGAGACTCCCTGACTGAGAGAGACCCATGTCCCTTAAGGCGGAGGTAGGAGGGGATGAGCGGGGACTGGAACAGGGTCCCAGCCGGTAGACCATAATTCTGCCCCCTTCCCCCCTCAAGAAATGTCTGAATTGGCACTGCTGGTCAGGAGTCTTTTTTGGGCGTGTAGCTTTTTGTGTAGCCAGTAGAAGCCCTTACTGGACTTTATTCAGTGTGTAAAGTCCCAAGAAGAGAGAGGTCACAGGCAGGCTAACACATGTGGACTCTGCATAATTCTCCTCTGTAATTAGATTTGCATCAGGCCGATAAGGAAGTGCTTCCTGACACTTGTACTTCATACGGGATGGTTATTTTTATCCCCCAGACTTTACTGTAAACCCACAAAGTGCCTCACCACAGCTGAAAAAAAAAAAAAAACCCAACCAAAACAAGACAACCCCGCAATCAGCTAACTCAGCGGAGCACGTAACACATGGAAAGCTGCAAATTAAAGCAGAAATGGACTTGCCATGGCAACGGGAGCATGGAAAGTCTCAGGGGGTCTGTAACAGGGGATACTGGAGTCAGTGGATATTGGCTCCAGTCACATGACAGTGGTACTGAGTGGGGTTTCCCTGCTCTAGGCCGAGATGCTGCCTGCATCCCTCTGTATAAACAGCTGTGCCCCATCGCTATGCTCTGGTCTTATTCCAGACCTGTCCATCATTGGGGGATTTTGCACCCTTTGCCTGAAGCAGCTGTCACTGATCATTGGTGGGGACGTGCGACTGGGCTATTTGGGCCTAGAGTCTGATATAGGACAGCAACGCCTATAGCCTTGAAATCGCCCAGGTACCTACCTTTTCACTGTTATGAATTTATTGGTGTTCCAGGGATGTGTAGACACCGTGACTGAGATCAAGGCTCCGTCGTGCACATACACCTAGTAAGAGATAGTCCCTGCTCCAAAAAGCTTGCATACGAAAGACAGACAAAAGATGGGAGGGGAAACTGAGGCACGGAGCGACGCCGTGACTGGCCCAAGGTCACCCAGCAGCTCGGTCGCAGGCCTAGGAACAGAATCCAGGAGGATCCCTGATTCCCAGCCCTGTGCTTATCCGCCAGGTCAGTGGCGGCTGCTGTAGATCAGAGTCACAGGTGGACTGGGCCCTGTAAATGGAACCAGGTCCAGCCCACCTGTGCCTCACGAACAGCCTCCTGACGGGGCCTGAGCGAGGCAGCTGGTCTGTATAGAGAGCCAGAGAGGGAGAAGCGACAGGAAGGAAGCTGTAGCGGAGCAGCAGTGAGCAGGTGGCTCCTCTCTGAGACCCGGTGGGGAGGGGGGGGGAAAGGAGCTTGGGCCTTGAAGCCAAAGAGAGAGGAAGCTGTAGAGAGGTTTCAGAGAATGACAAAGGCTCCTGCAGCAGGCACCCCGAAACACCAGAGGAGTTTTGAGACAGTACCTCAGGGAGTAGGGGCCGCATTCAACTTATAAGTCTGGTGGGGCGCGGAGCTATTTTGCGTGTGTTTATTTTGAGCTTTTTGCCAATAAAAGCAGACCCTGAGGAGAGAGATTATGGAACAGCGAGATGCCTTTTGGGAGTTATGGAGGACTCCAGGAGGGGAAACTGAGGCAGAGTGCAACAGAGACCCCCCCAGGTCTTGAGGGGGCACTCAGGAGGCGGCTGTCCCTGTTACTATCACGTAAACAAAATCCACTTTCTCTACAAGCTAAAGCAGCCAGGTCCCCAGCTGGTGCAAATCAGTGTCATTGTCGGTACCCATGTACACCAACTGAGGCTCTGGCCTGAGATGTGTAGGGGCCTGACTTTTGGCCTGCTCTCGGGGCTTGCCAATAGTTGCCTTCTTGTGACCTCTGCTCTGGGTAAAGGGGCCATGTTAGCCTGCCGGCCTCAGCGCTAGGTGACGGAGAGTGTGACGATAAAATCTTTTCCCCCTGGCCTGCCCCCTCGGAGCGGAGAGAGTTAGTCAAATCCTCACAAACCACAGGCTGAGGGGAGGCTGCGCCTCTCATCCCTTTGATGTCACGCAGCTGAGCCCTGGCTCCCGCAGGTGTGCTGGTGTTGCTGGGTGACAGGCCAGGAGTTCCGACTGTAGCAGCAAATACCATCTGTGACGTCCCTGCGTGGGACCCTGCCGTCAGGTGCTCTTGCTCCGGAGGCGTGAGTGGGCGCCCCTCCCCACCAAAGAGCTTGCTGTCTGTTTGGCACCAGATTCCAAACACCTTTCATCTTCTGGCGGGGGGACAAGCGGGAGATGATCCCAACCTACAGACTGACCTTCCCATTTAATGTAGCCTCTCTCAATGGGCCTTTCCCTCCCCAGAATTCCTCCTTCCACCCTTCCTTGTTTACGAGGAGCCAGTCACTAACAAAGGGCTTGGATCCCTGATCCGTCCAGCCTCCCATGTCAGGTCTACCCATTCCCCACCCTGAAAATGACTGATTCGATGGCTGTATTTATGTTGATTTAAATAATAACCAGAAAGATGCCTGTCCAAGAGGCTAGACCACCTGTCCTGTGTTAACGCTACACTGAAATCTCAGCAGATTAAATGATCAACACAACTGGAACTGAGCCTGTCACCTACAGAAACTTCTTTCCACCCCATGATCATCAAGCCCTCAGCCTTCTCAGAAAAATCCCTTTTTGTGGTTCTACCACCTAATGCGGTGGATTAATTTAACGCTAGTTTGGGGCAGACGAGACTCTTAAAAGTGAGTAATTTAAATGGTAAGTTCCTTGGGGCAGGGACTGACTTTCTGCTCTGTATTTGTACAGCACCTAGCACAGTCCATGAGATTTTTCACCTAATCACCTGACTTAAGGAGTTGGGGCTCTGAGAAAAAACATGAAATAGCACAAATCTAACTCATAAATGACCCTTAGGCTAGTGAGTCTCACACTGTGGTGAAACAGGAGGCATGAGTGCAGGGAGACTGGATCTCTGCTCCAAAAACTTTAACAACATTAACGCTTTACAACTGTAATGTATCAAATAGAAGATTAAAACTCCACAGTACAACTGGAAAAATCAGGTCCTTTTTAGTGATAGACAGACACAGAAACTGGCATCCTTATGTGGTGGCTGCCATCTTGGATGACACACCAGGAATTGAACTGGGAACTCCACTACTAAAACCATAAACTTGCTACCATTAGGGCTGAAGACATAGGTGTAGTTTGACTTCTGTATTTGGGCGGGGGGCAGCTGCAGTCAGGCCAATGGGGCCACATGGGGTGGGGGGGCAAATTCCTCACCTACCTTGCAGGCCCATGACACTGCTGATCACCACAATGTGCCCGCTTCGCCTCCTCTTCATATCGGGCAGCACCTCTTTGATCATCCTCACCACACCAAAGAAGTTGGTCTCCATCACACCCTTCATCTCCTCGATGGTCTGGCATTCGATGGGTCCAATCATCCCCACCCCGGCGTTGTTAACTGCAAGATATGGACAAGCAGGGTAGCATCGCCATGGGGCCCTCTTGCATTGAGTTAGCTTGGTTTGCACGGGCTTGACCGTTAGATGCCCACATGTAGTCTCAGGCCGTGTCTGCACACAGGCTTGCACTGGTGCGAACCCCTGTGTGGCTGCTCTGATCTCAGTTTCAGTGGGTTATTTTGGTTTAGCTTAGGATTTCATTGCCCAACACCTGCTTTCAGGCGCGTTGGTGCGGCTTTGCCAACTCAAGTGCACAATATCACAAATAAAGCCCCACGAAATCAGGAGGGTTTTTAAAAATAAAAATCAATTCTAGGTTCTTCCTCTTCAGGGTTTTTGAGCCTTTCGGGTTCATGCTGTGCTCAGTGACCACGAGGGCTGGGACCTTACTTTGAAAGCCGAGATGCTCATCTAATCCTGTGAATCCGGGAGATGGGGCTTTAAGAAAACACGTGGTAAGACTCCTGATTGCAAGAGTTGGACACACTGTTGGTGTGAGTCTCTGGTTACAGGCCCGCATAACAACTGTCAAGCCCCTTGGGGTAGGGGTGCAACAAGGAAGGGGCGTCAGGCCTCCACTCCTATGGCCACTGACCAGACGATGGAGGGCCGTCCTGGCCAAATTTAAGAGAGTGGCTTTGTGACCCAGCGAGCCAGGACGCAGTGCCACTCACTCAAATTTGACCCCAGCTGGCCCTCCCTCAAGGCCAGGCAGGTAACCTGGGCCCCTTCCTTAGTTAGCAACATTCTGGTTGCATCCCTAGAGATCTTTCTGTTTGTGAGTCTGGACGGGCTACAGGCTTTTAACATGCCTGCCTTCCCAGTGCTGAATGATTGCAGACTAGCTTCCCCAGGGGTCTAGCAAGCAGCACAATCTGGAGTGTACAACCAGGCCTGCTCCTCGGGCTGGAGAATCCCTGTGTGAACCTGGCCCAATCTGGCTCCCAGTCCAGCTCTGACTGGGCCAGTGGCATTGTAGTTAATGGGCCAGGTGGGTGTGACTGAGATGAGCTTCCACTGCTTCCACATTAGACCCTGACTCCTGCTGTGTCTCCACTCCCTCGCTCTGCTGAAGGCGTGAGCCTCAACCCTGGCTGGGCAGCACAAGAGCCGTCCAAGAGGCTGCAACTGGGCAGCGGCTCCACATTGCTCCGTAATCCCAAGAGAGGGAGCCCGGGCACGTGGGTCGCTGACCTACATAACTTTCACAGATCAGCCTTGGTGTGATCTGTGCAAGCCGGGAGCAGCAAATGGGTCAAGGGCTCCTGTGATTAAAGACGTGACTCAGTGCCAGCCAAACTGCCAGCAGCCTCTGACCCAGTTCGAGGGCTGAGAGCGCTGCTAAAGCATCTTTCCCCCCCAGCGGAGTTAAAGGTCACGGTCCTGTACGATGCGCAGCGGAAGTGGGGAGGGCAGACATGCATAGGGCACAGGGAAAGAAGAGATGTGCATGGGGACAGCAGACATCTATAGGGGAGAAAAGGACATGCAGAGAAGTCCAGGGGCCCAGAAGAGGACACACACATATATACAGGGGATGGCATATAAGGGTGAGAGGGAGAATGAATATGCAGAGGGGAAGCTTATAAATCACAGACATGTAGGGCTGGAAAGGCAGTCATGAAGTCCAGCCCCCTGTGCCGAGACAGTGACCAAGTGAACCTACACCATCCCTGACAGGCATTTCTCCAAACTGTTCTTAAAAACCTCCAATAATGGGGGTTCCTCAACCTCCCTTGGACACCTGTTCCACAGCATAACTACCCTTATGGTTAGAAATTTTCCCCTAAATCCCCTTTGCTGCAGGTTAAGCCCATTACTTCTTGTCCCACCTTCAGTGGACACGGAAAACAATTGATCCCCACCTTTCTAACAGCCCTTTGCAGACTTTCTCCGGTCCCCCCCCCGGGTTTCTTTTCTCTAGACTAAACATGCCCAGTTTTTTAACCCTTCGTCACAGGCCTCTGAACATTGTTGTTGCTCTCCTCTGGACTCTCTTCAATTTGTCCGTTTATTTCCTGAAGCGTGGTGCCCAGAATTGGCCACAGGACTGATGCTGAGGCCTCACCGGTGCTGAGCAGAGTGGGATGATTATCTACCCTGTCTCACATGTGACACTCCTGTTAATGAGATCATATTAGCCATTTTCACAGTTGCATCACACTGTTGACTCATGTTCCATTTGTGATCCACTAGAACCCCAGATGCCTTTCAGCAGAGCTACCGCCTAGCCAGTTATTCCCCATTTTATAGCTGTGCATTTGATTTTACCTTCCTCAGTGTAGTACTTTGCACTTATTTTAATTGAATTTCATCTTATTGATTTCAGACCAGTTCTCCAATTTATCAAAGTCACTTTGAATTCTAATCCTGCCCTCCAAAGTGCTAGCAAGCCCTTCCAGCTTGGTGTTGTCTGCAAATTTTATAAGCCTACTCCCCACTCCACTATCCAAGTCATTAATGAAAATATTGAATATAGTAACAAACCCAGGACTGGCCATGCGAGACCCCATTAGATACACCCTCCCAGTTTCACAGCAAACCACTGATAACTACTCTTTGAATACAGACTAACACGGCTGCTACTCTGATTACTCTTTGAGTATGATCTTTTAATCAGTTATGCACGCACCTTATAGTAATTTCATCTAGACCACATTTCCCTAGTTTGCGTATGAGATTGTCATGAGGGACTGTGTCAAAAGCCTGACTAAAATCAAGATATTTCACATTTACTGCTTCTTCCCTATCCACTAGGTCAGTAGCCCTGTCAAAGAAGGAAATTGGGTTGGTTTGGCACGATTTGTTTTCGACAAATCCATGCCGGCTATTGCTTATAAAACTATTAACCTCTAGGCCAGGGGTTCTCAAACTGGGGGTTGGGACCCCTCAGGGGGTCATGAGATTATTACATGGGGGGTCGTGAGCTGTCAGCCTCCACCCCAAACCCCGCTTTGCCTCCAGCATTTATAATGGTGTTAAATATATAAACAAGTGTTTTTAATTTATAAGGGGGGTCACACTTAGAGGTTTGCTATGTGAAAGGGGTCACCAGTACAATAGTTTGAGAAGCACTGCTCTAGGCAGGGGTTATGAACCTTTTTTCATTTGCGGATCCCTAAACAATTTCAAATGGAGGTGTGGATCCTACTGGAAATCTTAGACATAGTCTGCGCACCCCCAGGGGTCCGTGGACCACAAACCGCTGCTCTAGGTGCTCCCAAATTGATTGTTTAATAATTTGTTCCAGTATCTTTCCAGGTATCGAAGTTAGGCTGACTGGTCCGTAATTCCCTAGGTCCTCTTTGTTCCCCTTTTTAGGTAGATCTGTGTAGGGGAGGCATTGGGGAGCACAGATATATATGGGAAGAGCAGATAAGCACAGGTGATAAGGGGAAGAAATGTGGTGGGAGCCCCATGCAGGGGGCAGCAGCAGGGGCTTGGGCAGAGGCAAGCAGGGGACCTCACTCAGTATGTCGACGTGCCGGTTGGGGATGCTGTTGATACAGCTGATGATGGATCGCTCGTCGCACACGTCCAACTGCCTGATCTCCAGGGTCTTGTTGAGGGTGACGCCGGCGGCCGCTTCCAGGCACCCTCTCTTGCCCAGGTTCCTCATGGTGGCAATGACTGTAACACAGAGCAGCCGGCTGCAGGCACTGGGGCTTGCTGAAGATGGACAGACCCCGGTGATGCTGCAGGGCTGGGGGCGGGGAGGGCGGGTGTAGAGAGGGCCGCGATACACGACGAGCTTCTCCTGCTATTCTCACTGCAGCAGGGGTTGGTCTTGGGGAGCAGCCCGCGAAGGCAAATCCCAGGGCCATGCACCCCAGAGGCTGCAGGGGGTTCAGAGGAGGTGTGGTACCCTCAGCTCAATGCAGGGACTCATGGGCCATGCGGCTCCTAGTAGGTGTTCTGGCATCATGGGCCCAAATGGAGGGAGGGGACTCCAGACTTGGCTTGTGTCTCGTTGCCCCAAGCACATTCTTGCCCAAGGCTGCTGCAGGCCATGCAGCCATTCCCTCCTGAAAAGGCCTTCAGGCCTGTATCGACCTGGGGAGATGGACCAGCTAGTCGGGGTTAGCCTCCCCCCCATGCCCTAAAGGAAGATGGCAGTCACGCTCACTCAGATGCAGGCCACTGGGTCAGATTCTCCCCCTCTCCTTACTGGGATCCCGGCCACTGGATCACATTTAAGGTGCCCAAACCATCCTGGGAGGGGAGCAGGTAGGAGGAAGGCAGCTACTCCCACTCCCTTGTCTTGTCCCACTTGCGTTCCAAGCTGGGGCCCCTGCCCCAGAGCAAAGGGGCAGGGGAAGGACCCATCACCCTCTCCATTTCTTTCCCTTTGGAGCAAACTATTTATTTTACCACCTCATATTTAAAGACTTCTCCTGTGCCCCGCCACTCCTGCAACATGTTCCTAGTTCCTCACCCCTTCCCGGCTGTGTCCAATAGGCTGGGTACCAAATGCACCCACAGCCCGGCTGCATGCCGGCACGGACAGGCCCCAGGACAGGTGACGGAGCTGGTCAGCTCTTCTTTCCCCATCCTGCTGCAGTGCTCAAGGGGCAGGGAGATGGACTCTGCCGTTCTGGGCGTGGGGGTGGGAAGGCACAGCCCCTCCCAGCTGCAGGGGAGTCGTGGGTCTCCCATGATCCCAGCTGTACCAGCTCCGTCCGGGGACAACCTGGGCATTCATGCCCGTGTGCCCAACACCCTGGGCACATGTGGGAAGCGCTCACCTTTGAACCGCTTCTGTTTGTCCCGGGCCATTTTCACAGCCAAGGCCAAGCCAATGCCAGAGGAGCAGCCCGTTATCAGCACCGTCTTGGGAGCCATGCCGTTCCCAGGAAAAGCAGGGCACCGGGGAGGTCTGGTCTTGATGAGCCGGGTAGGCACAGCAGGGGTCCCTCAAAATCCTCCTGCCGAAGGAGAACTCAGAGTGTTGCTGTCAGGCTGGAAGTTCTCAAGGGGTCTTGGCAGCTCCCAGATCTGTCTTCACATCCTGCTCCGACCTTCCTTCCACCCCTAATAAAGGATGGCCTGGCTCCTAACTGGCCAGCGCCCAAGACCGTAATCTTCTGGGCCTTGTTAATCTCAGGATGGATTTGCACGATGATTCCTGGCTAATCTCGTCTGGCTGCCACCCCACGTGATGCACAAAAAGCGCCACTTGGACTAAGGCGGCAGGCAAAAACCTCTTACCCAGCATGCCTTGCATTTGGGCCCTTGTCCAAGTGAGCACTGTGTAGGAAGGTCACGGTCTGGGTCAGAGGCAGGGCAGTTAGTTAGCACAATGGCAGCACCGTGTGAGGTGGGAGCAGGGTGCTTTGGTGGGATGGGAGGGTGGATTTCTGTTCTTCCGGATAAAATACATGGAAGGTTCTCGGCCGAGCCGTGCCAAGCGGGTGCAAAGAGCCCTCTTCAGGCCATTGCAAACCTCCTTGGTTTTGCATTGCCATGAACCAGCCTGAAATGCTGCAGGGGGCTGATTCCTGGGCTTCTCAGGGCAGCAGACCAGGGCTGTGTTGGTCCCATGGGAACAGCCGCCCTTCTGCTGGCAGGCAACTGCAGGGAGTCGGTTAGCGAGCATGGCAACGAATGGGCGCAGTGAGAGCTGAACGTACCTGAGCCCCTCTCCGACATCCATAGATTCAGCCTCGCAACCCCTGCTCTGCGAGGTAGGAAAAGCATCATCCCCGTGGGACAGATTGGGGAACGGAGGCCCAGAGAGATGAGGTGATTTGCCCAGGGTCACAAGGAGTCTGGGGCAGAGCTGGGAATTTAACCTGGGTCTCAAGTTCCAGCCCTATCTGGGGGTGACTTTGCCCAAGGTCATCCCGAGAGCCAAGCATAGAACCCAGGAGTCCTGGCTCCTGAGCGCACCTCCAGGCCCCGCCCTCCTTCAGCTTAACCCTTCCCTGGCTGTGGCCTACGTGAAATTTCCCACGGAGTTTGACGCTGCATGCAGATCAGAAGTCAGCGCCAATGCGGGAAGGGGGCTGGATCCCAAACTCCCCCGACCCATCTCCCCACCCTATCGCCGTAAGGAAAGCAGATTAGCCAGGTGTGAAGTAGACGAGATTTATTTGTAGTGAGAAGATTTTGGAGTAGATATAAATAGAGATAAATCTGTCTTCTTACAGGGCTTGGTGCTAATTTGCGTTATTTTTCTCTTTTTTGTACAAAATAAAAGCAAGGATATGAAAAAATAACATTTATTACCACTTGTATAAAACACATCACAGTTCAACTGGCCTCTCAGGTATTTACAACAGAGATAGATCTGTCCTCTTAGCAAAACCCGGGATCCTTCTAACATGGCAACACCGCACCCCTGGCTGGGTTAGCAGCAGCAGGAGGTGAATCTGGGGATCTTAATACCTGTCACTACTGCCTGAGCTGAAACCCCCCACCTGTTAGCCCTGCCGACAGCAGGCTTTGTATGTGGCCTAGGCACCACTGAAGGGGACAGAGCTCCGCACCGAGTGGGTCACATCTGTCTCCCCCATAGGGCTCTTTGGTGCTCTGGGGGTTGGTAGCACCCCAGGCAGTCCTGGCTTTGGGGGTCTCTGGCGTGTTGAGTTCAGTGCTTGCAGCACGGTGCAGCGCACAGAGATGGGTTTGGAAGGACAGTCGGCATCTAGGCAGTCGGAGATAGAAACATACTCCCCTCCCGCCCCCGATTTTCCAGACCTGTGCACAGCCCCATCAACGGGTCCTGGCAGACTACACTGCAGAGAGCGGAAGCTCCTTTGGGCTGACAGGAAGGGACAGGGAAAAGCCCAGGTCTTTCCTTATTGTGGCTTTTTCACTTGTCTGCTCTCGCCCTTGACACCTGCCACCGAAGTCCCCTTTTCTCCTCCCCTGCCATGTCCAGAGCAGGGCTTGGGACCAGCCCCCAGCATCTGAACAAGGCCCAGCTCGAAGCATGACCCTGGACTCCCTTTCCCCACCTCTGGCTCAGCCTGAGAGGACCCAACTGCACCTTGATTCCCATGGCCCTAGGCAAATGGCAGAGGAATCTCTGTATGAGTCACCCTAGCTCCCGGCCAGCCCCTCCGCCTCGTTCCCAAGGAGGGACTTCCTCCTGGAGGATTGGGAGCAAGGCCAGTCGTGTTGGCGGAACGTTATCTACTATCAATATTGATGTCCCCCCCTCTCCCCAACCCGGGCCTCTCCATGCGGGCTGATAATCCGTGGCTAACCCCAGCCAGCACCAATACAGCTGGGTACTGTTTCTTGCTGTGACCGGGCCTGCCGGCTTCACCCGCCAGCTCAGAAAGGGACACGTGGCCACTCCCACACAGGGGGCACGTGCGTGGGATCTGCACTACTTATCAGGGTCCACTGCCACCGACGTACAGTTCTCCAGGGCCGGGGAATGGTGACTGCCCTCAGGCAGGTTGCTGCTATGGGGAGCAGAAAGGTGGGCCTCAGTCCGTGCACAGAAGGGTCCGAACTCCGACCCCCAGGGAGGCCAGTGGTCTAGGTTAGAAGGAGCCACTCTGGCACTGGTCTGACGGAAAGAAGTGGAAACCGGAAGAGGAAAGCCACCCCCCGGGCTCGGCTCCTAGCGGTCACTGGCCAGAGAGGTGGGAACCCAGGGGAGAAAGTGCACGAGTGGGTAGATCTTCCCAAAGGATGAGGAGCGCCGAACCCAGCCAAGAGGCTGCAGGGGCCCAGGGAGGAGGACGCAGAACAGAGCATCCAGGGTGCAGGGAGAGTGCTGGGACATACCAAACGGGACCATCCCCAAGCTCCCGGCTTGGCTTCCCAAGGGCACTGAGAATACGACCATTAACACTGAGTAGCTGGTGGGGAGGGAGGAGAAACACTAGGATCAAAACAGGTAGAGCATATTGGGGCAGAGCTGGGGGCGCAGGGATACAGGTGAGAAGGGGAATACAGGCATGGAGGGTTACAGGACAGAGGAATATGGGGCAGAGAGAGATGGGAGCGGGGGTACAGGGGGAGGGGCAGCAGTGAGCCGAGGCTGTGAGCTGGTGGAAGCACAAGGGCAAGGACTCCCTTTGGAACGGTGATTTTCGGTCCTTCAGGCTCCTTGGGCGCTGGGGGTGCCATCCCGGCCTCTCACCCGGCCGGTGCTCACTTGACGGGGCTGAGTGGTGACTGACACCCCAGCAGTGGGTGGAGCACGAGCCAGGTCCGTCCCCCGCGGCCGCCGCTGTCCTGGCCGAAGTGGGGCGAGGGGCAGAAGTTTGAGTTGATCCTAGTCCTGCTGGTGGCCCGTTGGCCGTGGCCCGTCGCAGAGCCCTGCCGCCCACCGGGGGCCTGTCACAAGGCGACACAGGTGCAGTAATGTCTGAGCTTGCAGGGCAGAATGCCCCGGTTGATTTGGTGAAACTCCACCAGCTGGATGAGATCCGCAAAGCGCGTCTGGCCATCGTCCATGGTAAAGTAAAGCTGCCCCTCTTCCTCGCTCTGCAGAGAAATGGGGTGGGAAGGTGTGTGCTTAGCTCTCCTGGCCTATGCTTGGACAGCGCAGGCTGGGAACAGCTCCCTACGAACTTATTACGCTATTGCTACAGGGACCTCTCCTGGCAGGAGGCGACATTGGAGGGACTGGAATGGGAGCGTTCCCAAGGTTAGAGTTGTCTTATTATAGGTCTCTCTTCAGGGACTCACACAGGGAGAGGCTGGGAGCTCCCCATAGCCAGCGCTCCTGCCCCACTCCCCACAGCGCCTCCTGCTGGGAGAGGCTGGGGCTGGAGTAGCTGTGAGCGCCCCACCGAGGCAGTGCTCCTGCCCCACTCCCCACAGCGCCCCCTGCTGGGAGAGGCCAGGGCTGGAGCATACAGGAGCTCCCCCCACAGCCAACACTCTTATCGCTACAGCTCCCTACAGCACCCCCTGCTGGGAAAGGCCCGGGCTGGAGTAGCTGGGAGCTCCATACCATTCCTATATGTGAACCTCCTCCCCATGGGTTTGCTCCTTGAGCAAGTTCATAAAGCACCCCCACCCATATTGCTGGGAGGGCACAGTCCGTGGCAGCTGGGGCTGGGGAGGGGCACTTACTGGCAGGATGAGATAGTGCTTGACTTTCTGTAGGTGGCACAAGGACAGGACGTACCCCTTGGGGTTCCGCTGGCTTTCCCGCACCAAAAACACCCTAAAAAATCAAAACAAGAGAGGAGGCTGTTACCAACATGCTGCTGCTGCCCACTCAACCTCTTCTGTCCACCAGGGGGAGCCCAGAGCAGCATCTGAGCTTTTCAGTCAGTTCAGCTGAAAACAACACAGCCGCACATGGAATGCTGTTGAAAGCAGCTAAACTCATGCCATGACCAAGGGGTACTGTAACCCTTTGCAGTGAGAGCTGGCAATGAACTTGTCCCAGACAGTGGCCTGTGCTGGATAACTTGAAGGCATAAAATCCTGCCTAATTGCACAGCCCTGTCTCAAGGAGGGACATTCCCTCCTGACCCCAGAACTGACGGGTGCCCTGAAGCATGAAGATCAAAAGCTTTATTATTTTATCCTCTCTAGCTTCGCTGCTGGTGCTCATCTTATCCACAAAAGCAGTGCTGCCAACCTCAATTATTCAAAAACTCAAGTCAGGCCCCAAAAAGCATGAGATTTATCTTAAAAATAATGATTTAAAAAAATTGGGGGTTTCTTATTTGCCTTCTTCGTTTTGAGCCTGTAGTAGGGATCACATTTTCTCTGCAACCACAATGGCTAGAAACTCACTTTAAAAAAAAAAAGCTGAGATTTTCATGTCATTACATGTCTCCAGAAGCCTGGGTTTTAAGGAAAATGTCTTTAAGGAAACTTTAAGGAAAATATTGTGAGACTGGGGATTAAATCGCTGTCCAAGTGTCTTTGGAACATTGCTAAGCATTTGGCCTCACTGACATCCTGCAGCAGGGAGTCCCTTGAGTTAATGCCTACTCCGAGTTAATAGAAGCCATATAATCAGTGTTCAAAGCCTTTCCGTACCCATCCACTAATCCCTGCTGGATTATCAATCGCTGTGTGTCTTCCCTTGAGATCCGCCCGTGAAACCACGGCTGCGTTCGATGGATGGCTGAGAAGAGAAAAGAAAAGAAAATGGAGGAAGAAAAGCTTTTTTGATCTGACTCTTACAAACCCTTTCACAAAGAAAGTTGGTATATCGGGGTTTGCAAAACTGAAGGGGCATTGGAGAGAGCAAGAAAGAGAAAAAAAGGCAAACTCTTTGGGGCAGGGACTGTCTCTTTGTTCTGTCTCTGTACAGTGCCTAGCACCATGGGGTCCTGGTCTGTGACTGCACCTCCTAGGTGCTATCTTAACATAAATAATAAATTAAAGTAGCACTGGCCCCAATTGAGATCAGGCCCCCGTTGTGCTGGGTGCTACACAGACACACAGAGAGAGACAGTCCCTGTCCCAAAGGGCTCCCGGGCTAAATAGACAAGACAGACAAAGGATAGGAGGGGAAACTGAGTCATGGAGAAATCAAATGACTTGCCCAAGGTCACTCAGGCAGTCTGTGGCAGAGCCAGGAATTGAACATGAGTCTCCATTGAGCACCTTAGCTACAAGACCATTCTTTGGCTGACAGCAGTAGTAGGCCCTTATCCACCATGTAGATCAGATACTGGGGAAGGTTTCAATTCAGTCTCCAGATTTCCTTATAACCAAAGTTAGAAGAATATCCAGGGTGGCATTTTAGATTCTATAAAATCTTTTTTGTTTTTTTTTTAATCTCAAAATTCACTTTTGGAACAAGCCCCAATCCAAGTTCCCCTCCACTTTGTGTCTCCGTCTGCATCAGTGCAGGGTGTGTGTAAGACACAACCACCCTGGTCTGCTAGTGTTTCCCACCCACTTGGTGTGCTGGGTGTGAGGAGATTCAGAGGAATTGGGCTCATTGTATCCCTTCAGCGTCTGGTTCTGGCTCCCCTTCATAGAATCATAGAATATCAGGGTTGGAAGGGATCTCAGGAGGTCATCTAGTCCAACCCCCTGCTCAAAGCAGGACCAATTCCCAACTAAATCATCCCAGTCAGGGCTTTGTCAAGCCAGGCCTTAAAAACCGCTAAGGAAGGAGATTCCACCACCTCCCTAGGGAACCCATTCCAGTGCTTCACCACCCTCCTAGTGAAAAAGTTTTTCCTAATATCCAACCTAAACCTCCCCCACTGCAACTTGAGACCATTACATCATCAAGCCCAGAATTCCTTTGGGAAGGACCTCTCCCTGTGTGACCCTCAGCCTACCGGAGCTGGATAGAGGGGTCTCCACTCACCTGTGCTGAGCGGGGAGCCCTGGCAGGGAGTTGGCAGGCTGTAGCGGTGACTCGTCTTCTTCTGCGGCGTGGAAAGCAAGGAGCAGGGCATTACTATGGGGTGTTGTTATTAGACCTTAGTGCAATGCTACTTTCATGGAAAATCAAACCAGAAATGAGCGTCGCGGCGAATGATGGGAATGACCTGGGAGCAAGGATAGGACAGACCCAGAGAGGGCGAGAGCACAGGCTGCAGCAGGGGGATGCTGCGATGTGAGGGCTACCGTAGCCTCGTTCCAATCTGGTGCAATGGCACTGTGCCACCATACACTCACCAGAGCATCCCACTGGACGCTGATGGAGCTGGGCTGAGACGATCTCACCTTTCCCAGACCGGAGGAGGAGCTCTGTGGAGCTTGGAAGCTCGTCTCTCTCACCAACAGAAGTTGGTCCAACAAAAGATAACACCTCACCCACCTTGTCTCTCTACTATCCTGGGATCAACACGTCTACAGCAACACTGCATCCACCAGCCCATATCACAGTTTAATTGTTTAAGCTAACCCAGTGCAGCTCTCTGTGCAGATAAGCCACCCGCTGGAAGCTGCTTGGACAGCTTGATGAAGATGCCTGGCCTGAACACCGCCTCCAGCCACAGCCTGCTTCCCTGCCCGGCCTCCGACTTCTAGCTCCTCATGGAAGCATGGACTCACCCTCCACGACTGAGCCTCTTCCAGGGCCACCGTCAGCGCCTCGTTGGGGTTCTCAATCACCCGGCCTGTGCACCCCGAGAAATCCATGGCCACCAAGGTGTTGTCAGACATGCTCCTCTGTGGGATGAAACAGCAGCTGAGGAGAGACGCAGCAAGGGGGGTGGGGAAGGGGGACCCTGTACTGGAAGACGGGAGCGGTCGGACAGGGACACCGCCTGCAGCTCTACAGTTTAGGGCCCTGTAAGCAGCTTTGAGAGGGTCCCATTGTGTCAGTCCTGAGTCCCGTCAGCGAGGGGTCTGGGGGCCTCTCAGTGTTGAGCTGTAGCAGTTCAGGGCATGAACAGGGCTCTTCATTGGGCACCTTTCCCCAGCATGAAATGGACTTAAAAATCAAAGCTCCATTATGGGCATGATAAAATCCCGCCACGGTCCATGGATCCCTGGGTATTTTAAAGGAAACATTTCCTGGCCAGCTACATCGCTGGGTACCACCCAGCCTCTGCCTCAACTAACTGCCCCATCATCTGCATAGGTCCTGCAGGGAATGTCACTTTGGACTGACGCTCTCCAGTGACCGGGTCCGATAGATGCCCTCCAGAGAGGTCGCCCTCAGGGAGATATTGTCAGGTGAGCAGTGCAGACAGAACCTGATATGTAACCCCCAAAAGGGCTACATCTGGTCAGACACCAGTCTCCTTGTCCTCCCTTGGGCACCCAGTGCTGACCGGCTCCTCCTCTAGAGGGCACTGTCTGAGGCCATCTCGCCTTTAGTTCTGTTTGAACAACAGCACCAGGCCTTGCTGGGCAGCTTGGCTGGCACCGCTCCCACGCCCTGGGAGAGGTGGAGGAGCCCAGGGAAGGGCTAGTCGAAAATTTCCCATTGAAACTGTTTTTTTGATGGGAAATTGGGATTTTGATGAAACACATTTTTCACAAAATGTGAAATTTCTGAAAAACAAACTCCTCCAAGCCCAAAAAGGTTTGATTTGGAAAGGCTGCTACGGTGCCTCATGGGAGCTGTAGTTCAGTTGGCCCGTGTTGCCATTCTTCTCTATGGGCCAGGGTCCTCAGCTGGACTACATCTCCCAGGATGCACCCTCACCAGGGCCTCCCATGATGCACTGCCACCCCTTTCCAAGGAAAAATCCTCATTTTTCAACCAGCTCTCTAGGCTAAAGGCATTCACCACACCCTCAGCAGCAGGAGGAAGAAACAGCATCTTCTGCTGTACTAACAGGAGATCCAGAGGTGTCGACACAGGAAAACATCGGCCTGGAGCAACGAGGGCAGTGAACAGCTGCCGCCTGTCCAGATCCTTTCCAACCCGGGCTCTACCCTTTCGGTGAGCATGTAGGGAGAATGAGGGAATGGGGCCACCCCAGTACACTGCAATTTGGAATCCACTGAGCCAACGCAACCCGCTGAGCCAGCCAGGGGAAAATGAGGAAGGTGTCCCGTGGAGGCGCTGCAAAGGAAGCTTCTCCAGACGGCTCAGGCGAGGCGCTTACCAGGGGCGTGGTGCTGATCCAAGACTGGTGGCTGCGTCTGGCCTGGGACTGCTGGTAGTTCCTGTAGAGCTGCACGCCATACTGGGAAGGAAGCAGCCGTCGTTAGCATCGGCAGCATCAGAGCCAAGAGAGGGGGTGCTAAGAAGCAGCACTAACCTCACCAGCCCAAGAGGTGCTGAGCTCCCCCAGGAAACAGAACCGAAGTGCAGTCCCGGCTTCCGCCAGCAGGTGTCGCTGTCTGCTCTAGCCTGCCAGTGGGCTGGCAGCAAGGTGCAGGGGCCGGCGGGAGGCTCTTACCTTAAAGAGGCGGAAGGCGGCCATCCAGCAGGTGCGGCTCTGCTCGTCCTCACTGCAGAATAGCTTGAGGCCCTTCATGCCGCTGCGCACCTTGTAGGGCTGCAGAGCAGAGCAACAACGGTAACCGCAAGGGGCCGTCTCCAGCGCCAGCCGGAAGAGGACGGCACAGAGCTCCCCGGGCGCTAACCAAGCCCCCGAAGTTGTTAGCCCTGTTTTAGGGGAGGAGGGGAGTGAGGCACGGACTAGCCCCAATAAGTCTCTGGGAGAGCTGGGAAAAGAACCCAGGAGTCCTGAGTTCCAGTCTCCCCGCCCCTCCAACCACTAGACTCCAATCTCCTTTGATTGCTGGGAACAGAGCCCAGGAGTCCTGGGTTCCCTCTGCTCTACACTCCAATCAAATCTGGCAAGCGAACCCAGGAGTCCTGACACCCAGCCCTCCTTTGTGCTAACCACACGGCCTTAATGGTTGCCGCTGGTGTTTCTCCAGTCCCTTCCACCTCAAGAGCGACCAAAAGGACTTTGCACACTGGGCCCCTGGTGTAACCCTCTTCACTTCTGCTGGGTTTACAGCAGGGATGGATTTGGCCCTGTTTGGGCAGGGGTTGCTTCACCCACCGCTGAGGCCTCTAGGGTGCCAGGTGGCAGCTATACCGCCTTGAAATCCCTTGACCTCCCTCACCTTGATGCAGAAGCTGAACTCGGTGGGCGTGCCGTAGTGCTTTTTCCCTTGTGTGATGAAGTAGACATTGGACTCGTTGAGGTCAGCAAAATACTGTAGGTGCCGTGGGTCCTGGGGGGGAGGAGAGGAAGGAAGAGCATGTGCTGTATTAGGGGAGGCAGTCATGGGGCAGGGGGACCAGGGACCAGGACACTTCCCGTCCAGCACCCTGAAGGGCCAGAGAGACCAGACTCCAGACGCCGCAGTGACCCAAGCCCATGGCACAGGGGACTCAAACCCAGGAGCCACCGTGGCCCTAGAGCATGAACACCGGGAAGGGAAACTGACTGGCCAGAGGTAGGGAAACCGATCGGTCTCTAAGCTCTTTGGGTCTCCCCACGCATTTGTACAGCACCTAGCAAAACGGGGCCCCCATTCTGACCAGGCCTGTGGAATACCCATAATAAACACTGATCATAACTAGCTCGAGGGAATGAAGGGCAGATTTAAATGGCATCAAAGGTCAAGGAAGGGTTTTAAAAATCACTTCTGCTTTAATAGTTCAGTGCATGCTCATTCTGTAACGGAAGTCTGCTGGGCAGGTTCTCAGCAGGGGAACTGAAGCAGGAACCTTTGGATTGAATTAGAGGGGCCTCTGGTGCCTGAGCGAAAAGCTCCCGCTCCCTTAGCAAGGGCTGCAGCAGGCTCATCAATATGCGTGTGTGGCCCAGCCACCACTAGAGGGGGACAGAGCCCTACACAACATGCACATGGGTGACGGTATGTGTAGCATCAATAGGGCATGTAGCACTTCATACTGGGATAAGAGCCTACTACTGCTACCAGCTAAGGGAGCTATTCCTTTAGTCCAAGGGAGGTACGTCCTGTGCTTTGAGCTAACTATCCAGGATTCAAGCCCCACTTGTGACTCATAGAGGGCACAATTCAGATCACTCCATCCAAAGTAACTAAGAACTAGCCATTTCTACAGGAAACCCATCGGTCATAGGATGTCTTCAGCCCCACCCCTCCTGCGGTGCCCCCTAGTGGTGCTGGGGCGACCTGTTGGAAGGGGAGGGTCAAATCTGCCCAGGTGGGCTCAGTCTCACCTTAGATGTGCCCTTTGTGGAGTAGTAAAGCCCTGAGCGGCGGAGGGAGAAGTAAAACCTCTTCCAGACCTTGCGCCCCACCTCCTTCAGGTGCAGGAAGCCCTGGATCTCTGGGCAGCTGCCGGAATTGAGGAAGTTCTGCAGGAGAGGAGGGGTCGGGGAGAGCGTGGGAAGGAAGAGATGACACTGAACTGGCCCCAAAGGTTGAGGCTATCAGGCCTCCAGCTCAAGCATTAAGCTCTCTGACTAACAGGCTGCAGGGCAGGTTTATCCCAGGTGCATTCGCTTTCTCCCCACCCCATTGCAGGCTCGTGCTATGCCTGTTTATAGGGCGAAGCTACCTGTGGGCGGTGCTTATGGACAGTCCCCAGGGTCACTTTCCTGCTTCAAACCATGTGGCCTGGAGTCAGAACTGGGCTCCGGCGATGAGTGCCAGGAGGGCAGGCTGGCAGTGCATACCTGGATGAGCTCCGAGTGGGACATGCCCTTGTTGGCATCCAAGCAGCTGGAGACCATCACCTCGGGGAACAGGGACTGCTGGGATCAGAGAGAGAGAAGATGGTTAGCAGGGACTCTGGGGCAAGCACAAGTGCAGCAGAAGGGCTCTGGACCATAGCAGCCCCCCGCGTCTGGCCGGGGACCAGGACTGGCTCCCCTGGGATCAGGACCAGTGAGCTTGTGTAAGGATGACCTCCTGGTGCCCTGGGCAGCTGTCCAATTAATGCCGGGTGGTGCTGGAATTAATCTCCTGGCAGTAAGGGGTAGATGCTTAGTCCAGTTGCTTTAGCATATTCAAAGCTCATTCCCAGCTGGGCAGCTCCGGGACCCTGGGGGTTCAGGAGAAGGGAAGGCAGCCAGATCTCCCAGCAGCTTCGGGGATTCTTCCTCTGAGCCCCACCAGGTCCCCTCTGGTCAGGTCAGTGTGTGTCTGGGATTGGCTTCTATCCAGGCAGGGCTGTTCTGTGCCTGGGATGCTGCCTGGGTCCTGCCCACTGGAGTCCAAGACATATAAGGCCGATCGCCCCCCCCCCCAGGTCATGCTGGGCTGGGTCGCCCAGTAGCAAGGTCAGCAGGCACTTACCGGTGAGCTTTTAAACAGCTCGTACTTGGCAAAGTTCTTCCGGAAGACAAATCTGCTGTCTCCCCCAATGGGCCAGGTGGCCTGGACCTCCACCACCGACTCATGGTCTTCCAGGCACCGCTCTGTGGAGGAGAAAGCCACAGGGTCTGGGAAGAGCCCTGCCAACCATCATGCACCACAGCACGCTGGCTTAGCTTGGGTCAGCCTGTCTCCTTCTAGCGGCCAGCCTCAGAGACTACAGCAGCTCGTCACTGCCCCGGCTCAGCAAGTTGCTCTGTTAGCACAAGTGGTAGGAGCTTGTGCTTTGGGGGCTAATAGTCCCTCGGCTGATCTCAGCCAAGCCTGCAGTTGCACGCACAGACCTGGCAGCATGAACCTCCCCAAAAGCTGTGTTTGCATTTGGGCATTACTGGACACACGTGCCCAGAACCAGCTGTACACGTCTCCCCCCAAGCTTCTAGTTGCATACACACACTGGTGGCCATGTGCACAACGCCAGCCGTGCAAGGCTCCCCTGGGGGTGTACGTGCCTCCTCACCTAGAGCCAAGTGCTGATGGCGCTCCACCAAGGACCAGCTGTCGTCGTGGAGGGCATGAGTCTTTTGCACCAGCATCTCGCAGACGTGGCGGGCCGTGGCGCCTGCCGTGACCTCCAGTGAGCGGCAGGTGCCATCTTCGCTGAAGACCTTTACCACCTGTGGGGCAGAGGCCAGGCCAGGTTCATTCTCCTCTCCCACAGCCCTGCCCCCTCAGTCTGGACACTCCCTGGGCTCCCTCCCTTCCTCACGTCTCAGTTCTGAATGCACGAGGGGCTGGGTCAATGCTCTCTGTGGTGGAGAACAGGGCGGGGTGTGGACAGCCAGATAGCCAGCCCCAAGGACAAACCCAAGCTGGGCTGAGGTTTATCACCCTCCCAAGGGGAGGCAGTGATGTGTGCAGGGTAGCAGGGCGACAGCAAACAAGCCTGTCTCCGCGCCTGCTCCCCTGCTGGCCAGAGCAATTGTCCCCCAAGACCAGTTTTGGGGTGTTTGCACTGTGGGATCATACAGGAACTGCCAGCCAGGATCAGCCCCAGAATCCATCTAGCCCAGTGTCCTGACAGGGCCCAGCACCAGACGATTCTGAGGAAGGTGTTAGAACCCTGCAGGAGCAGTGGGGTAATCTGCCACGCCCCATGGTGGGTCTCATCTTGGTCTCTAATAGCTAAGAGATCGGAGTAAGACCTAAGCAGGAGAGTTAATATCTCAGCGGCGGTTTCAGGGTGGAATGAAGTGCTCCAGGCTGGCTGGCTGTAACCGCTCCATGCAGAGGATAAGAACCTTCTACTGCAGCCAACTAACGGCGCTGCTTCTTTAATTCAAGGGCTAGCGGGCTGTGCTTTTGGAGCAAAAGGCCCCAGGATTGATCCCTGCACGGTTTGGACCCTCCCCCATCCAAGCCAGAGCTCCCCGACACCAGCTGTCTCTGTCTCCCTCCCGTGAGGCCGGGTTATAGAGCAGTTTTCAGGTGCTGACCCTTTGGCACAGGGAGGTTTGACCCCCGGGAGCCCAAATCCCTCTTGCAGTTCACTGGCCTCAGTTCAGCTATGAAACCCCCCAGCAACTCCCCGCTCTGGCTGTGAGCGCCCCCTGGCTCTCAGGCTCCCTCAGTCAGTGAGCAGGTAGCTTCGGAGTCCCTCTGCTCCCAGCGCCTGGGGAAGTGGTGCCAGGGATGTGGGTTGCCCAGCGACCCGGTTGCCAGGTAGCCTTAACCTCCTTTTGTGTCACTGCCACAGAGGGAGCGTTTCTAGGGGCTAGAGCAGGTACTAGGGGTACAGGACTCCTGGGTTCTATTCCTGGCTCCGTTGTAATGTCCATGCTCATTACAGTACTTGGTCGCAAATTGAGGTGTGTCGTGAGTCAGCTAGGGGTCGGGGGGGGGGGAGCTTTTATGAACGTAACAAGCTCATTGTCAACAAGCCTTTCCCAGGGCTGTCTCCCGGGAGCGGGGGGGAAGGGGTGTCCCCCATCACTGAACCCAAACAGCCGCCCCCAGAGGGAGCTGGAGCATTGCCCCTAGCAGGGAAATGGAGGCAAAGTGAGGTGGCCACGGTCACGCAAGCAAGCCTGGGAGAGAGCCAGGAGTTGAACCCGGACGTCCAGCCTCCCATTCCCATCCCTGTTAGACCGTCCGTCTCCAGGGGATCCTGGCAGGAAGCAGCAGCATGGCCGGACCCTGCCCACAAGGAATTTACAACGAAATCAAAGTGCAGCAGCCCCTGGGGCTAGGCTGAAACCAAATCCTCCCTGCTAGTCCCCAGTTAACCCACCAGAGGGGGCTACGCACCTGCTGAACTGGGCCATACATCTAACAACGCCCTTTGCAGAGCCGGCCCATTGTGCCTGTTCTCTGGGCACGGCACAGGTACACAGATACACTGCACAGATACTTGCCCAGCCTGCGCAGACACCGGGGGAGAGACAGGCGCTCCCCAAAGAGCTTGTCACCCTGTAAGCTCTTCGGGGCAGGGACCGTCTTTTCGTTCTGCGTTTGTACTGCACCTAGCACCATTGGACCTTGCTCTGTGACTGGGGCCCCTGGGCACCACTGCAAGAGAACTAAGAAAGAGTGGGAGGGGAAACTGAGGCACAGGTCACAAAGCAGCTAAGGGAACAGCACGCAGGCTACTTAACTCCCAGGCTGGTATCCCGCCCCTTAGATCATGCTGCCTCTCCAGTTTTCTCACATTTTCCCCCCTTAAAAAATACTCTGATGAGGTGTTAACACTGGTATTCTAGACAAACTGCTCTCGCCTCCTTCAAATCCTGCCCTACAGTTGCAGCTGGCGATAGGATTCGCTTTCACTTCCTGCCCCGTTCTGTGGTGTTGCTGTTCACCACCTGCTGCATCCCACCCCAGAGGTGGCTGAATGTCAGCGGCAGGTGGAGCAATTCAGATTCAATCCCTTCCCTGCCTGGCTGGGGGACTGTGTAAATGTCTGAGATCTCCCCGTGGGCAAAGGATTAGGATTGTTAACATCCCTCGTCTCTCTACGCAGTAACCCTTTTAGAATCTGCTTGAATTGATTTAGGAATCGGGGCCGAGGGACCCATATGGGTTCCGTTGACTTCTGGATGAGCCCGACTAACCCGTCAGCTTTTCCGTTGGGCCCAACCCTGCTGCCCTGGGCCTTGTGTCGTCAGTAACGCCAGTGCAAAGCTCTCATGGGAGTGCGCCCAACTCTGCACTGGTGCAAATGACCATGCAAGGGGGCAGGGCGACAGGGAGCTGCCCTGCTCTGAACACCCAGACCCCAGCGGGGAGGGGCAGGAGGCAGCCCAGGCCATGGGTGGCTTGGGAGGCTGCCAGCCACTGTCCTGAAGCCACAGGCTCACCCTTCCCACGTGCCATGAAGTTTGTGACCTTTGCAGGGAGGGTTCAGGTTTCCTTCAGTACCTTTCTCCTCTCTCCCCAGCTGGTTCTACCTGCTAGGGGCGGGGGGCGGGGAGGAGACTCTTTCTATGGTTGGCTGCTCTCTACCAGCCACCTGAGTTGCTCCTTGCAGACGCCAGCCACGCCCTGAGCGTCTGCGCATGGAGGGGGCAGACGGCCGTTAGGGCTGCAATAAAGCAGTTCCTGGGCTGGCCCCGCGTGACACCTGCTGGGTGGCTCCTTTTATCTCTATCCAGCGGCCGTTGCCTGGCATGAACCAGTCCAGGCGCTGATCCCTGCTGTCTCCAGGACGTGTTTTGGCTATGTCTGCCACGGACCCTTTGCTCTGTGCCCCCCGACGGCCCCTGCGCGGCCTGCCATGGGCATTACCCACCCGGCACCACTGGAGCTTTCTGGCCCAGAGAGAAGCAAGGGGTAGAAAACCCATGAACATCCCATGCCCGCCTCCCCTTCCTTCCCTCCGATGATGGCTCATCTGCTTCCCTCCAGGAAGTGCTGAATTTCCAGAGGTTCCTCATCCAGCAGCCAGGCCAAATCAAAACCAAAGGCACTTGGCTTCTTGGGCTCTGGCTGCTCCGAGGCTGCCGACCCCAGGGAACAAGGGTCCTGCTTGCTCGTCCCCTCTGCCGGAGAGGCCTTGGGAACCATCTGCCCCCGAGCTCACAGCCCAGGGGCAGCTTGTCCTTGGCAGAGGGTTGCAATGGTAACAGTGACGTGGGCTTCCTGGGAATGGCCCTGACTGGTCTCCCAGGGCTATTGGAGCTGGGGGAGGGGGATGAAATACGGGGGGGGGACGGGTGCTGCCAAAAGGGGATCGATTTACAGTCAGGCCAGCAAGGCCCCTGTGTGGTAGGACTCAGCTTGGGGGGAGGGCGCTGCCCGGCTGGGATTGTACTGAGGCCTCTGAGCGGCTGATGGTGGGAGGAGACTGTCACCTCATGCTGCAGGTCTCCGTCACACTGGCTTGTGGCCTCCACAGCCTGTCGGGATGGCTGCATTGGCCTCTCAGCAGGACCTCCCAGTGTGTGTCGGAGGGACACCAGCTCCCACCCTCTAACCCAGCCCTGGGAGCGAAGGGCCGCACCCAAGCCCCAAACCCCGGCCCCGTGGCGCTGGGATGCTGCCGGACCCCATCACCGTCCCAGGGAAGATTCGGGTCTTGAGGCAGCTGTGGGTTGATTTAAGGCTCGTTGAGTTTCCAGGGGAGGGGGCTGTGCCATCCCCTACCCAAGGGCTCCCCAGAACCACCCTGACGCCTGCGACCTGCACTGTGGGCAGGTGAGATGCCCCCTAGAGGAGACAACACCCCTGGGGGCAATGGGAAGGGACGGGGCCAGCACCAGGGTGACCCTGTGGGAAAGTGACCCGTCCGTGGCTATGCGATCCCCTCCCACTGGCCGTCTGCTCCTCGCCCCACCACTGCTCCTCCTGACTGTGATCAAATCCCCCGGGGATTAGAGCACCCCAGTGCCCCCTCCTGCTCACCCAGCAGCACCCACGCCCCAGATGAAAGGCAAGGGAACCTTTATAGTTATTATTCTCCAAAGCCCTTAATTGTAATCTTATTCCTTGCCGGCGAGTCAGTAAATTGGCTGCGAGATCTGAGCACGTCGAGACACACAGACCTCCAAGAGACGTCCAGTGACTCTTCCAGGGGCAGTCACATAATCCCACTCTCCCCACCCCACCCAGGGTAGCTGCCAGCATCAAAACCCACAGAGTCCCTGTGCTATGTCCAGTTGTCCCTCCGAACTTGAAGGAACACAGGGCTTCTCATCCAAAAGGATCCCAAAGCACTTTGTTCACATAGAAGAAATAGAGTCCGCTGTCCCAACCTGCTGAAATGCAGCCACTTCTGGGGTGGAACATGTCAGCACTTTGAGCAAGGCCTTAGTAACACTGCCTAATACTTTAGGGCAGGGAGTGAAGAAAGGTACTGATCTGTAGGGGGAGTTTAGCAAGGGGGAATGGAACTTTCCAAATTGGGATTTGGCCAGAAAGCCAGGAGTTAATCCCCTGGCTTCTCGCGAAAGGTGCTGTGAAATCTTCAGTGACCACGATTGGTCCAGATCTTGAGAAGAACAAGTTCCGGGGATCAGAGAGCAAAGCCAAGCAGATTTGCCAGGGAAAGGGAATTGAGCCTAGAAAGAGCAGCCACTTCCCTCCCTTGTGGTTCAGCTCATCTGCTCCCGCCGAGAATCTGCTGCATTTCCCAGATGTTCCCTGGCTCTCCTGGGCTGCTCCAACCCGTCTCATCCACCTGGCTTGACTGGGGGATCTTTGGGGCAGGGATGGTTTATACAGCACTCAGCCCGGTGGGGCCCTGATCGCTAACCACTACAGTGACACAGAGGTTAAATAATAGTAACCATCCAGTCTCTCTCTCGGGGTTATTTCCCAGCCCTCACTGCTCCTGGTTGAGTGGCTTCAGTGAATTTCATTATCCCGTGCCACAATGTTACAGGACCCATCTCCCACGTGGGGCTGCCAGTCCTTTTCCCCGCCCCCAGTACCAGCCCATCAAAGTCTCTGCACAAGGGAGCACTGATCCAGGTTTCCAGCAGGGGCGGGGACACTGGGCGGGCCACACCGTGTTGGGGCGCCTGGTGTTTTCAGGGTGCATTGTTCGGCACACCAGGGGTTAAGCGGTTGTGCTGGACCCAGCTAGGAGGCAGGTGATTGCCTGGGGAGGTGTCAGGTGGGAAGTGCTGGAAAGTTTCCAAGGGTGCCTGGAAACTGTCCCACCTATAATTACAAGCTTGCGGGTCAAAACACACCAGGATCCATGCCGACCATCCCTATGGAAACCAACCGCCTGCCTCGTCAAGCCCCGTCATGCCCAGCTGCCCTGCACATCCCAGACTGACCCAGCTCGGGAGTTCAACGGGGCACTAGCACCATTAGTACTTGAGTAACAAGACGGGGGAAATGACCCACCTAGGGTCAAACAGCAGGTCAGCGGCAGAGCTGGGAATAGGACCCAGGAGTCCTGACACCCAACCCCACTGCCCCAACCACTAGACTCCGCCCCCTGCCAGAACTAGGGAGAGAACCCAGGTGTCCTGGCACGCAGGCCCAATCATTCCCCATGTGTCCAACCACCGCTGTGGCCAACGCAGCAAACCCGTCCAGGAGCTGCCGTGCCCTCCCAACCTCTGAGCAGGTGCACTTACGTGGGGGCCGCTTTCATGCTGCGGGCCTTGCCCTGCCGAGGGGCTGCTGAGGATGGGCGACTTGGAGGGGCTGCAGAGCTCGGGGAAGGGGTTGGGGATGGACGGCAGCGACGAGGCTCGCGGCTCCTCCTCCTTCAGCTTCCTGCCACAAAGGAGAGGTTTGGGGTGAGGGCGCGGGCGGTGCAGGGGCCTGGCTCTCCACGCCCAGCCTGCCACGGCCCTGCCCGGCGCAGCACGGTGTTTGGCCCAGTTAGAGGGTAAAGAAAACCCATGGGAGCCACACAGACCCCCATGTAAGAGACACGTGAGCCACCCTGAGATCACATGAGTCACACAACCTTCCGATGCAAACAACAGCACAAAGGGCGGAGGATCGGGCCCAAAGTAGCCAGAGCCTGAAGGCAAACGCCCCTCCCCAGGGATTGACGGCTGTGCCAACAAAAGCTACCCCCCACCCCAGCAGGACTGGCTCCAGGCACCAGCGTAGCAAGCAGGTGCCTGGGGCGGCGGCAATTCAGCAGCAGGGCCATCACTCCCTCTCAGAGCGAAGGACCTGCTGTCGAATTGCCGCTGTAGAATAAAGCGGCGGTAGAGCTGCCGCCGATAGTGATCGCGGCTTTTTTTTTTGCTGCTTGGGGCGTCAAAAACGCTAGAGCCGGCCCTGCACCCCAGGCAGCAGCGTGGTGATTTCACTCTGCTCTTAAAGGGACTCCGAGCACTAGAGGCGGGCGGGCAAGTTAATAATTAACCCTAAACCCCTTGGCTCTCCCTAGTGCTGTTCATCCAGGCTCAAAGGCGGGGAAGGTGCCTCCACAAACGTCCATTTCCCCATCCCAGGGGCTGCAGCACTACCGGATCCCAGTGAGTAGGGGGTTAATGCCACACAAGGGCTGTACATTGACTTCTTGGGAAGTAAAGGTGTATGGGACGGTCGGGGGCCAGTGCCAGGGGCGAGGCCCAAGCCCGGGGGCTGGGAGATTCTGGTTTCTTTTCTGTTCATGTGGAGTGATTTGGTTGCCTTGTAACAAGCACACCCTCCTTGCAGGCTGCACCCCTGTCTCCTCCTGCTGGATCCCTCCACTAGCTGATGCTCCCCTACCTCCCCGTGGGGGAGGGTTGTGGCACAAGCCTCCATTTTGCAGAGGAGGAAACTGAGGTATGAAGAGGGGAAGAGACTCACCCAAGGTCACACAGCCAGTCAGTGGCAGAGTTGGGACTAGAGCCCAGGAGTCCTGACTCCCAGTCTTGTGCTTTAACATGATCAACCTTCCAGGACCATGTGGCTTGGGGGCTAATGGTGGTGAGGGAATCACAGCTCCACAAGGGGACCGAGACACTCGCTCTCCGCCCCACCCGAGTGGGCAGGCCAGACACACTGCTGGGAAAATCATGGGACCCTGTTGTTGAGGGAAAGATGGAGTTTCCCACAATGCCCTGCTCCCAACCTGTTGACTTGGATGACCAGTGGCTGTGACCGCTTCATGTCGCCGCCGGCCAGCAGCCCAGCCTTGTCCTGCTCGCCGGTGGGGAAGGCATGGCCATTGGGCAGGCTCCGGGGTCGGTCCTGCTCCAGGTGGCCCTGGTACAGGTTGTCCAAGGTGGTGGGCAGGTCGTTCCGCAGCGCTGCCAGGTCCATGGCATTATCTGCAGAGAGAAGAGAGGAGACTGGGATGGTTACTCCTGCCTCTGTGACTTCCTTCCAACCACTGCGCCTTCCCCGCCCGCCATGCCGCGCGCCAGACTCAGCCACAGCCTGGGTCCCGCTGGGCCAGAGGCACCACGGCCGTTTGGGGAGGGGAGCACCCCTGCTCCGCACAGAAGAGGGCTGGATGTACCTTCACCCACACCCCGCGCTGCTGCTGGATCTCCTGCCCCATCTGCGGCAAAGCACGAAGTACCCAAACCTGCCAGAACCCCTCCCGGCCCTGGAGTGTGCCCTGAACTGGGGCTGGATTCCTGTTAGCTCATCCCTGCGGTGCGAAGGGGTGCAACCTCTCCCCTGCTATCACCACAGCCCCGGGCCACATCCAACAGCCCCCTTATTGAACTGGGTCAGATGACTCGGGTAGAAGCTGGCGCCTGATGGTCCCAGAGGAGGCCGGCTTGGGCAGAGGCCTGTGTTGAACCAAGATAGTGGGACTGGGTCTAGCAGGCAAGGGCTGGAGAAGTCCAGTGGTAAGAGGCCCTGCTGAACCACATGGGCAAGCTGGCTTGTTCAGGAACCTTCCACTGCCTTCAGTGCTGTCCCGGCAGGCTCGGTGGGTGCACCCGGAGCCTTGGCCAGGAATTTTAAGCAATCAGGCAGGTCTTCTGAGCACAGTTATCCCGATTGCACAAGTCAGTCGGCTAATTGCACATGGACTCCGTGCACTCGCACTAAGCGTGCACCAGTCTCACGCACGTGTCACTCGGCTGGTTGCACGTGGAGTTGCTGCCATCTCAGCCCATCAGCACCAAATTTGGTTTAGCCTAAAGAAACATTTGCTGTGGATGGGTATCATGCTCCCTGGCACCTCCAGAAACTGACCAGTGTCCCCTCTGAGCGTGAGCGGTTACCCTTCCGTCTCGCCTGCTCCGTGCCTGCTTTCTCTGGCAGCCTGGACCAGATTTTTACAGGTGCCAATCTCCCAGTCTGGCAGCCCATGCTGGGTGTCAATCACTGACTCACCCTGCAGGCTGCACCAGGCTCAGCTCTCCAGTTGTCTGCGTTTCGGCAAGAGCAGCTACACTGCTGGCACGAGCTAGAGCCCATCTGGCTACACCCCAATGTGCCGGGCGTCAGAAGGAAGAACTGCAAAGCCAGAATCAGAGGCAGGGGGTGCTGGCATCTGGCCCCTTTGGCCACAATCCGGCAGCTGGCCTCCACGGGGCACCGGCTCCCAAGCCTGCCCTTGGCAGCTCCCTTGGCCCATGGTTTTCCCTTGATCCACAACGAAGGGATGAGTCAGCGTGTGGGCAGGTGACACAACACAACCCCGCCCTTCCCACTGCAGACCTCCTCCATGCGCTTGTTTACAGGCGGCCTGGCTAGAGGCTGGTGGGATCTAGAGCCAGGTCGGAGGCAGCATTCGTGTTTCCTCTGTACTGGGTCCCTTTCCACCTTGCCCAGAGGTTTGTGTTGGCTGCGGAGGTCAGGGCAGGCATTGCCAACACACTCTGCTGTGGAGTAACTGCTACTGGGGTGGGCATGGCCCAGCCTACCAGCTCCGGACCGGGCGCCTCTGCCAAGCTGACCCACAGACGCAGAGGCAACCAGTTAGCTGGTCTGTTATATCCTTGGGGGCAACCAAATACACAACATGCTCCATCTAGTTGGTCTCCTTCCGTCTGGGTCCGGGCACTGTGGTGAGACGCGGGGTTGAGCTGGAGAAGTTGTGATGGAGTCAGACAAGCTGGGGCAGCCGGATTCTCCACTAGGCCCGGCCCCGGTGAGCAGGAGTGTGAAACAGACACTGGGTGGGTTGGATAATGAGGCCAGTCCTGTGGGCTCCGGGGCCAGATTCTGATCTCTGTTACTCCCCTGACTTCACAGGATTCATGACCACCCAGCTGAGAGCAGGACACGACTCGTTCCAGGCTTCCATGACACCACTGCTCCTATCAGCTCAGCCGCCTCCTCTTCCTTCCCTCACACCCTGGGACCCCTGTTTGCAGGCTGTGCCCCCAGCGAGAGGGGACTCCCTCTCCCGCCCACAGCACTCCCTGGTGTCTCAGCACTGCCGACCGACCCGGGGATGCTTGAAATAATTCGCAGGGCCCTGCGCTGGAGGGATCGATCCGGAGGAAACAGGATCGCTGGCATCTTCGGTTGCTAATTACCTACGTGACCTCTCCTGGCTCCCAGGGAAGGTGAAGCCAGAGTGTGGTGCCAAGGGAGTAAAGACAAGGGAGGCGTGTTCAGCAGGAGCTAGCCTGCCCCACTCAGAGAGATGACAGGAGAGAGAATAGGGTGTTTGGTGGGTTTTGTGCGGCCTTTCATCACAGCACCCTGTGCCGCAGGGGAAGGCTTTATCCCCGGAGTACAGGTGGGGTACTGAGAAACAAAGTGGCCAAGTGACTTGTCCCGGGAGTCTGTAACAGAGCTGAGAATCGACCCCAGTGCTCAAGCCAGTGTCCTGCCTGCCAGACCAGACTTGCCCTCTAGCTCTCCATGGGGACCGAATGGCTCCCGGGGGCTGGCTGTGGGTCACAGAGCCCGTCACCAGTTTGGATCCCTGCTCCGGTGAGTGGTAGCCGGATGCTGTCATGCAGCAGCCCAGGCCTGCTATGAGTCTGGGGGCCTGCACCACCACAGTCAGCCCCGTTGTCTCTCCAGGGCAGGATAATCTCCAATGGGGATAGTAGGGGACTCCAAGGGCGGGGGGTGGCCACACATAAGCCGGCCTCTGGTCCCTGAGTTAACCCTTCTCGCACTGCGCTGGGGGGATGCTGTCTACAAGCTAGCTCTGCTCACACCCCGTTGCCGGGGGCACGGAAGGGAAGGCACAACAAGCCCAACTAATTCTGGCTGCGGCTGCAGCTGACGCAGTTTTGGGGAGATAAACAGCCCCCCCTCCGCCCAGTGTCACTACACAAACAGGTTTTATGGGCCTGGGAGAACGTCATTAAAATCACTGAAGTATTAAAGTTGAGGCGTCTGCGGCTCCATGGGCATGGCGGGGGGGTGGGGGAGCGGCAAAGGACACTTCCCCTGCCACCCTGGCACCCCCCCTGCAATGTTAGCTCCCTGCCCGCCGGTCAGAGCCCTCCCGACACCAACATCTCCAGCCACAGCAATGTTGGTCCATCCAGCAGGGGGTCTGGGCCGGAAGGAGGAGGGAGCATCAGATGTGGGCAGGGGAAGGGGGCACCTGGATTCTCAGCTTGGCAACTTCTTGCTGTTTCCTTCCCTCCCCCGCACTGCTCTGACTCAAGCCACCCTGGCCCGAAGGGAATGGGGCAGGGTTCCTTTAAGGCGGGCCCTGAGCTGTGATTCACCCTCACGGCTTCCTGCCTTTTATATCCCGCTCGAAAACATCCACCCACCCCAGACAAACTGCAAAACAAAGCAGCGATCGCCAGGCGGATTGCGCAACGGGCACTGCCAGGCACCACCGAGGCACTGGGCGTGGGACCACAACCCACCCAACCACGCCAGGCATTTGCTCCCGCTGCCCAGGGGGAGGGGGCAGGGGAGTGTAATGGGCAGTGGGTGGCAAATCCCAGGCCTTTGACTTGCCTTGGACAGAACAGGAGTGTTGGGGAGGGAATGGGACGGGAGGTGTGAAGGGAGGGAGTGACCGATCTCCCCCTTTGCTGTCTGGTTTCAAAGGAGCCACCATGTCAGAGCAGGGTGCACTAGGAATAGCTGCAGGGCCCCACCTTGATCCCTAGGCAACCTACAGGAAATGGGGTGCGGTGCTCCCTCCGTAGGGGCTGGGGGCCTGGAAACCACCGAGAGGTGGAACCACTCAGCTGGTGGCAGGAGTCCCCCATTCATCTAATGCCCTCCAAGCAGCGTCAGTCGCCGGTGCTGGACTGGGTCCAGCGATCCCATTCCAGTTGCTAGCCTGCATCCAGAGCCCCTTCCCAGTGGGAAGAGGGATCTGCCCCTGACTTTGCAGCAAGCTCACAGGTAGCAGGTGCCCTCCCCATGCCTGGCTCCTAGGCGTCCTGGGAGAAAAGTTTTTCCCTGGCAAGATCATCAGTAAATCCTGGCTAGGATTTCTGCACCCGCCGGGAATGGACCCTGTCCAGTAAGGATTGAGGGTCAGATTTTAAAGGTACTTTGGTGCCTAAAGATGAGACAGGTGCCAAGTTATTAATTGTATCAACATAGGGCCCAAATGGAACCTGCCCAGAGAGGGGGGAATCAGCACACAGTGGATACGATTTAGCCCCATACACAGGCTCAGCACAAGGGCTTGGGAACCAGCTGATTTTACAACTATTTATTATGCTTGCCGCTGAGGTCCAAGCTAAGCAGTATTATACTGGGTTTGTGCTTGTGCTGATCCTGTGGGAGAAAGCGTGCTGGCGATCTGGAAAATGGCACTCTTCGCACGCAGGCACAGGGTGACTCTCCAGTAAGCGAGGAAGGCATGGCCTTCGGCACTGAAAGTCCAGGGGCCTTCAATCCTAAATCATTCTGGCGCTTGTGAACATTTTCCCCGTTGTCCCCATCACATGGATGTGATGCAAATCTGAGGCCCTTGTAGTGATTAAATCCTGTTGTATCTTGTACTGGAATCCAGGTGTTCACCTCAGTATCCTGGCAAAATTCCAGTCTAGGGTAACTGGGTTCTGCTGACCTACATTCCACCCCAGAGATTCAACGGGGTGCAAAATTCTCCTTTGTGTTCTGACTGCACCTGTTATATCGTGTTGCTGTGAGCTGTTACAAACAGCTGTGACCTTCTACTCCAAAGGTGGCTGCATTTGGGAAAAAGAGGACATGATTCCCAATCACAATCAGTCTGCTAAACTTGGGATCCTTTAGTAGGCAACAAATTCTATGGATTTAAACTAATTTATCATAAAACCTCCCCAAGGCAGAGCAATGGGTTTTGCCTCCAATATTTAGGTGGGGCTTAGACCCCTCTGCACAGGAGTGGATTCCCCCTGGAACCACCAGCAAAGTACCAGCCTGAGTGTGCTTGGAGATTTTTGCATAGCACATGAGCGGTATATGCAGTACAGGTAGGACACTGCTTCACACAGCCTACTGGAGCTGATCACCTCTTCCCCCTACCCCGCAGCCCATACGCCTCCCTGCTTCTGGATAAACCAGTTCTGCAGCTGGACCTCCCCAGCATGATGAACTGCTGGCCCTTCCCTGCTACAGCTCACCCCCTTGGTATCTGGGACATCCAGCTGGCTGGGACGTTCAGACACTGGGTCGTAACGAGGGCGCTGTGTGGTCCTGAGCCTTTGTCAAGGGGGAGAACTCTGCTACACAAGGCCATACTGCTTCACGTGGCACAGGACTAAGGGGTGAATGAGAGAAATCAAAGGGACTATCAGTCCAGAAGTCCATCTGGCCCAGCATCATCCCCCTAATCTGGAGTGCTGGGTGAGCCCACTGGCTCCATCCAGTCTGCTATCCCCTGTTCCCTGCTGCCCATCTAGCCCTGCATCACACCTGATCTGCCACAGCCAGGCAGACCAGTGGGCCCAGCTGGTCCAGTAACTTGCCTCAGATGGTGACTAAAGCTGGATGAGTCAGAGGAAGGTGCAGTTTTCCTTCCACCCACATGCAGCACACTGAGCTCTGCAATACTGTCCCAGGAGGGCACGTTCCTTCCTGACCCCTGTAACTAGCCGTCGCTTTGTGCCCTGCTGCATGAGGATCGATACCTCTGGCGATTGTATCCTGGTAGGTGCCAGGCTTATTCAGATAGCGCCTCATGCCGCATGGATGCAGGTGAAAATGAACAGCCGCCGGCTCAGACTCAGGAGGGAGACGCCCAAGCCCAGCCATTAGCTCCGGCTGGAACAAATCCTGTAGCTGCCACGGTAATAAACCTGCTGAGGGATGTAATCCAATTGGCTTGATTCCTTGGCTCCGGTTTAAGAACCCTTTTCTACGGTCGAGTGCGTTTCTGGGAAGTCCCAAGGTCGCAAAAAAGCAACTTCAGTTTGATGAGGAACAGCAGGCACTTGTAAACAGAGATGCCAGCTCTCCTCTGCAGGGTCTGCAGGTTCCCTGGGCTGGCTCGGCCAGCCCTGAATTGTGCCCTTGCTTCAAGGCTTCTATGGGGCTTTGCCAGGGGTAGAGGACCAGCAGAGGGCAGATAATCTCTGGCCGTTCCCCACCCCACCTCACAGCTCCTGCGCCCAGTGGCCCCCCTAGCTAGGGCAATGAGGGATCAGGGCTTTGCCTATTTATGCTGGTTGTGGTCCAGTGGGTCTGTCCCTGCGCTAGATCCTCAAGTCCCTGGAGAAGGGGCTGCCCGTTTGTGCAGCGCCCTGCATGCTGGCGGCGCCCAGCAAAGCATGAAACATCCCGAGGCTGAGGTTCATGGCAGGCGCCTAGAATCTACTCTCTGCCCTGACTGTGGCACTGGGGGGATCTGGGAAAAGGAAGGAATCCTGGAGCCAGGCTAGAGTCACACAGGGGCATGTTTAGAAGATTAGGGGGATGCGTGGAGACGCATCTGTGTGTGGAACTCAGCCCAGCACAGCAGCTGCTTCGTAAACCTCCCCGCTAGCACATACCGTACTGCAGCGCGAGAGAAACGTATGAGCTGGATTAGAACAGAACCCACGAGGGGCCGAGAGGCAGACAGAGCCCTGGGGTTAAAGTCCTCTGAGGAGCCAGAGGCTGCAAACGCAGCAGAATTTCCACAGAGGGAAAAACATTCTCCCCATAGACGCATCTGCGGGTCTGGATACAGCGTACATATGCGCTTGGAGCAGGAGACTGCTTAGGATGACCAGATGTCCCGATTTTATAGGGACAGTCCCGATTTTTGGGTCTTTTTCTTATATAGGCTCCTATTACCCCCCCGTCCCGATTTTTCACATTTGCTGTCTGGTCACCCTAAGACTGGTGGTCAGGACTCCTGGGCTCTAGACAGGCCTCTGCCTCTGGCGCACTGGGTGAGTCCCCTCCCTTCTCTCTAACTCATTTTCCCCAGCTGTAAAATGCAGGTGAAGATACTGACCCTGGATTGTTAAGCACTGTAATTTTCAGGGATGAAACTGCTATAGAAGCGCAAAGCAAGGTAGCTACGTTTCTCTGATGTCATATCACACATAGCATCGTGTATGAAACACCACACAGCATTTTAACCCTTCCACGCCCGAAATACCTGATACATTAACTGTATTACACTTTACAGATATGATTTTCAAAACAGCTTAAGTGATTTAGAAGCACAAGCCTTATTGACCTGCAATGGGACTTGTGCTCCTAAGTCACTTAAGGGGCTTTTGAAAACCCCACCCCAGATGTCTATCAGCACCTGGGTGCCATAATCACAGGTACTTTCAAGATGTTTATAATAAAAATGTTATGTGAGTGTGAGCCAATCATGTAAACTGCTTCAGTTTTATTAGTTGTTTACACAAAGTTCTAAGGGATTTGCACAAGTGTACAGGAAATGTTTGAGTCTAAAGTTTGACTGTTGACTAGACTGCCAATCCAGTAGCTACCAGCGACGATACAACCCTAGTGTCATATGAGACTAGAGTCCTGCTGAGGGCTAAAACAATGACCCCAAAGCTGAGGAATGACCCTATGTTTACACTGCATTGTGAATCCAGGTAATTCCAAGCCCGCGCTTGAGAGTTCACATTGCATTTTAAACCTGGGTTTACAATTGCTGGACCTGGGACTTACAGCCGCGCTAAGGCGTCCACACTGCACAATGATAGGGCAGGGACCCAAGTCGCAGTGGGACTCGGGCTCTGATGACCCACCCCCCAGCAGGGTCTGAGGACCTGGGTGCTGAGTGCTCGCTGACCTGTCAGACTGATTTATGTGTGCACAGAAAGGGGGGCTTGGGCTCAGATCAGTGCACTAGAGACATAGCAAAGGCTACAGGGAGGAAGGGTAATTTAGCGGTTAAAGAGCTGGAGAATTGGATTCAGTGCCCTGTCTCTGCCACAGACATCCTGTGTGAACCTGTGGGCAAGCCACTTAGGACCAGATTCCTAAGGTATTTAGGTACCTAAAGATGCAGAGAGGCTCCCCAGCAGGTGCCTAAATACCTTTAACCACGTGGCCTTTAGTCTCTTTGCATCTCAGTTTCCTGTGTGTAACCGGGATGCCCTGCCTCACACGGGGTGCGAGTAGGAATGCAGTATTGCTTGCACCGATGCTCCAGTGCCTCCGCGACAGACACCCTGTAGCTAGGTAGAAAAATAGCTCGTGTCCAACGGCATGTCTGCTATACGGTTTTATGCAGGAGTGTAGAAAAGGGTTAACGCCTTTAAGAACCTGGTGGCTGGTTGCGAGGACCCCCAGCATCCTCCCTAGTTAACATTTTTTCTAAAATATGACCTATCTTCCTCATCTCAACATGGCACACATGGAAATACCAAGAATGCACCCGCCCAGTATGTAGTGTACAGCCCACGAGCAAGTTACTACTTATAACGAGCACCAAGCCCCCAAAAGCCTCAAGATCAACATCATTGGTCTCCAGCAATTTACAGCTTTGCCGTCTCCCGGTAACTTTGGCTCTTCATTCCTCTACCCGTTTCTTGTTTTGACATAAGCACCGGCACAAGGACTTTTGGTAACACTTTGCTGCCTCAGCCGATGTTCTTTGTCACCTCTCAGGTCCTGATCCTGCTTTTATCCTTTACACAATGCCGGATCTGGTCCCTTCTAAGTGTTAGAGCAACCATTGTACCAATGTATTGCATGGACACAGGGGAATACAAGTTCTCTCACACGGGTATAAATAGGAATAATTCCATTGACCAACAGAGCTAGGCCAGCATCAAACTGCGGTGAGAGAGAAGGATGAGGTCCCACAGATCACAGAAGTCCAACCCTGCACAATAATGCTCCTCCCTGATCCATACAGTCCAACAGGGGACATTTCCTTCCTGGCCCCCAGTTGGGTGAGGGGTTTGTAACCTGAAGCATGACAGTGTCCTGGTGGCCCGGGACTTCTTACCATGAAATAAATTCCTGTGGCCTGAAGTTGTGCTGAGCCACTAGGCCAAACAAAACCAGCGAAGGGCTGAAATTAACCAGCTGGTTCTTTGGTTACAGGTTCAAAATGGGGAGGCTGGGGGCCCATGGTTCCAGCGCTCTGAAGACACCATAAGCCCTGCTGTGTATGCAGAGCTGAATGCAGCCACTTACATTGTGTCTACACTCCGGAGACTATATCGGCACAGCTCTGTTGGTGTTGCTATGGCGGCATAACCCCATAGTGTAGACGCCACCTACACCGGCAGAAGGGGTCTTCCATCGGTGGAGGAACATCACCTCCCAGAATGATTCTAGTTACATCAACGGAAACATTCTTCTGCCCCCATAGCAGCGTCTACCCTGGGGATTAAGGCGGCCCAGCTGTGTCGGTCAGGGGGTTGCTAGGCGCTGACCCAAGTTTTAAGTGTAGACCATTTAATTCCCTTTTAATGTGGATGCGGATTCGTAGGGTCTGCCTGCCGAGTCCCAGGCCCGATTCCTTCCACCCCTCACCCAGGGGACCTGCCCCAAAGCGTTACTTTATGTGATGCTCATAGAGGCACTGGGGGTGGGGCAAGGATGTTACTCTCCAATCTGGCAAAACAGGGTTGAAGTAACCGAATGTGTTCCGGTGAAAGGAGGCGGGTGCCGACCTGGGAGAAACACCACCAGAAGAAGCACTCTGTAAAGAGCATAGATAGACAGACAGATAAGGTGGGTGAGGTAATATCTCTTGTCTGTCTAACATCCTGGGACCAACATGGCTACAACAACACTGCAAACGGATAGACACTCGGAGACATCAATGCTTCCAGAATCTCAACTGCACCTCGGAAAGCCAGGTACCCGAATACTCCATAGAAAAGTCTGTTTCTTTGATCTCCGAGCACCTCTACAAAGGGCAGCTGAGCGGCCCAGGCATGAAGTGTAGCAGGAAGTTGGGCCACTTGCCGCCCACTCCTACATTTGCAAACTACGTATTCTGCTCTCTGCCTGGGAGCCTACTCCTGGAAAACAACTTCCTGGCTAACGGCAAAGCCATTGGCTAGGATGCAAAACACATACCCACACCCTCCCACACAGAGAGAGAGAGATGCATAAATAAAAGGAGACCCATACAGACACACACCCACACACAGACCATTAGCACACCGACACATGCGCGCACACAGACCGACCACACGCACGCACCTGCACGCACACACACCCCTCTCTAAAAAAACCAACCCTGATGAAATCTGTACACGGCCAACAACAGCACGTCCTGGAGAAAGCAGCCCCATTTAAAGTTTAATTTGTTCAACAGGCCAAGGCGAGAGGCTTATTGATCTCAGGGTTTAATCATTCATTTATTATTTACAGTCCCCAGGGATGGGAGCATATTTGTCTCTCCCCAGCCCTTTGCAGGTCGCTGCCTGCCTGGTAGGGCAGGAAGCTCAGAGTCCATTGTCTGTCTCTGGTCAAGGTCCCAGGCTCATGCTCTGTCAAGAGCAACTTCCCAAGGTGTTTGTGCTTGGAAAGTTCACGCGTGCCGCTGGAGGGGGGAGCAATTTCAAGGCCTGACGTTGCGAAGCGGCTTTCCAAACAACTAGGTTCAGAGCTCGGTTTCGCCGGTGGAAAGCTAGAGTGGCCCCCACTTACTGTGGATTTAACGCAAGCCAAACTGAGGTTTGAGCCTGGTTTTCTAAGTGCAGGATTCCGCTCACTTTCCATTGAATGCAGCCACCTCTAGGGTGAAACACAGCAGCTGTTTTAACAGTTGCCGCAACGCTACACAAGAGTTGAAGTGACGATTGCCGCATCCAGTTGAAACATGAAGGAGAATTTAAGGAGGCAGAGCTGGAATTGGGCTAGAATACAGGCCTATAATGCGAAGCATGAGCAAAATTATATGGCCACAAGTGGCTGGGACCTCAGTTTTACATCTCCCCTGAAACCCAGCGAGCTCGTTACGATTTGCGCTGATCATCACAAATCTTCAGATTCATGAATTCTGTGAATTCCAAGCTGTCAGCAAACAAGAAGGAGAGACAGGGGCCACAAAAATGGGTAGAGACACCTGATCCAAATAGTTTGAGAAGACGGCCCTTGAGTCGGCATCCTCCCCAGACCTTGCTCCAACGGGCAAGTGCAGATTATAGAGCGGCATCCCGGTGTGGAAACAGCTTATCCTTGACAAAACGACAAGGCGGAAAGACTGTGACGGATCAGAGCTCTGCAAATGGAGAATCTGATGGGAGGGCTCGAAGTGGGGAAATGTACTGGTATATTGGAATCAAACGAAGCCAAACCAAAGCACGAAGGCGCTTCCTTAACCTCACAGAGAAACACTGTCTGATGCTCCAAGCAACCTGGATGCCATGCCTGAAACTCAGCCCATTATCACAACCACCTCCTGTAAGACGCTGCCCCCGGGACCTCACAGATCTGTGTGATCTCCTGCCACAAGGGAGCCTGAACAAAAGGCAATGAAAAGCAGTGCTCCCAGGGAAACAGGGGTTCCAAGATTGAGATGGCTGAGAGCACAGAACTGGACAGGTGGGAAGCCCCCAACCAACCACTGACAACATCCTGGGTTCTAGAGTATGTGCCTTACATGGGCGGGTTCTTTGACTTTCTAAGTTTCTAACCAAAACAAAGAATCTCTCAGGATAGTACAGGCTCTAGAACTTCAAACTTTTTGAACTTTGTGGGTTTTCAAACTGAGAACCATTTAGAACTTCCTGGGTTCTACAATGGAGACCGCCTTAAACCTCGGTGGGTTCTGGATTTTAGAACCCTTAAGAACTTTCTTTTGGACTGTCAGCGCTTTGGGGCAGGGACAACAGGCCGAATTCTCAGCTTGTCTAAATCAGCAGAGTGCGATGGGTGCAGGCCAGTTTACATTGGCTGATGCTCTGGCCCCATGACTTGGAGCGCTTTGTGCACGGCTGGCATTTATCAAAACACAGTTATATATCAATAACTTCATGGGCTCAAGGAGCTTGGTCCTTTTAGAACCTTCCAGGCTCTTGGATTTCGAACCTTTTAAAATCCAACCGTGCCCATGAAAGCTGTTTAAAGTTTAAACACGACTAGAGAAGCCGCCCAGCCTGCCCGTACAGGCCTTAGTGATGGTTGACAAAGCACCAGCAACAACCAGCCAGAGCGCAGCATTTCTTGGCTCACGGACACGCTGCTTCTTTCATCCCTGCCCTGAATGCCCCAGTGCTCTGCAGACCTGCTGGTGAGCTCAGGACAGCCGTGCCTGGCTGAGCTGATGGGCTGCGGGTGGGGAAGACGGGTGCCCCGGAGCTTAATTCATTGGATGTTCTGTCCCTGCCACCCGCTGAGAGACCATCCAGCACTGCCGCCCCCCCCCAGCAAACACAAACCAAGGGCTTTAATCAGTAACCTACGCCCTCACCTGCCCGCCACCTCCCAGCTCAGCCATTAAAGCGTCTCCTAGAAAGGCTGTTGGCCTGCATTTCTTGTGCAAGTAAGTGCCAGACCACATGGCCCAGCAGGGGTCGGTGTGATTTCGACCACAGGACTGAAGGGCACTGGCTGGGAGAGGCCGGGAAGTCTCCCCACCTCAGCAGGAGCAGAACTCTTCGCTTGGCAGCCGAGTGGATAGCCAGACTCCGGTTCACGGACCTCGGGGGGGGGGCACGGACATGTACGTAGGGTCCTGCCGTCCCTGAGCGGTCCCCAAGTGGGCGGGCAGCACTCGAAGGGTTAATGGGAGGGACAGGGACGATTGGCTTTGGGGACAAAGCCCTGCTGGGATGCAGGAAGGATGTGGGCCCTTTGCTGACATCCTTGGACACAGGCTCTGCAGCAGAGGAAATGACCCGAGGGAAGAGGCCAAAGCACATTTGCCCCAGCAGGGCTCAGTCAGGGTCCCAGGCGGGCTGGCTCGGCTGGCCCCCACAGGCTACACTGTAGAGGGCTTCCATGTGTGCTATGTCTCGCTCGTCCGTTGCCCTGACTCTGAGCAGGGTGCCGAGAGACCCAGCTTGGGGCAGGAGTAAAGAAGGGCTCCCCTCGTCCCCCGGCTTCTGTGCCCTTCCTCTTTGCGAGCTCAAAATCTGGCCCTCAGAAAGGTCCTCCAGCCATCGCTGTTCTCCTCGGTAACCTGGCCCCGCTGGGATATTCCTGGGGAGAAGCCGCTCCCGCTAGAAGCCTCCTCCCATCCTACTCTATTGTATTTCCTAGTCGGGCTTAACTAGGTCCTTACCCCCTGCCCATCACCGTGGCATCAGGTCAGCGCTCGCTAGCGTCAATGGTGCCTGTTTGCCCTGGGTACCCCTAATACGGCCTGACCATCGCCTGCCCCTGCAAGCGCTTTCCAGCATCCTGGAGCAAGTCCCACATCGCGGAGGTGCCAGATCCGCGCGTAACCCAGGCAGCTGGAGACGATCGATGGAGCACAAAGACAGAGGCCGGGGGGGGGGGGGGGGCACCCTCAGCTGCTGAGATAATAAACCCAGCACACAGTCAGGTGCTGGACTCCGGGCTTCCGGGTTCGCTCCCGAGACTCACGATCAGTCTCCTGGCCCTGCAGGGAAGAGTTTGTTCCCTAGGTGACCACGTCGCTGGAGGCCCTGGCTTCGTTAGGGTCTGCCCTGCAGTTGCTGCAGCCAGAAACAGGTGCTCCCCGGGAACCCTTCCTGTGGCTACTCCCTTCCCAATGGCCGACGGGGGTCCCGTTCCCACCTATCACCTGCCTCTGCAGACACCCCAGGAGCAAGGCACCGCACGGGCCCCGGCTCTCCTGCCCCGAGGGCGTCTCCTCTGCCCGGTTCCCATCTCACTTGGCTGGGCCGGAGCGGCAGGAGCAGGTGGGAAAAGCGGGGTAGAGGGAGAGAAATGAAGGGAAGAAAGGTAGGAACGGAGGAAGGAAGAAGGCGAGGAAGGGGAGGGTGGAACAAAGAACCGACGAAGCGAGAGAAGAGCCATGGCGGAAGAGAGAGCGCGTTAGTCTGAAACTAGGGATATTGCCCCAGAGCCCTGCCGGCCGGAGGAGCATGGGGTCACACACCTGCCCTCGCCCCCGCGTTACAAACTGTGCTCCGCGTCCAGACTAGTGTGTGGGGGGAGCAAACCAGCCGCTTACCTGGCCCCAGAGGTGGGGAGACGCTCCGTCTCTGCTGGCTTGACGGAAAAACTGGGGATTCCTGTTTCGCTCTAATCCTTTATCTACCTGCCTCGCTGGCGGCTGGCAGCACACGCCCCCTGCTTGACATCACACCGGAGAGAGGAAAAACAGCTTCACCGGCCCGGCAGGATCAACAAAAGGCCCCGTGGCAGGTGCAGGGCCCCGCTGTGGCTGCCTGCTTTGCTATTAACTTTGTAACTCAGTAGCTTTGTTGATAACTCCCCCCGTGCACACGCCCACGCCCGGCCCCTTCTCCTTAGCCGAGCCTCTAGGATTCGGCATAGCCGGGAACTAGGAGATGCCAACTATCCCCATGCACCCCATGGTCCCACTGTTCGCATCAAGCTTTGTCCCAACCTCAGGGGAACAGGGGCATGCTGGACCAGGAGGGAGACAGGGCCGTGGGTTCACTCAGCCCGGGAGGCCGTGAAAGAGCCTGTGATCACCACAGCCCTGGAGAGGGAGGCTGACCTAGTGGCTAAGGCACCGGGCTAGCAGCCAGGAGAGCGGGGTTCGCTCTGTGTGACCTTGGGCCAGTCTCCCCTTCTCCCCCGTCACAGGCTTAATTCTTCAGGACTTTCTTAGCAGGCTGTGTGTGCCTCCCGGGGAACAGACCTCTCTGCGGTAGGCCCTGCCCTCTGGGGGTGCCAACCTGCCTCTCGACCCTTTGCGGGCATTTTGGGGGCTGCAAGCTGCCCTGAGCAGCCGGGGCAGGGGAGGTTGGGTGGGAGGAAGGGGAGCAGTACCCCCCGGAAGGCCCATTGCTCCAAGCCGCTGCCATGTTTGCTCTCCCTCCCCCCCACATGAAGTCTCCCCTTTTGGGGCCATTCACCCTGGCCAAGAAACTGGCCCCGTTCTGGATCCCACCCAGGGCAGGCTCTGCCCGGTCACTAAGGAACATAAATCCAAGCTGTTGTCCCTCACCAAACACAGGCATTGGGGCTCCGACATCCCGAAGGACGAGCCGGGCCTGCAAACCACCTCTGGGGCGCATCAGGCTTCCGCATTGCACAGAATCGACCCTGCTCCGAGCCCCGTCGCCCTCGCTGGCAGGAATGTTCCCTGGCACCAGCCAGGTGCCGACGGGCCCCTCCCTGGCCCAGACGAGACTCCTGCACCTCCTCGCCCTGCCCCGAATCAATGGGCCCATTGTGCTGGGGCAGGGTGCCCATGCCCTATGGCAGCCGGTGTGATTAGTGCCTCCCCGTCCCTGCCCGGCTGGGTGCGTCTAAGAGCACTCCTCCCCCGCCCCCGGCGTTATGAACCCCTCCTGACTGATTGGCGGGTGTAAGGGGAGCTGGGGAAAGGCACAGCCTGTCGGTGGGGATGCGTTGAGGTGGGTCCCCCATCCTAGGCCTTTCCATGGCTTTATGGACCGACCCTCAGAGCAGCCCTGGATGTGGAAGCAGCTTTAACGCCAACCCCCTCCAGCTCTGCAGCTTCCCTGTGGGGGTCTGTGTCCTTGAGTCCCCCAGGCAGGCGAATGTCTTTCCATGCCACCCCTCCCCAACGCAGCGCCCCGACCCCAGGGGCGTGAGCCACCTGCCAGGACTTGAGATGCCAGGCACCCGCCCAGGCCCGGAGCAGCACCTGCTTACAAGGGGCAGTTCCAGGGATTCCAAGGTGGTCAGCAAATCTGGAGTCTCCTGGGTCCAGGGGCGCTTGGGGGGGTGACGAGGAAGGACAAAGAAGGCCAGGCCTAGCGTGGACAGAAGCTCTGCAATATTCCCTCACGTGGCTGGCTGATGCCCCTCAACGCCAGCCCGTAGACCCCTGGCTATTCCAGCCCTGGGCTGCCCCCCACAACAACTCTGCCTGCCCCTCGATCTCAACCCACTGCCCTCCTGCCGCTCCAACTCTGGGAGCCCCACGCAATGGAGGCTCTGTTGTGTCCAGTACCCCCTGTGCACCATTCTCTTGGTCTGATTTGTCTTTCCCCTGTCCGGGACTCTCTATGCCCCTTTGAACTCACGGGCGGGTGCCAGGCGGGGCCGGCAGCCTGTTACTCAGTACTCTCATTATGGATTTCATAACTCACAGAGGGCCCTGTCACTGCCTGGCCCCTGGCCAAGAGCAACATATGTCTGACCTGCACCGTTCAGGGCTCACCGGGGAGATGGGCAGAACGAGAGCAGCCGTGTCCGGGCCTAGCACACTCCAGGGTGTTTATTACCCTGCCTGGGTACGGAGAGAGGGCTGGGAGGTGCCAGCCAGCCCAGACGTTAGTCAGGCACAGCTGGAAGACGAATTTGAACAGTCACAGAATAGAGCTGCCCCTAAGCGCAGGCTCCAACTTGTTATCAGTGGGGGAAATCTCAGGGCAGGGGCAAGGGTTGCCCTGCGTGTCGGGCCTCTGTACCGCCTCCAGGGGTGTCCCTCTCCATACACAGCCCCCTTCCGGGGTCCGGACTGATCCCTTTGCACAGCAAAGGGGCTGGGAGTCCCCTGCGTGACCTGACAGTGCGGTGTTGGCCTTCGTCCTGCTGAGCTTATCTGCCCATCTGTGGCACAGGTACTTGTGCTTGGGTGTATGCACAGTGTGCGCTTGTGTACCGTGTAGGTGCATGGCGCAGCTTTGCACACGGTGGTTGTGCATAGTGCAGCTATGTGCACAGTGACTATGCATAGCACATGTTTGTGTGCAGGGTCAGGAATCAGGGGCCTACTGCAGAGGCCGACTCAGGCGATCTAACCAGGGTAGCTGGTCTATAAGCTGCCTGACTGGTTGGGAGAGTCAGTGAACTGTTCTTAAGCCAGCAGCAGACACAGGTCACTGCTTGCTTCACCTGCTGGAATAATTTATTCACGGCTGTGATCGGGGCGGCTCTATGTTTTTGGACGTCCAAAGCACGGCAGGCAGGTGGCTTTCAGCAGCACGGGAGGGCCGCTGGTAACGTGGATTCGGCAGCATGCCTGCAGGAGGTCCACCGGTCCCGCGGCTTCGGCATAGCCGCCGCCGAATTACCGCCGAAGCCGCGGGCATTCTGTTCTGTGACTGTTCAAATTCGTCTTCCAGCTGTGCCTGACTAACGTCTGGGCTGGCTGGCACCTCCCGCAGGCATTCTGCCGAAGGCTCCCTGACTGCCGCCCCCCCACAGCAACCGGCAGGCCGTCCCCCACGGCTTGCCGCCCCAGGCACATGCTTGGTGCGCTGGTGCCTGGAACCGCCCCCTGGCTGTGATAGTGCCTGCAGCCCTGCTCCTGCCTTCGATCCAGCCTTGCCTTACTCTAGCTAACCCAGTCCTATCCATTGGCTCTGATTGCTGACTTCTGCTCTAACCACTGGCATGACTGCCCACGTCCTCAGTGGTAGGTGTGCGTAGTCCATGTCTGAGTTCAGGGTTGGCTGCATATTGCAGGTTGGTACATAAGACGATTAAGAGCAGTCAGACCAATGGTCCATCTAGCCCAGTATCCTGTCTCTGACAGCAGACAACGCCCAGTGCCCCAGAGGGAATGAACAGAACAGGGAATCATCAAGTGATCTATCCCCTGTCGCTCATTCCCAGCTTCTGGCAAACAGAGGCCAGGGACACCTGATGGACCTATCCTGCATGAACTTATCTAGTTCTTTTCTGAGCCCTGCTATAGTCTTGTGCAGGATGACTGTGCAGAGTGCAGGTCTGAGTATGTGTGGTGTACACTGGTGCACGGTGAGCGTGCATTGTGGGCACACATCATATTGGCTTGCATGCCGACGGCCTGTTTGGGCCCACACATGCTCCTGCCCAGGTGCCTTTGCTGCTGCAGTGGCGCCCCCTCCAGGTAGCTGGTGCTCTTAACAGAGAGATGTTTTGTGTGTGTGCCCAGCCAGCAGCAGCAGTAGAGTCGTAAATCCTGACAAAGTGCTGGGACAGCATTTTCCACCAGACTCTTGTGCAACGTGCAGGGATTAATGTTCAAAATTCAAAACACAATCAGTGCCCTCCCCCGCGCCGTCCTCTCTCAACCCCGGCCGTGGAAGAAACAACTGTGACGGATGGGGAGACGTCAGAGCTAAAAAAGACCCCCACCCACTCACCCATGGCTCTGCAGCACACATTCCTCACTTCTCCCTCTGCAGCTGGAGGAGAGGGCTTGGGTGGGGACAGGGGATGCTGTTGAAGCAGCCGTCGTCCTTCATTGGGCGGGGGGGAGGCGGCCCCATCCCCTGCGTGTCTGTTGCCCAACACCTGGCCCCAGCTCTGCGGGCTAAGCCCGTCGAGGTGTTCAGTGCTGATCCTGGCTTTGCCCCCCTCAATCTTGCCTCAGGCAAGTCACTTTTCTACTCTGTGCCTCGGTTTCCCCTGCACTGGGGTCAGGACAGCAAAATGGGGACAGGGACTCGGGCTTTGTCTGTTAATTCTGTGCAATGCCTGGACAATCCATGACAATACAGAAGTCAGTGCCTCAGTTTCCCCTCCCGCCCTGTGTCTGCCTGGTCTGTTCAGACCGTCCGCAGTTTGGGACAGGGACTGTCACACCCTAGGCATCTGTGCAGTGCCTGGCTATGCAGCTGAATCCTCTGTGTGCTGCTGCAACACGAATAATAAACAATCATCCATTAAACCCATTCTGAGGGGCATGGGGAGCTGGTGTCTAGACCCCTGGCGACAAGAGGTCTCAGAGCACTCCGAGCTGGCCAGATCCCTCGACAAAACGCTCCACAAATCGTGGCACCCAGTGGATACGGAGCTGGACTCTAGCAGCCGGATTTCCTGGCAGGAACCTAACGCAGAGTCCTGTCCCCCGCAGCCATGCTGGCTCCAAGCACTGCTTCATCCCGCCTGGTACTGCTGCTCCTGCAGCACCATGAGGCCTGGCACCCTGCTCCTGCAGAGGCCCGAGCTAGGAGAGGAGGGGGGAGTTGCCCATATTGCACTGGGGCAGTTGCTCAGTGCTGCCCTTTCGAGTGTGGGGAGTAGGTCAGGATGCCTCGCTGGTCCCTGCGCAGATGGGTCCACGCTGACGCCCCTTTCTGAGTCCGGAACATCCCTTCCAACGAAGCCCCTGTCCGGAGCACCGAGGACAGCATACTAACCCTCCCTGGGCGATCTGCCAGCACACACAGCCTCAAGCAAGCAATCTCTCGGCTCTCTGCGCCAACGCCCTGCTGGGGAGAAGCATAGCCTGGAAAGCAGTGCTTAGGCGAGACCAGTGGCCTAACGACAGCAGCTGGCGGTACTTTCCCCCTTCGGCAGGAGAGCAGAGCCTCTAGTCTAGAGGGTAATAATTGACTCTTCTGTGGCAGGATCTCTTAGCACTTTACAAGCATTATTCTGCCTTCTGCTGGGAAAGAGGGGAGGGTCATGCTGCTCATTATTTTATAGATAAGGAAACCGAGGCACGGATATGTTCGCATAGCACCTGGCCCATTACCGGGGCTCCTAGCTGCAACCTGAATTCAAATAATTAATAATAAGGGACCTAGCACAGAGAACTGGCAATAGAACCCAGGTGTCCTGCTCCGATGCGCTAGGAACCGCTGTCTTTCCAGAGCTAGCTAGGAATAGAGCCTGGAGTCTGGAGGCTCAGTGCTGGCCCTTAACCACAAACCACCATCCCTTCTTCCGAGAAACAGTCAGCCCTACATTCAGCCAGTTTGGGACTCTCCCAGCACTGGCCGCTCTGCCCAGCCCAGTGACCGTACCCAGGGCACCTGCCTTACCTCAACGTCTGCCCCCTTCCCCTGGACGCAAGCCCCAGAGATCAGCTAAACCCAGCCCGTGTGGGTGCATTCCACCCCCACCCCCTCCACCCTCATCGTCGGTTGGGGCTAAGGCTGCTCCACCAGGCTGAGAAATGGCTTGTTGAGAAGATGCAGGGTGGGAAGGAATTAGTCAATCAGCCTGACCAGCCAGTGCCGCCGGCCAGGTGCTGAGTCGGCATCCCAGGCTTGGCCCTCGGACGTCCTGATGCGGGTTATAGCCCGAGGCTGGGACTCTGGAAACCTCGGTTCAATTCCTCGTTCTGCTCCAGATGCCTTGTGAGACCTTGGGCGAGTCATGTCCCCGCTCAGTGCCTCAGTTTCCCCCCCTCCCCCATTGAAAGGGGGATAATGATCTTCTTGCTTAGTTAGCTCTTTGGGGGAAGGGACTGTCCCATGTAGCTGCTGCACCCAGCAGTCTCTAAGCACTAGTGTAATACTCCCAGAACTCAAGCAGACCCTCTGCTCAATAAATCAGCTGCAACCCAGCATCTGCTGCAGCTTCCCCCTCCCCTGAGGGTGTTGGGGCTCCCACCAGGAGGGGAAGGGAACAAGCCCTGTAAACTCCCCATCCCTCATTCATTCTGCCTCTCCCATTCGCCCAGGCTGCCTTTGGCCTGCTCCCCCGCCCCTCCGATGATCCCAAAGAGCTTTGCACATGTTAACCCCCGGCCCCTCTCGCTGGGAGTGGAGTCAGGACATTGATCCCCCTTTCACAGGTGGGGAAACTGAGGCAGAAGGGGCGTGTCCCACGTCACAGAGCTGGGAATAGAACCCAGGAGTCCTGGCTCTCAGTCCTGAGCTGGGATTAGAACCCAGGACAGCCCAGCTCCGCACTCACTCCACGGGGTCTCCCGTGTAGCCGCATTGGTGTGCTCCTTTAGCACCCATGGGAGGAGGTTGGAGCTGTGGAGCAAGAGGTTCTGGGTTCTGCCTCTAACCATTGTCCTGCTGGTCTGCATGGCAGTGGCGGGCAGTGCACTGATGGCCGCGAAGCCATCTGTGGCCCGGGGTTAGTGTCAGACGTGATTCCTGTCTATAAACAGCCTCCTCTTGCTTTTACCCAAGGGTTGCAATCACACAGACTTCCCGCCAGGTGGCACCGGACTCGACAGAGGCCTGCGCCCAGCAGGGGGGCTGGATTAGATCACTAACTGGGCGTTTGAAAGCGGGGTCCCCAGCAGGGAGTGCGATGGGGTGACCGAAGTCCCCCTCCGTCCCCTGTCGCTGCAGCCTTGGCTGGGCAGAGTGGCTGCACCAGGTTCGACGGAGTTTAATCCGATCGCGGTGCAAGCAGCCCCTGCGTGCTGCGCTCCTTCCCAGATACATGCACACAGCCGTCCTGACCTCCGGCTTCCCCTATCTACCCAGCTCTGCCAAGGTACCTCGCCCCGATCTGTTTGTCCTCACGTCCTCAGTGCGACAGTGCACGGTTGAACAGCTGTCTTGTCCCCCCACCAGCCCACTGGCAGGCCAAGCGATTCCCGTGGGTGCAAAGGGCTTTGGGACCCACGGGGACGGAAGAGACCGAAGCCGTCGAAATGTAAGCGATGAGAGATTGTGGCTGTTGGCGTCAGAACAGTAAGATGGTGGTGACTGGCACGCTGGGAGCCTTAGAAATCAATCACTTGAGTGGATCGGTGTGGCCGGGGGCGTAGAGACAGATATTTCTCTGGGTAGCTCTGTCCCTCTCGCTGTGGATTATCACTAGGCCTGTAGGCACCTTTTCACGTTCTTGGAGTTTCGGACCCCGGCGCTGCCCCCAACCAGCAGCCCTCCGAGGACGGCCTCTGCCTCAGCGGTGTTTGAAACACTCCTGAGCCGTCTCTTAGCAACAGTCCTTCACGGATGGGGCAGAGTCGCCTGGCCAGGCTGTGGGATTGCAGTGCCCTGGGCCAGAAGCTGGGCTGGCCGGCGGGGATGGCAGGGGGCAGCGTCCGGTGCACTCCAGGGAGAACACAGCGCTTGTGGGGGGCTGGGGCTAGAGCCCAGGGCAGGGAGCCAGGACACCTGGGTTCTATCCCCAGCCCCGTTTCCCCATGTGGGGCAGGGAAGGTGACGGTGAGCCGCCACGCGGCGGGGTTGTGAGGCTCCTTGGGACCCTGTTTCGCGGGAGGGTGTCTCGGCTCCTGTGGGTTTGTCACAAGCCACATGCAGGGCTGGATTTATGCCCTAGGAGCCATTTCAGCGCCCCCCCCCCCTCCCTCCGCCTATAGCTGACTTCTGTATTTTCCATAAAAAAATTAAACTTTTAACCCACTTTTAACTTTTAGGTGCCCCGAGGCACGTGCCTACTGTGCCTAATTGGAAATCCGGCCCTGGCCACGTGCGGCGGGGCGTTCCCTACCTTTCCCCTGGCTCTGAGCGGCGAGGCGGAGCGATCTCCCTCGGATCCAGGCCCGAATCCTGCGCCCCGACATCCCCAGCTCCACATTCTCCTGTGGGAGAGGACAGGAAGGGTCCCTCAGCCCCAGCACACACAGCCGCACCCGGGGCGCTGGGAGAACACCGGGCACCCAGAGGGAGAACCACCAAGTGCGAACAGCGGTGCAAACAGCTCCCCCAACCCTCATGAGCCCAGAGCTTCTCTATAGCCCATGCAGCTCTCAGCTTCACTGCCAGTGAGGGGAGTGGTTAGTGCCAGCGATGGGGGAGCGCCATGGGAACTGAGTGGAGGCCCCCCTCTGGCTGTCTAGATTCTTATACTGCACCCATCACCATGGTGTCTGGGCATTGCTCTTAGACCGTCACTGCATCCCACCAGGCCCTGCCAGTGAAAGGCTCTGGCTCCCCCCAGCCCTCAGCCATGGTGTTGGCTATGGCATTGTATGTGACCCCCCTTTTCCCTCCCTGGTGCCAATCGTCTGTAAACAGCAATGACCCTGAAATCAGTGCCAGGACCCCCAAGGGTGGGCCTGAGGGACCCACTGACCAGCCCCCCACAAAGAGAATTAGCAGTAAAGTGAGAGACTAGAATCCCCCATCCGTCGGGGGCAATGAGCCCACCCTACCTCGCCCATGGTGCCCACTTCCTAGCGCTCCCCTTCCGCGTCCTCTTGTCCTCTCCTAGCAGTTATGACCATTTCTGTTCCAAACCACCGGCCCCAGCTGGGAGCCTTATCTGGGCTCTTGCTTTACTGTAATTTCCCAGCTATAGCTCGCTGCTGCTGCTGGCTTTGTGCACAAGGGGAAAGAGAGACTGAAGAAGAGGGATCCTTTGCGCAGCAACCCCCCCACACACACTCCCTACCAGCACCCACAAGCTCTTGAGGTGCCCCCTGCGTTTTCTGCTGTGAGCTGGAGCACACGTCTTTCTAGACCCCCAGCGAGGACATGTGTTTTAACCGCCAACAAATATCTTTAATCAGAGAATCTCATCTTGCTTATTGACCGTGAATGAATCCAGCCTCAAAGCCTGCCCATCCTTCAAGGCTGAGATCAGTATCTTCACTTTGTAGTGGGGGAAACTGAGGCACAGCGCGCTGAAGTGACTTGCGTGTGGCCACAAAGTGAGTTAGTGGCAGACCTGGGAACGGCAGAAATTCTGCCAGCCAAACCTGTGACCTTCCACCTCACTTGGCAACACTCCTTCACATAGCTGGGAATAGATCCTAGGAGTCCTGGTTCCTAGTCACCTGCTCTCACTAGATTAAACTCCATCCAGCATGCAGGCCCCCAGCCAGAGCAAAAAAGAGCAGTAAAGTCAGCCTATAATAAATTCCATTTTAAGCAATGAGTTAATTTAACTCTGTGAGTTTTTCCTAGGAAGCTAATAAGATTTTAGCTAATCCTGCAAAATCTCACGTTTGTTCCCTGCTGGGGACCAGATTGGAACCTAAATGTTAACATTTGTGCAGTGCCTTTCACTGCGAAAAATCCCAGTCTGCATCACAGGTTGTATACAGAACAAGTGAGGATGCAGCCACCTCTGGGGAGGTGGGGTGAAAAGTAGCGATGGGAAGAGAATAACTTGGCGAAGAACACAGGAGCAAACCCCTCTGATTAGGAAAAGCACCAAGAACGTCCATGGGGGAGGAGCTGGATTTTCTTTCTTTCTTTCTTTCTTTCTTTCTTTCTTTCTTTCTTTCTTTAAAGTCAGCCAGCTGGTTTTTGTAGGCAGCTGATAAAAGGCACTGGGAAGGCTGTGGGGTCCATAAGGCGGTCTCTTTAGCTGTGGGTCTCAGATTGGTTTCCCTGTCATGCCTCCTCCTTGTATGTTAACCCTGCAGCCATCAGGTGGGGAGAGATTGGTTCCATTCCTGGCCCTATCACTGACTTTCTGATGTGGATCTTGGGCAAATCTCTTCCCCTACTCCTTTGTGCCTCAGTTTCCCAATTTTTAAACTGGGGCTGAGGGTATTTACCTGCCTGCCTAGCAAGGGACTGTGGTCGTTAACTGTCTGTGAGTACCAGCCCTGGCTTTTATAGAGGCCAATTCGCACAGACTTGTAGGGCTAGGAACTCGGGGTTAATGACCCAATGATTTGTGACTGCCTGTTCCCAGGCTAGGGTCCCTGTCCGAACATCCCACCCACCCACCCTACAAGTGTCACCTCATCTCTGCTTCCCTGTGGGCTTGAAGCCCCCTGGCAGACGTCTGACACTGTCAGGAAAGTCCACCAGAGAGTGCTGTAGAGCAACATACGGTTCTCTGCTCTGCAACGAGACAGCTGCCTCCACTCCCAGCTCAGCAGAGCAAGAGGCCAAACAGGGCCTGCACCCAGGTGTCCTACCTAAGGGCCCAGGGCGCTGGCGGGAAGGCCGGTAGGAGCTTGTCTGTGCAGGCCGCAGAGCTTTCTTGGGGGCCAGTCTCAGACTGGAACAAACTCCCGTGGGAGCCAAGAGCCATCCCAGATCTCCCCGCCTTCGGCTCCCGGTGCAGCGGGCACTCCTCTGTGAGCTGCACTCGCTGATCTCTGCACAGAGCAGCATGGACGTTCCCCACCCAAAGCCTGCCCAAACAAGCCACGCCAGGCCCAAGCCACCCCCAGGCAGCGGGGAAGAGCGAAGGAACTACATGGGACGGATGTTAGCTGTGTCGCTTCATGCACAGGTGGAGGGTGCTCAGGTACCGGTGATGGGGGCGGGATAAGAACCTGACTTGATTAGCCAGCCTGATGCTAAGGGAGAAGAGGGGTGTATAGGTCCTTTCAGAGGGGGGCGGAAAGTCCCTGAGAATCAGGCATGGGGAGGTGGAGTAAAAAGTTCCTCGGTGGTCAGCATGACACGAGCTGGGTCAGGGCTCTGTCCGCATCCCAGTCCTTGTCACCCACCTACTGGAGAGTCTCAGTAGAGAGGTCAAGGTTCAAATGAGCCCAGGGCAGGGCCTGGAGGAAGTTCTGTGGATAATTAAGGCCCCCCCAGTCTCCAGGGAGCCTTTAGTTTCACCAGGGCTAACTTAATATTTGGGAGGAGGAATTTCAGAGCCAGGGTTGCCACTTGGAGCCGGGCTCTTGCATGGAGTTAATTTGCAGAATGGGGTTTGTCAGACTGGATCAGACCAGGGTCCGGTTAATTCAGTATCCCGGCTCCAACAGGGCCCAACATCAGGCGTGAGAACCCCCCCCAGTGGTCACTTATGGAATAACCCCCATCAGTTAGAGCAGGGGTCCTCAAACTAGGGGTCTGGACCCCTCAGAGGGTTGCAAGGTTATTACATGGGGGGTCGCGAGCTGTTAGCCTCCACCCCAAACCCCGCTTTGCCTCCAGTATTTATAATGGTGTTAAATATATAAAAATGTGTTTTTAATTTATAAGGGGGGGGTCGCACTCAGAGGCTTGCCATGTGAAAGGGGTTGCCAGTAAAAAAAAGTTTGAGAACCAATGAGTTAGAGGCTGTCTTGGACCCTGAAGCCAGCAGGTTTATTTCCCATTCAAAGTTTCCTCCTGGTTATTTTTACTCCTTTCTGTTCTAATGCTGGATATACTTGTTCTCTATGTAAATGCCCAGTCCCTTTTTTAAATCCTGCTAAGCTCATTGATATCATGTGGCAGGGAGTCCCACCGGCTAATCATACTTCATCTGAAAAAGTATTTCCTTAAATCAGTTTTAAATTTGCTGCCTTCTAATTTCACTGACTGTCCAATTACCCCGACCAAACATCACATGCTCTAAAAAGCAGTGCCATGTGCATCCGAGCGGTGCTGGCATTCAGTCGGGATTCAAACAGGCTGAAATGAGAGGAAATCTATGACTCAATCCCTGTCCCAAAGTCCTGCCCAAGCAGAAGAGACCTGGCTGGACCAGTAGATGGGGGCACAATCAGGACTGAGGCTGGATTGGAGCAGTGATGATGAATGAGGATGTTTCCTACAATCCCCAGAAGGGGGCAGGGGTCACCCCAAATTGATCAGAGTGGGGTTCCTCCATCACTACAGTCCTCCTCCCCCAAGGGCCCCAGTGGTTTGGATTGACAAGAGACATTTTACTCTCCCAAGACTCCCAGGCGAATGGTCCCGCTGGCAAAGCAGCAGTGAGATCTGGGTTGCTTTGGAGGCTGGTGCCTGCCAGCCTGCTCTGTCCAGCAGGGAAAGTCAGTCCTGGCATCCCGAGGAAAGAAAAAGCTGTTTATAGCTGTACAATTACAGCGCTGGCTTGGCTGCTGCCGCCTCCCATCCCCGCGCAGCACAGAGGCTGAGCTTAGGTTTCCAGGAACAGAAAACTGCTTTCCAGGAATGTTCAGGATAGCAGCATTTTCAGGCGCCTTCGCAAGCCCGGCCACCCGGGGAAAAACCCGACAGGACATAGCAGTATGGAGCGCCAATCCCCCGGGGCCGGGAGCAGCCGTGGGCCAGGCCTGGCGAGCAAGGGCTGCAGTGCATCAGACCGAGGCTGTTCTTTCGCCTCCCTTCCCCGCCCCATCTCACTCCCGCTAAGGGGCCTGCAAGCCGGGGCCACATGGGCTTCTTAGCCCGAGTCCGCCAGCTCCGAGAGCAGCCATGTTCGGCTGGCTTTGCGTTGTATTGTCCCCCGTCATGCCCAGGAGCAGGGGCTCTGTGGGTTTGTCTACACTGGAAAAAGAGGGGTGTTCTTAACACTGGTTAAAATAGCAGAGCAGACGCTGTCAGCTCAGGTTAAAGCCCGGAGGGCAGCCTGGGGTTGAACAAGCTGCTAATCCCGATTCAAAACTGCAGTACCGCATCCTCACTGCTGCTTTAACCTGAGGTAAAACCCCCTGTTTCTGCAGGGTAGACACCCCCTCCACATGGGTCTGGTGGCAGCAATCACGCAGTCCCCCTGGTCATCAGCAATCCGGCTGGACCATGTGGGGACCGGGGGGAGCTGGGGCTTGGTAATGTGGGGCCTGCCGCCGGCTTTGGCCCCCGTGGTCGGTGTGGCTTGTGGGAATGGGCTCTGGGCTGCTCTCTGGACCGGGCCCAGGACGGCTGCTCTTTTTGATGCCCGGAGGGGAGGGTGCAGGGCCATCAGAGACCATGGACAAGGGCGCCGGGTGAGGAGGACGGCAGCAGCCTGATGCCGCAGCGGAGTGAGCTGGCAGCGAGGTGGGCACGGGGCAGGAGAGAGAAAGGGAGCCTGGGTTACCGGCTTCGGCTCCGCGGCTGATCTGCTGCCCTGGGCAGCTCTGAGAAGCCCCTGACAGAGGTCAGTAAATCAGCAGCACAATGTGCCGTTACCACCGGCCCTGCCAGACGGAGGGCAGGCCTGGCCAGAGCCTCCCCGGGATGTCTGTACTCCACAGGCCGCCTCTGGGCCCTGTGCAGACCCACTCCCACGCAGCTCTGGGTCCCAGCTCCTACAGCCTGGGGTCCCATGTTCCTGGGCCAAACAAGAGCAGGCCACAGCGCTCCCGCTAGCAGCCAGGACAACAACCCTATGCCTAGCCGTTCCCCTCAGCACCATGCATGCCTGTTGCCCCTCCTCCATGCACTGCACCCCCGTCCGTGTACACACACCCGTGAGTTCTGCCCCAGAGTGCGAGGGACTCCAGGCGTCTGCCCAAAGCCGCAGCCGTGTGGGACCAACGCGCCACTGGGCGAGACGGCCAGAGGCGACAACCCTGGAGGGGCCAGACAGAGGATCCCATGGCAGGCAGCAGAGGGAGCGGCGAGGAGGAGGGGATGCAGAGAGGCTGGAAGGAGGCCAGGGGGCTGGGAGCTGGGCTGACATTATGCCTGGGACACCTGCGTCTGAATTCTGGGAGCTCATGAAGGAGCCGCCTCTTGTGATGGGAGGTGGGGCTAAATTCAAGGGGCTCCAGCCGCCTCTGGAGGGGCAGGGAGCTGGAGAAGGTTTGAGATTTGGTTCTGAGGTGGGGATTGTTGCTATGCTGAATCTGGGCTTGCATCCTGGTGTGCCAGCACCGCTGGTGGCTGCTAACTAGTCTCCACACGGACCTGCTGAGGCTGCGTCGTGCCTTGCCGTGGAGATCCTGCTCCCGCTGGACTCCATGGAGAAGGGAGGAGAGGGTGCTACTGATGACACCAGGAACTGGCTGGAGCTGTGAGAGCCCTGCTGATGTAGCGCTGGAACTGCTGTGGTGTGGGCAGGCCCGTGAACACACGCACTTAGTCTATGGCCCCATCGAGCTACAAAGAACTTTCGAGCAACTGTCCTGAATTCAGGGACAGACTGGGCCCGTGTGAACCACTTGATCCCCACATCCCTCCATTGTACAAGTGGAGAAACTGAGGCACAGAGATTTGCCCAACGCAGGTGTCCGAGGTGGGATTAGAACTCCTGGCTCTCAGCCCACACCTCTGCACCTACACGTGCCAGTCGCTGTGTGGGTGCATAAGGATGTACACAAGTGTGTACATATTTGCATGCATACATGCACGCACACACATTAGTGCATGCGTGCACCTCCACACGGGCACATGCATCCGTGCGCACACCCAGGCACACACATTTGTACATGCATGCACAGCCATGTGCACATGCAAAAGATTTACACGCTGGCTTACACGCTGGCAGGGCTGGGTCCCCAGGCCAGCAGGCAGCAGGCCCAGAAGCTCCCAAGGCTGTCCTTTGCGCTGCCCCTGTGGTGTTGTGAGTGTCTAGGAGCAGGTGGGACTCTGCGCTGCAGAGAGGAGATGGCCCCTTGGGGAGGGAGCAATTACCTTGCGGTGGGAGGTCAGGCTGAGTGTCCTATTCTGCTCAGGGTACGCCTGCGCCTTCCCTGGGGGGCTCCGCTTGCCGAGACAGGCGCAGCAGAAGACCACCCCCACGGCCTTCTTCCAGTGGACCAGCCTGCTGTCTTGCATAACCCGATTCATCTCTCCCGGAGCCAATGCTCTTCCGTGGCTTCCACCCGACGCCTTCCCAGGGTTCCCCCACCCCGTTCCTGCAGCTCTTGGGCTAAATCCCAGTGCCCTCCACGTGGCTTTCACAGGCTGCCTCCCCCCTCCTTTCCTCTTCCCCTCTTTAATTGGCAAACGGCCCCATTAACAAGGGCGGACTCCGGGGGCCCAAGCTTTACTGCCATCCGCCCAGCTCCAGTCCCAGTTCCGAAATGACTCAGCTGGCAGCCGAGCGGGCAGCTCCCTTCCAGCCCTGCACACACGCAGCCGCAGCGAGGGCCCCGTACACTTCACACTTGTGTGATGACAGGGCTGGATGTTTCAAATAGTGACAAGACCAGCGCTGAGCCGGGACCTCCCCCCGCTCCGGCTCGCCGGCCTCCGCACCTGCCTGCCCCTGGGCTCCCTTCCTTCTCCCTTCACAACCAGAATAAAGGAGAAGCCAGTTGTTCTGTTGCACGCTGGAATTCCCATGTGCTGACGTGTGGAGCAGCACTTACCCCCGGATCCGCAGACTCCACCTGGTGCCAAGACATGTCATGAGCTATTTCTGTCCGCCAGAGGGTGAAGGGAGGCAGGACGTAAGCACTCAGGTATTCCTCGCTGGCAGGAAACCCTGGACTCTGCCGCAGACTGGAAGTGGCACATTGAAGAGCAGTGGGGGCAGGGAGGCACCATAGGGCACCCTGCTGCTTGCATGTGGGGCTACCAATCAGTGTCAGCCTGGTTTTTCCAGCACCCTGGACCCAAGGGCCTCCTGGCACCTTCAGCCTGCTGCCGAACATATTGGCTGCCAGCGCTGCCTCCCTGCCTTCTACAGAGCGCTGTGGCAAGGAAAGGGTTAATGGCATCACCACTCTCCTCTGGTACCTCACCCTGTCCTGCGTGGGGCTTTCATTTATACCAAGGGCAGCTGCACTCCAGTGGGGTGGCCCCCTCCAGCCATTGTGCTGACACAGGGTGCGGGGGAGCTGGGGTAAACTCGGGGGGTGCTCACTGGTTTGTACCTTGGCTTTGCAGGACGCTGATCCTGGCTCAGGACAGACCCAGGGACCAGCGGATCAAGGTCTCACGTAGGGTTGATCTAAACCCTGGAGATCATGGTGAAACCCAAGTGCAGTGGGCCAGTAGCATAGCTCATTCCCCTCACTCTCAGGGAGGGGCAAGGCCTCCCTTGACACTTCCCGTCCCTCCACCTGCTCAAGTGAGGTGTAAAATCTGGGGCCTGGGCCTGGGAGCATGGGGGGGACTGCGGGGTACAGCAGCACCCTCTGGTTTCAAGTAAGAGTAGCAACCAAATGCGGGGCTCCCGCCATGTACAGGGGTTAGAGTTTTGTTCAGTGGCTTTCAGCAGCCGCACCATACAAATTGTTCCAGCCCCGTCCCTGACAAGCTCTGCTGCCCCTGGTGCCATGGGTGAGAAACACCAGGGCCACTGATTTGCTGTTTTCTCTCCTCTGGCTTTATAATCTCAGAGCTGGATCTGCAATTCCAGGTGCCACCACAGATTTACCAACCTGCAGGGCGAGAGAGGGGTGGATTCTCCATCCCATGGCACTTCCAATTCCACACTGGATGCCTTTCTGGAAGGTGTTTAGCCAAACGATTGGGCTCAGTTTAGGGGTAACTGGGTGAGATTCTCTGGCCTCTCTTATGCAGGGGTCAGACGAGATGATCAAACGGTCCCTTCTGGGTTTCAGATCTATGCACCTATGGACAATGTCACTGTCTCCACACCCTGTATAACGGACCATCTGCACAGAGCAGGGTATCTTCGGCCTGTTGTAACACAACTCCACCTACTCCAGAGGCAAACGGCAGGCCAGCGGAGGCAGCCTGTGGCTTGAAGAATCTGCCCCTGGCCGCTGGTTTTAAAAGTTTAGCTGGATTCCTCCTTACCTTCCGCCTTTTGCATCGTGCACAATTGCTATTTGAGGCAGCTTCGTCCCACACCCAGCAGAACCTATGTTTAGTGCAAAATAAATCTGGCCTCGATGCTGCCTTGCTGTGGAGATTTCACGCACCCACAGAACAGGAGGCATTAGGGTGAGAGAGAGGTGAGTGTGACGGGGATCCCCGGGATGCAGCCTGGGACCGTGGGTCCTCTATGTCCCCTTAATGTTTCAGCCTGGGCTGTTTTTCACAATGCTTTGCTAGTGACAGCAGCAAACCCCGTCAGGCGCTGGGATCACTCAGAACAACCGCATGTGGAGCTCCACACCCAGCTAGATGGCATGAATGCTGCCAGAGCCACTCATGAAACACACAGAGAAAGGCACCAGCCAAATCCCCCCAGCTCCCAGCCCTGTATCTCAGGAATATACCGTCCTGCACTGCTCAAGACAAGCAGTGCAAATTTATTAATTGGTTCACCACTTCATCAATGGAAAGTGGATATACACCAGCCTTCGCAAAACCTGAGCAGGTTTGCCACACACTTCATACAAACTCACTGGTAAAGATAAATAGTACAAGAAGTTTATTGCCCCCCCAAAAAGGTAGATTTTAAGTGATTATATGGGATAGGCAAAAAGTCAGAGTTAGTTACCAAAATAAATAAAATATAAGCACACGCAGTCTAAACTCTCAACCCTATTAAACTGGGCAACATCTAGATTAAGCAGTTTTTCTCACCCACTGGATATTGCAGTCCTTAATATACAGGTTTGTCCCTTAAACCTGGGCCAGTCTCCTCTGTTGGAGTCTTCAGTCTTCTCAGTATCTTTGTGGCTTGCAGCACAGGTGGGGGGCAGGAGAAAGGTCCAGCATGTGGCCAGTGCCAATGTGTTCTGTTTTATGATCTTAGTTCACGTGCTGGGAGAACACAAGTTCGGGCACGTCTTGTGGGCCTTGCTTGTGGGCCAGGCAAGGTTGAGGAATTCCACTGGTGTGGCCTTATGCAGGTGAGTCATTGCATTGTAGCTCCCTTGCTGGACAATGGCTGGTGATTTCTGTTCAGCGGGTTACCTCCCTTGTCATTGTCTCTGGAGAGCTAGGATCTGGGTACCTCCCAAACCCACAGCATATTTTAGTGAAAACCATACAGGACATTCTCATAACCTCATGAATTGATGATATACATATTTAGATGGAACAATAGGTTTCAGCCGATCGTAACCTTTCCCCTGATACCTCACACAGCCTGCTTTATATGCAAGATCACAATTATATATAAATGAGGACTAGGGGGGTTACAGGGCACTCCCCATGGTATAGAATGTCACAGTAAGAGAATCCAGATGTGCTCAGATGGCAGGCCTGGTGGGCATTTCAAACTCAGCCTTTATTCCACAACAAACTTTGTACTGTAGATAGGGAGAGGTCGCCAGCCTTTGGCAAACACCAGCAGATTTCACAAGCAAGAAGTACCTGACTGGGCTCCTCCCACTGCATTCAGGGGAAACTGAAACTTAAGCTCTTTGCAGGGAAGAACTGGGAACCAGGACTTGTCCCAGCGCCAGTGGGGCTGGGCTTTGCAGTACGTTGCTTCCTGTGCAGCTCGGACAGCTGTTGTCTTGAGGAAGTGCAACCCTGCTGGAGTGCTGGCAGATCCAGTTGTGGGGAAACACCACCGCTAAATTCCCATCAGTGCAGCTGAAGCAGCAGAGGGAAGGAGGGCAGTGGCTCTGCCATGGAGGCTCCTCAGAGGCACCCAGTGGAGCAGAGTGGTGGCAAAGAAATGGAAGACGTGGTCTGTAACTTCCTGGAAGCTCAGGAGGGTGTGGAAAAGCTCCGTTGCTCCTACAAGAAAAGGATCCAGGCTACTCAGAGTGACCTGCAGTCCCTTCAGGAGGAGGTGATGGAGGACTTCCGGAAGATGCACAGCTTCCTGTATGCTGAGGAGCGATCTGTGATGGCCAAGATTGGCCAAGAAGAGAAGCAGGTACTCAGCGGCCTGGAGGCCAGGGTGACGGAGATCACCAAGAGGGCAGCTTGTGTTCTGGAGCTAATGGATTACCTGAGTGAGGTGGAGGACCATGATGGGCACCTAATGGGTATGGCTGATAGCCAGGTGGATCATCTAAAGTCAGAACTGACCAGGCACCGCAAGGAGCTGAGACACTTTAGGCCCACAGTCCTCTCCAGCCCTTCTCTGACGTACGTGGTTTGCAGAAGGATGCTGGGGTATGTGATGCGGTCTGCACTGGAGTGCCTCACCCTGGACCCTAAGACAGCCCATTCGCACCTGCAGCTCTCTGAGAACCTGAAATCGGCAAAACTGGGACCCTGTGCCCAGGCTGTCCTGGAGAGCCCCCAGCGCTTTGAGCCATGTCTTTATGTCCTCTGCTCTCAGGATTTCCACTCAGGCAGGCACTACTGGGAGGTGAGCGTTGGGGGCAAAAGCAACTGGGTGATTGGGGTAGCCAGCCACTGTGTCAACCGCAAGGCAACGGAAGATCTTAACCCTGAAAATGGGTACTGGGCCCTTCGGAAGATATCAGGCAACCGTTACTATGCCCTGTCCTCACCCCCAGCCCTCCTGACCCTGGATTCCAGCCCCACGAAGGTGGGCATTTGCCTGGACTATGAGAGCGGCAGGGTTGGGTTTTATGACGCCGAGTGCATGGCAGAGATCTGCACCCTCAGGGGCAACTTCCAGGAGCCGTTGCACCCTTTCTTCTGCCCCGGCCTGGTGCTGACCGAGCAGGACTATGAGCCTCTCCGGGTGTGCAATTAGAGCAGGGAGAGGGAGAGCTGGCAAAGAGACCTCTGCCACCCTGGTTCCCTAAGCAAATGGGGGGTCTGGATTGGCTGAGAAGTAAACTATGAAGTGAAGGTATCAAATCACTGAAAGGAAAGAGGAGAAATAAACTAAGTGCAGCTCTGTGACACCTGGGAGTGTTTCATTTGTGTGGGGTTCGGGGTGTGAGTAGGATCCCTGCGTCATCTGCAGTGATGTCCCATAGCCCCCTGTCCCCAATCTCTGTCCTGATGTGACAAATGAGCTTGTGGTGGTATCGCCGACCTGACAGATTCCAGGATCCTGAAACAGGCCCCCAAAGATGATGAGATTGGCTTAAAAAGCACGAGATTTAAAACAAAACAATTTTGGGCGTTGTTTAATCTCTCTTCCAGCAGCGTGGCCTTTAGGGGCCATGTTTAGCTGCTCTCCACAGCCACGGGGGCTAGAAACATACTCTTTTTTTTTTTAACTGAAAGCTGAAATTCTCGCAGTATCAGTTGACTCTAGGAGCTGGGGCTTGAAGAAAAACCACCAAATACTGTAAAATCGCAACCAATGGCCAGGCTAATGTCATTGCTGGAGGTAGCAAAATATTTCCTGGGGCTTGTATTTATTAGGGAAATTCAGATGGATGTCCTGAGGTGGACGCACTCACGCCAGTGCATGTCCCTACCGGAGGGGCTACAAGTGGGTGAAAGTTTGTCATGGAAAAAATGGTTCTTGGAAAGATGGGACAATTTGGTATGGTTGCCAACTTTCTAATCGCACAAAACCGAACACCCTAGCCCCGCCCCTTCCCCAAGGCCTCGCCCCCTTCACCGCCTCTTCCCTGAGGCCCCGCCCCTACTCACTACATTCCCCCTCCCTCAGTGGCTCGTTCTCCCCCACCCTCACTGACTTTCACTGGGCTGCGGCAGGGGGTTGGGGTGCGGGAGGGGGTGAGGGCTCTGGCTGGGGGTGCGGGCTCTGGGGTGGGGCCAGAAATGAGGGGTTCAGGGTGTGGGAGGGGACTCCGGGCTGGAGCAGGGGGTTGGGGTGCAGGAGGGGGTGAGGGCTCTGGCTGGGGGTGCGGGCTCTGGGGTGGGGCTGGGGAGGAGGGGTTAGGGGTGCAGGAGGGGACTCTGGGCTGGAGCAGGGGGTGAGGGCTCTGGCTGGGGGTGAGGGCTCTGGGGTGGGGCTGGGGAGGAGGGGTTGGGGG
>NC_048320.1:13045832-13046117 GCF_013100865.1 Trachemys scripta elegans | reverse complement strand
GGGGGGGCAGGCTCTGGCTGGGGGTGTGGGCTCTGGGGTGGGGAGGAGGGGTAGGGGGTGCAGGAGGGGGCTCCAGGCTGGAGCAGGGGGTTGGGGTGCAGGAGGGGGTGAGGGCTCTGGCTGGGGGTGCAGGCTCTGGGGTGGGGCCAGAAATGAGGGGTTCAGGGTGTGGGAGGGGACTCTGGGCTGGAACAGGGAGTTGGGGTGCAGGAGGGGTGAGGGCTCTGGCTGGGGGTGTGGGCTCTGGGGTGGGGCTGGGGAGGAGGGGTTGGGGGTGCAGGAGGG
>NC_048320.1:12958559-13040832 GCF_013100865.1 Trachemys scripta elegans | reverse complement strand
GTTGGGGGCTGTGTGGGCTCTAGGGGGCTGTTGGGAGCGTTGGGGGCTGCAGAGGGGATCTTGTCATGGAGGGAATATGGTGAGGGAGTGTTTAGTGGTGGGCTAAATTAGGCAGATGGGAGTTATTGGCAGTTCACAGAGAGGGGACTGTAGTGTAATGGATGCATAGGGGGATGTGGGGTTCAGTGGGAATATGATGGGGTGATGGTCTTTGGGGGATGCCCCATATCCATTCCAACCTCTTTGCATGTTGCTCTGCAGTTCAGCTCCCACTAGATCTCTGCTCTGCATAGCAATGGCACTGAAATTCGTCTTCCCCCGTGTTAGCCTCTCAGCATCTCCAGTTGCATCTCCAAAGCTTTACCCTGTGTGTGCCTTTTCCGACCATCTGTTTTTCTTCCTTTCTTATCAGTGAGCCCTGTGGGTTTGAGTCCACATACCTGGAATTGGCAAGTGCAGTGAAAGAAGAGTACCCAGATATAGAAATTGAATCCAGGCTCGGGGGGAAAGGTAGGATTTTCCACCAAACTTTCATAACTACTTAGGTGCTACCATGCCAACCTTGCAGCCTCAAAGCTGTCCTCTAAAGGGCACCTAGGTGACACGTCTTGTGTGTTGGCAAATAATTCAAGGGTGAAAGGGGTTAAAAGTAAGTGGGAGAAGAGAGGAGACAGCTTTGGTGCCATACACATGGTTTTCCTGTTGGATATGTAACTCATTTGGGCCAGGATCTGCTAACCACAAGAACTGCCTCTTTCTGCAGCCAACTGAGAATATAGGAGTCAACAGGAATGCAGCGAGTGCTGGATCTCAGTTTGAAACCATCAGGAGCCTGGGTGGGGCAGGGCTTTTTTGATTGAGATTCATGGCTATGGAAAGCCCTTTCACCAGCGACCCGCTGGAATCTGCATCTTCTAGGGCCCTGGGCAGGACACAGCTCTGTGCATATGAAGAATCACCTTTGTGTTTGCTACACTACAGACCTGTCTTGTCTTATCACAAGGGACTCTGCACCACACATGCATATGACCCAGTCCAGTCTGTCCCTGCTTAGCACATGGTGTCTGATAAGGTCACTGCCTCAGACTGTGGCAATAATCATAATATAATAATAATAATAAAAAGTGATGTGGGCAATAATCTTAATGGGGGAGAGGATACTTAACATTATTCAGGTTGGTTCAGTTGTACGAGGATGTTGGGATATTATTGTACAAGGAAACTGATCCTTCACTGCAAATTTGAAGCTGTGTAATCGAATACAGCAGGATTCCTAGGTTCTGTATCTGAATGTCATGCCTTTTGGGTGACCAGGGTCAAGTCACGTGGCTTGTTTTCCTCTTCTGTAAAGCAAGGATAATAGTTCCTGACCTCATAGTGAGGTGTAGGACATTTTATGCAGCTCTTTGAGATCCTTGGATTAAAAGCACGTATTTTAAGACAGGCCTAGCATAGACTTATAACATAGCTTCAGTTAGAGATGTTATTCCTTGTTTGCTGTCTGTATGCTTAAACTGACTGAATGCCCTGATCTTCAGCATTGAGTAAGTGATCCTGTGGGACTGATCAGTGAATTAAAAATGTAGTTTGGAAGTGTCTGTGGATTGTTACAGCTCGGTTGTGTTTACTGTTTTTAAGGTACCTTTGAAATTGAAATCAATGGGCAGCTTGTCTTCTCCAAACTAGAGAATGGTGGCTTTCCTTATGAGAAGGATGTAAGTATCCAGATCCCAGCTTGACCCTTGCATCAGCCTGTGTGGAATGTGCCTATAGGGACGCTCCTGTTACAACAACCCCCTTCTGACCAAGAAGCTTTCTATTTTTGGAAGTGACATGCTTTTCAAAGGCATTTCATCATCCTAGGGCTTTGCTACTCTCCTCACAGTGTATCAAGGCACGTTTCAAGCTGAAGGGCATGTTATTACAATCAGAACCCTGCTGCCTGTAACAAGAATTCAGACACCATCCTGAACTCTGCTTTAATGCCGCTTAAACCACAAACTGTTGCCTGCCTTTAATATTACTTAGCTTAGAAACGCTGGCCAGCGTTTTCAAAAACGAGTAGTGATTTTGGATGCCTGGCTTGATACACCTTTTAAGGTATCTTGATTTTTCAGAAGGGGGGTGCATAGCATCTTCGGAAAGTCCGGCCCTTGAAACTCTTTCAGGCTGAGCTTCTGCGATCTTGGCCCATCCGTGTGGAGAGGGCTCAGTTAATCTTCTCCATTAGAGACCTGTGGGACAATCTTTGATGGAGGGATTAATGCCTTTCCATTCTGTCTCTTGTTCTCTAGCTCATTGAAGCAATAAGAAGAGCCAGAAATGGGGAACCGCTAGAAAAAATCACCAACAGCCGTCCCCCCTGTGTCATCCTGTAGCCCCGGCAGCACCCTCCTCGTCACTACAGGCCTTCTGTTCTGATCACCTTCAACTCTTAAATCTCATTACCTTGGTGCTTTGCTCCTCTCTGCCTTCTGGCTTAATTATCTTACTCTATGGCCAGGCAGCGTCATGTGTGGAAGAGACATCAAGGTAACCTGAATCGCTAACATTGCTGTACAAAGAGGCTTGTGGGGAATGGCATCACATCAGGTGACTTGGGACCAGGGATGGGTTAGCTGAGAGCTAACTTGCTGTTGGGTAGGAATGACTAAACTTTGGTACTACTTTGTGCATGCCATCTAACCCCAGACAGCCACCCAAGCCCCAAGGAGGAGGAGAGTGTCCCCACGCCATCATTTTCTACCCCTCTTCCACTCCATAAATGTCCCTGTTTCTCCTATTTCTGTAGCACATACAAGGACAACTAATTGGCTTGCTGCCACCCTCCTTTAAAATCCTGGCAGGTTGGGTGGAGTCTATGAGAGACCAGGAGTTCTAAGTGCACTGAGAAAGCTCTGCCTGTTTTGCTTAGCACTGTGGTGATATGGAAATGAGAGAGTCAGTGTTTTGGGGCAGAGAACTGACCACAGTGGTTATGAAGACCTGGTGATTTGGATCAGAAGGTTTTAGAGAAGAACTGAATTGTTCTTAAATGCTAAGAACTAAATACTAAATACTAAATAGTATTGTTAATCATTTAAAAAAACCCTTGTCACTGTTTAAACCAGTGCTAAAGCAGGATCAATTAGACATCAGTTTTTGGATAGTAAAATCCCTTTCTTATTTCCTCTCCTCCTGCGAGAACCATAATTAGTGACTGACTTCTAATTGCCCATCTGCTCCCTGCAGAAAACTCCCCCCTCCACCCCACCCCACCCCTCCTGTTTAACACCCAATTTTCACTTTCTATTGTCATGACTTTGCCCTTTGACACTGAATGCCAAGGGGGTGAATGAGCTAAAGGATAAAGTGCTAAGTGACTTAAGAGAATGCTGGTGTTTAGATAAGGACCTGGCAGTGCCAATGAATTTCTGACTATCCAGTGTCTAATTTATGCTTTAAGGGGGGTAATTCTATTTATTATAGACTGTGTATTAAAAAAAATAGCCAGTAGTAAATAAAATCACAGTAAAACCTTGCTTCTTTTTAATTTGTTGGGGAGTATAAATGACTGGGAGATTATTGCTGTGTTATAAGATAGGGATACAGTGCACTTGGCTATGAAAGCTTTGAAACTCTAGCTGTGGTGACAGTAGCGCTCAGGGTGAATATTGTTTATGGATTCAGTCATCTGGAACTCTGGGTTGCCCAAAATGTGTCGCTTGTGGGTTGCAACCCATTTGATTAGAAAGGTACGTACCTTTCGTTCAGAGAAAACAGTTACATTTGCGCTTGTGGGTGCCTTATGCTAGATGAATAATTAGCACTTGTGCGTTTCATCTGTGCATCTGCATTCAAGGCAGTCCCTTGGTCTTTTGCCTCAGGTTCTCTCTTCCTAAAATAAAGCTGTCTTCGCTGCCAACAAAAAGTGTGTGTTTGCGCATTGAGATAGCGAATGATGTGAAATCCTAGGGGAGACAAAAGGCATAGGGAATTTTTTACCTGCATACAGCTAGACGAGGTCAATCCCAGTACCCCCTGGGGTTGACCTGGTCTAGCTCCATACAGGTAAAAACTCCCTCTGCCTTTGTCTTCACTAGCATTTTACATCGTTTGCTATCTCAACGTACAACCGCGCTGTTTTTGCAGCAGATACTCAAAGGAGATTTTCCTTGTGGGTGGAAGGATTAGGCCTTGTCTACACTCTAAGTGTACACTTGCGTGCTTCAGTGTAGACACTACCTACGTTGACGGGAGGAGTTGTCCCATCGTTTTAGGTAATCCAGCTCTCCAAGAGGAAGCAGCACTGTCTACACAGAGACTTGGGTCGGCTTAACACCCTGACCGACGTTGTTAAACCAACCAAATTTTCTAGTGTAGACCAGCCCTACATTAGTGTTTAGAAATTGTGCATACACAGGAAGGTTAGGCTCTGAGTATTTCAATGCCAGTAGAGGTTCCCTGGTTATAAAAGCAAATGAGTTAAAAGATAGAAGGTGAACAGCTCAGATGTGTTAATGTCACAGCTAACAAGCTCCTTGGCTCAAAGCATAACGGCTGCTGGAATATACAGAAGACAGAGCTGACACGATGGGCCATATATCACAAAATCCTCTTTCTCTCTAGTGAAAACAACATTGGCAAAGAAATTTGAGACTGTCTCCCTCAGATAGCTTGGCTGGAGACCTGCATAGGATTCCTAGTTCAGCAAATTGGGCAGAAGTATTTCTTCTCAGGTAGATTTTGCTTTAGTGGCCAGAAAAAAATGACTTTACTCTCCCCTTTGGTATGTTTTCCATCTTAATGAGGATGGTGTCTAGTTTGACTGGCTATCAGGGTCAGAAATGCTGGTTCAGAGAGAATAGACATTTCTGTTCTATCTTTGTTGTTCTACTGTGCTCCCCACCACGATATCTAAGCACCTCATCGGCCCTGAGGAGTTTATAATCAAGGTTAAACGGAGCAGTTGGCCAATTCTAATCAAACCATTCATTGAAAGATTCCAGGTTGAGAAATGCTGTTGGTTACCTTCACTTTTTCCAGCAGTGAGTCAGAAAGGTGGAGGTCTTTTCAGGTAATGCAGGTGAACCTGCCCTCTTAGTAGGAGACATTAGTCATCTCTGAATGAAGACTGGCAGGGACTGGAGGCTTCAGATCTCCTTTCTCCCCATCAGATGGCTAAATTGAATTGAATTATCGTAATCATCGTTTAACATCAAACAGATTTTAAAGTAGGCCTTTGCCATGTATCTGCCTCAGTTTTCCAGCCTATATAACAAATGACTTAAGCTAGATCCCACCCCTGAGGGGTAGGTAACGGGGTTACATCCCTTTGCTCCCCTGCACAGGAGGATGCTACAGCAGTGCTAGGTGTTACTATCTCCTGTGGATGCTGAATGCTCAATATTCCTACTTCTAACGTTTGCTGATAGGAGAAAGTAAACAGCAAACACATCGGCCTCAGAGTCGAAAGGGGATGTGCACGCTGGGGGGGAAAAACACTTCAGACAAATAGAGTAGAAAAACAATGTACAATCAAATATACAAATAGTTTTGATACAGATGATTAAAAACAATCCATCAGTCACCTCGTACAACGCATAAAACCAACATTTTAAAACAGGATCTGGGGATGTCTTATCACAAGTCAACTCATCCCCCTGAAAAGTTTTGTAAGAGCAAACTTCTCTCTTGCACATGTAGGTCTGGGAAGGTTTGAACTGAAGCACACGTGGAGGGTTTGAATGTTATCTAGTATCAGAGGGGTAGCCGTGTTAGTCTGAATCTGTAAAAAGCAACAGAGGGTACTGTGGCACCTTTAAGACTAACAGAAGTATTGGGAGCATAAGCTTTCGTGGGTAAGAACCTCACTTCTTCAGATGCAAGAACCTTGAAAACTTATGCTCCCACTACTTCTGTTAGTCTTAAAGGTGCCACAGGACCCTCTGTTGAATGTTATCTAGGGCATTGCATGACAAACCAATGTAAACCTAAACGGATAGAGGGAGAGATTGAGGCTTTCACGGAAGTCTCTCTGCGGGCTTGCCACACTGGAAGACCCAAGCCAGTTTTGGAAGTGGATTATTGCTATTTAGTGTAATATGTGGCCCTCTTGAATAATTTGGAGGGGCATTGAGTGACTGCTGATTTAAAAAAAATAAATACTCCAGGTAGAGTGATGAGGAAGCCATCACATTTGTGTGGACAGTGCCACTCCAGTGGGAACAGGCTGTGCTCCTGTCTTTTAGTTCATTGTCTTAAAACAGGAAGTCAAAGCAAGGGTGGCCAGCTCATTGGGTGATCTCATGGTGTGAGAGGTTGTATTGTGGCAAAGCAATACCTGTCTCCACCCCCCACGTTTCACAGAGCTTGGACAGAGGCCTGGTTCCCAGCTCCACGGGCAGTTGGAATGAAGGTCTGTTAAGTAGGTTGCCGTCGCTGCTGGACACAACGGGAACGGACCGGTACCCTGATCTCCGTTCCTTGTCTCTCGTTCCCATCCTGTTCTTCAGCATGGGTGCTGAATCGGACAGCTGAGCTGTCCTGTCCTTGGCCAGTACCTGTGCTAATAGTGGTCTGGTCATACCTCCTCCCTTGCTGCTCTTGATTACTTATTACAGAGAACGCTCTGAACTACAGTGCCTGCTGCATGCTTCACCCTAGTTCTGTCGGCATGAGCAGCTCTGAATTGTTTAGGGGCAGGGAAGGGCTGCTCACTGTTGCAGTCAGCTCCGATCCTCCACCACTTTTCAACCCTGTCCTGTTAAAGCTTTTCCATGGGTGTCTTAAAAAAACATTACTGGTAACCCCCTTCAGGCTGTGAGAGCACATCCAGCCTTATCGGTACCCCAGGGGAATGAAGGCCTGTCCCCCACCCTTTCTGTTAATGACGGAGCAAGGAAAAGAGATGCCAGTGGTTTGCCACCCTTGTAGGCTTCGTTTCACATTTTGCCAGTCAGTCAGAATCACTCTGATTAAAGCCCTTGAATTTCAACCCCACCATTGTCCCGGTTCTGGCTTTTTTAAGCCAAGCAGCCCATTGGTTGGCACGTGGAAGTGGAGGGGTCTGACAATCCCTGCACAGAGAAGGTGGAGATGGAAGAGACCCCGTAGGTCCCATGTTTTCCATAGACACCAAAGGTATTTGTCAAAATGAATCCGGTTGCATAGATAAACGAAGGACAGGCTTGTTGAAAGCGGTGCTCAGTCCCTGCATGCTCGCTGGAACGAGACGTGGACCAGCTCTGTTCGGTCCTTCCAGGTCATCTCCAAGCTTCAACCAGATCTAGTTTGAAGAGGACGGGCAGAGCTGCCTTTGAGCAATAGTTACGGGCCTTGGTGCTATTCTTCATTACAGGAGTCCCGCACGCCACATAGATGAATTGTTACCATTCATACACTGATACATATCCAAGCTGCCTTGGCTGAAATAGCTTCCTCTGCTGACCAGGCCCGGCTGTTAGTCTGATGTGTCCTTGGGCGGCGTGATGGACGCAGTGAGGCCGAGGTACTCTGGATTCTCGGCAGTCGGAGTCGTGGTGAAGCCGTTGGTTGTGGAGCCCGGTTCGGCAGGGTTGACTTTGGAAGGGTCCTGGTTCCAGTAGTAAGGGTTGTCAAAGGCCTGTGTGAAAGCACTCGCCAAGGAAAGGTTGTGTGGGGTCAGGTACTCCGGATTCTCCACTGCATTGGTGAAGCTGCCTTGGAAAGGGTTCTTTGGTTCCTTGATTAGCCCGTTCTTTCCCAGGTGTCCCTTTGGCTTCTCGAGCGTGGACACCTGGGATCTTTGGTGCTTGCTAGGCGAGAGGCAATCCTCCATCTGGTTCACGTACTCTACAAATGGGAGACAAAACGTCTCATGAATCACAGAAACTGGGCCTCCTTTCCCAATGCCCCATGCAGCTTGGAGCCCTGGGGATGACACAGGACTACTCCGGCCCGTTCACTCTTAGTACTTTGCAAAGCCTAGCTTTTAAATCATTCCACCACTTTCCCACAACCAGGTAGCTTTATTCTGCTTTCCTTTGCAGCTTCCTAATGCAGGCCATTACCCTTAGACAGGACAGGGGGCTGGGTGGCTCAAATTGTCTGGAAAGTCCTGTATTCTGGACAGATCAAACTTCCCCTGCTGTTCAGTCTGAATTTGACCTTGCTTCATTTCATCCTCTTGCTCCCAGCTGTGTGACACTAAATGGTTCCTCCTGGAGGTTCACACCCTTTAGATTTCGGTGGGTGGGTGGGTCCCTTAGTGGTTTGGGAGGTGAGATTTTATACTTTGACTATCTCCCTTGCTGCCAGTCTTCCTAAGCTCATGCTCCCTCTGCCCCGTTTTTCATTGTTTTACCTTTTCATCACTTTTTTCCCCCAGTGGAACCTGCAGAACAGCTCATTTTAGTGCCCTCCTTTCCCCTCCCCCCCAACATCCCCGCTCCGGGCCCAGCCTGGAAACTCAAAGAAATGGCCTAACTCCAAAGCTATAAAGCAACAAAAATGTAGGCGACGCCAACACAGCATCTCTAGCGCAGGGCACAGGCATCTTTGCAAGAGTCTCAGGCCGGGGCTGTGGGGTTGGAGTGACCGACGTTGAGACGCAGGAGCCGCTTATCTAGTGCTGGATGGTTCCACCCAGTTGGCACGGTCTTTAAAATCACAACCGCCCTGTATCCTGCTCTCTCCTACTCCTTCCTTAGGCCACGATCAGAAACTGCTTGAGGCTGGAGTGTTTCTGTCTAATGCTCTGCCCTTTGCTGAGCTCCCAAAGAACAGCTGAACCAGTGCTTACGGGACTGGCCTGAGCGGTCGGAGACACAGGGTCAATTTCCTGCTCCATCACACCTCCCCCCTTGCCCTGAGACCTTAGGCAAGTCACTTAGTTCTCTGTGCCTCAGTTCCCCATCTGTGCCTCCCAGGGGGTTGTGAGGATAATTACATGGCCGTCGCTCACTCTGATGGAAATACTGGAGATAGACAGCGCTTTCCAAGTATTCATGAATTTGGTCTCGAAAGCTCCTGAGAGCCAGCTATCCTCATTTCAGAGGGGGAAACTGAGGCAGAGAGGGGCAGGGGACTTGCCTGAGGTCACCCAGTGTGTTGGTGGCAGCGCTGGGTACGGCTGCCCATCAGCTGAGTCCTAGTTCTGTGCATTTGCCCCAAGAACACCTCCCCTGCTGATGCTCAGCTTAGTCCCTGGCCAGAAAAGGGCAGTTTCCATAGTGGAGGGCTGGGCCCGACCTCCATACCTGGAGCTATGCTGCAGGAGGCCGGGCTGATGTGACTCTCCGCTTCCGGCCCCTCGTTCTTGTCACTTGAGACGCTGGTGGGGTCCTCGCTGTACCGCTGGAGGGTGCTGGCCTCCAGCGCGGGCGGGCTCTGAAGGGCTTTGCTCGCCACGGAGTCCCTGTCAAACGTGTCAGGAGTGGGGCCCTCCGCCTGCTCCAAGAGAGCCGGGCCCAGGTACGGGTAGTGGGCCGAGTCCTCTGCCTCCTCCGCATCCACCTGGGTCTCTGTCGTGCTCTAGGGAGTGGGAGGAGAACAAAGTGGGAGGGATGAGTGCTGAGGACCCTCCTCCGGTGAAGCTGGGATTCAGGCACCCAACAAGCCCCAGGGAGAGGAGTTGCTTTTACCCCTCAGGTGAATGAAGGCAGCATTAGCAGCCAGGCCGGCTAGGGTCAGAGCCAGCCTAGAGGGAAGGCAGTTCCTGGGTCACCAGCGCCCCCCTCTGCAGCACCTGCTGTTCTCCCAGCCAGTCCTGACCTGCTCTCGCCTTGTGAATTTTCACCCGCCCGCAGCCCGGTCTGGATAAGTGAAGGCCCCGCGGCAGTGTGTGCTGCGCTTACCCTGGTGGAAGGGATCCGGCTGCGGTAGCTGGCGGAGGGGTCTGCATTGAAGAAACCCTGGTGAGGGACCAGGTACTCCTCAGCGTCCACCAAGTCCTGCATGTCCTCCTCTTCCAGCAGGGCGCGGTAGAAGGTGCTGTCTATGGGACTGGCTGGCCCCATCATGTCGTCATTCTATGGGGGGCAGAGGAGGGGAGTTTAGGGCATTTCACCTCGTTCTCATGCTCTACAAAGCACCAAGGACTCCACAGGCTGGGATCACAACTCCAGGGCAAGTGGGCAGGCAGGACAATACTGTTGGGAAATTAGCCCTTTAGCTGCCAGTCCTTCTGTGCAGGGGTGATTAACGGCCCCAAAAGGACATCCCTTGAAGATTAGAACTATTCTTTGTGCTTCTCTGGCATGTTCCATCACAAGATCCCCAAGCACGGGATGGACGTTCATTCTCCCCATGCCCCTGGGAGTAGGTCAGCATTATCCTGCTGCTACAGCAGGGGAACGTGAACTACAGCAACGTGACTCGCCAGAGGCCGCCCAGTGAATCAGAGTCAGGGATAGAACCCAGGAGTGCTGGCTTGTAGTTCCCTGCCCTACACCCCACTTTAGCTTCCCACCTGGCAGAGAAGAATCCCAAGCCCTGGACTTGCTGAGGAGCTGAATGGGGTGGGTAAAGCCAGCACACTTCCTGTCTGGGGTGGGGTGCGAGTCCCCTAGTGGTGTCCCCACAGCAGGCCAAAGACTGAAAGGTTTTGGGAACCAAGTGGTGGGGAGGGAGATGGCTGCTGCCCAGGCCTCTCACTGAGAGACAGAGACACTCCCTGCCAAGAGCTGTGTAGTGACCTAAGCTGTTTCCACGTACCTGGATGACCACAAAGCGCTGTGGGTCCCTCGCCATACGGGAGAACTCTGTGACCAGCTCCCGGAACCTGGGGCGACACTCCGAGTCGATCATCCAACCTTCGGGCAGAGAGCAAGGTGCCAGTGAGCCCAAGGCACGTGCTGCACGTGTGAGAACTGTGCTCACCGATACAGGAGCAGGGACTAGTGCGAGGGGCCTGGTGAAGAGACACCTCCCAGCCCTTGTGACCCTCTCCTTGGAACACATGCCTGAGCATCGCCTCGACCCCAGGAGGCTGCACCACCAAGGCTGGCTTGAAGGGCTTTTTAGCGTGTGGTGGGGTCCGTCTCGCCTATTTACCCTCTGTCCCAATTAGGAGTAGGCAAAGCCCCAGTCCCTGTGTCCAGAAGGTAGCCGAGTTCACCCACCCATGCCACAGGCCAAATGTTGGCCTTTCCTGCAAAGACGCCTTGCCCTCTGGGACTGGTTGAACAGAGCTGGCTATTACCCATCCCAGAGGCTAGGCCCCAGGGTCTTTACCCAACAAATTCACCCACAAGCCTCGGTTACGTAGTAGCAAGAGGAACCCCATCCTCTGAACTCTGGAGCCTTTTCTTCTGAGCCTCCAAGACCAAACGTGCCTCCCGCCAGTACAACCCAGAAGTGGAGAATGGTGGGGGGTGGCTAGCGGATGCCCGTGACGGTTAGGGTTCTCCGTACATTTCACCATGATCATGTAGACGTCGATGGTGCAGATGGGAGGCTGGGGCAGCCGCTCTCCCTTCTCCAGGAGGTCGGGGATCTCTCGGGCCGGGATCCCGTCGTACGGCTTGGCACCAAAGGTCATCAGCTCCCAGACGGTCACTCCTGGAAAGACAGGCTCTTCAGGACCAGGAGCAATGGGACTTTCATCCCATGTCCCTTGCAGCTAGGGATCCCAGAGACAACGCAACGTACCGTAGCTCCAGACGTCGCTCTGGTGCGTGAATCTCCTGCGCAGGATGGACTCCAGAGCCATCCACTTGATGGGAACCTGGGGCCGGAAAAAACACAGAGCAGACGGAGCCTGTTAATTTCATCCTTGCCTTGTCGTGTGTTCAGGAGCAGGGAGAAACAGGACGGGCACTAAGAGCTGCCTGCAGATATGGGCCAGGCTCCCTAGTCAGACTACATCACCCATGATGCACCAATCCCCTCTGGGTGAGGGAACATGGTGCATCATGGGAAGAGCCTGATGCATAGCGGAGAATGGATGCTGTAGGGACCCAAATTATAGCTGCTGTGAGGCCCACAGCCGCATTTAGGAATGGAGGAATTTTGGGGTTGGGCCAAAATATTTTGGATTTAGATTTTGTGCTAAGAATTTGAGGTTTGGGACCAGTCTCAGCCAAGAGCTCGGCCATCCATCACAGGCCTTGTCGGCACTCAACAGCAAAACGTCCGGCAGGACCCGATGCCAGGAAGGAGGTAGCAGAGAGCTGCTAGGTCCATGTACGGCAGGGCTTCTCAAACTGGGGGCTCGCGAGCTGTCAACCTCCACCCAAACCCCGCTTCACCTCCAGCATTTACGATGGGGTTAAATATAAAAAAGTGTTTTTAATGTATAAGGGGAAGGGGTCGCACTCAAGGCTTGCTGTGTGATGGGGATCACCAGTACAAACGTTTGAGAACCACTGGCGTACGGCCACTGAACGCAGCTCAGACATGTACCGGGCTAATTCCAGCAGGGTTTTGACTGCAAGGTGTACTCCTGACCTGGCCTGTCCCGATGGACAAGACTGGACCTACAAGGGCTTGTGGGTGCGTCAGTTTGCTGCCAGGCCTCTGAATTGCAGAATGAGCATGGAGTCAGCACCCCCTTCATCCAGCGCAGCCAGACGCTCGGCTCGCTCGCTGCTTCTGATGACCCATTAGAGGGACACCGAATGGCAAAGAGGCTGCAGGCGTTAGCACCCAAGGAATACATTACAGTGACGGCCCCTCCCAAATCTGGGCACCCCAGGGGGGCCCTGACATGGCCGTGGTTTGGTTAGCTGCCCCTTGCTGGGGGGTGGGATGGGATGGAGTTAATGCAGGAGGCTCTTAGGCGGGCCAGCATTGGCAGCTCATGGTTGCCACGTGATGCCAGGGAGCCATTGCTGTGGGGAAGTGTGGCACAGGGTGTCTCTGAGTGAAGGGTTGGGGTCTGGGCCCCGCCCCAGCGCCACTGGCTTCTCCCAGTCCAGTTCCCTGGTACCTCCCGCCTGGCTCACCTTTCCCCCGTCCGCGTGGTACTCTGTTTCATCGATGTCCAGCAGCCGGGCCAGGCCGAAGTCCGTGATTTTCACGTGGTTGGGGCTTTTCACCAGGACGTTGCGAGCAGCCAGGTCCCGGTGCACCAGCCGCACGTCCTCCAGGTAGCTCATCCCCTGAGGGGGGGGGGAAGGGCGGGAGGAACCAGCATGGAGACCCATAAGCACCTCAGCCCCATGGTGGAGTTCTCGGGACCCAGCTGGTTTGAGCCGCACCCCCTCCGCCCCTCCCCCCCGCTAGTAGTGCTCTGCACCTCAGAAGATCTGAAAGCACTTTACAGACATTAGCCCCATTTTATAGATGGGGAAGCTGAGGCACAGAGCAGGAAAGAGACTTGCCTAAGGCCATCCAGTGAGTTAGTGGCATAGCCGGGTACAGAACACAGGGATCCTGATGCCCACCCACCTGCTCCAATTGCTAATCAATACTCCCCCTTCATTTATGGCTGGCCATTCTCTGCTTGTATACTACCCCCCTGTGCTGGAAGCAGCCTGCCCCCTACGGCCCTAGAGCTGGCAAAGCCGCTGCTGTGGCCGTGTATCATGGGTGGGGTAGGAAACAGCAGCCGGGCTTTGATATTGATCGCTACCTATGTTTGCGCAGCACCTTTCAGCCTGAAAGAGCCAAACGGGCTTGACGAACGATGCGCCTACAGGGCTAATGCAGCCACCTCTGGGGAGTGGGGGGCAGCGTGAACGACCAGCACACTGCAATTTCAAGGAGAGATTTTTGGCCTCAGACTCCTGCAGCAACCCCCTTCCCAGCTCCATGCTTACAAGCCTGGCCACGGGGTCTTTAACACCCCCGCAGAGCAGAGGGGACCCCAGGGCCCAAAGAGCCTGGGAATTCTCCCCAGTGGGACGGCGGAGTCGGCCCTGCTGGAATGTGAACCTGTGATTTGTGGGTGGCAGGAAGGCGCCTGATGCTGATCGTCCCCCCGGCCTCTCTGGCAGGAGAGCTGCACCTGAACCCCCTCGCCCAACCCTGGGGCTCCTCCTACCTTTGCGATCTGCACACACCAGTTGAGCAGGTCCTGGGAGCCGATGCGGTCCTTGTTCTCCCGCACGTAGTCCAGCAGGCAGCCGTAGGGCATGAGCTGGGTGACCAGCTGCACCGTGGAGGTGAGGCAGATGCCCAGAAGGCGGGAGACGTAGGGGCTGCCCACGCCTGCCATCACATAGGCCTCCTGGGGAGGAGAGAAACTGGCTTGGAGCAAAATCAACCCCGGCAGGACTCGACTTGGGCATCACAGGGGAGATCCTGCCAGGAGCCCAGACCCGAGAGCTGGCTTCCCACCCCCCTGCACCACAGAAAGGCCATGTGTGGGTCCATGGGGCAGTCTCGTGGCCCTGCCCAGCTGCTCCTGCCAGCTGGGTTTCGATTTCCACAGCATGATCCAGCCAAGTCTGGGGCCTTGCAGTGGGGAGATCAAATTGCAGAGCTGCAAGGAAATGACGGCGGATGAGATGGGTCCCTTTCTCCCCCTGCCACAAGTAATGATTCTGCAACAGTGGGTCACACGACAGCCTGTCCCTCTCCAGCAAATGGACGTGCTGGGATGCACAGGCCCAGTTTGGGGGTGGGAGTGGCATATGGAGGCAGGGTAATACGCGTAGGCACTGACTATGGTTGCTTAGCGGGGAAAGTGCCCTGAGCCGGAGAGTTTGTACCCGCTACCTACAGCCACGGATGGGAGCAAACCCAACGTGTATCAGACTAGGAGGGACCTGGCGGCTCATTAACTTTGAGCGAAGCCACGTCTGTTGGCCAGGGCACGGCTGAGCCTGGCAGACCGGGTCAGTGCCCTTCTGCACCTGCGCAGTGCTGGCATGTGTGCCCACCACAGCGCCCGTCTCCCACTCACATCCAGGATCTCCTTGTTGGCCTTGGGCGACGTGTTCTCTCTCAAGACTTTAATGGCCACGGGGATCTTCACGCTCTCGCCGTCGGGGATCCAGATGCCCTGAGGGGAGGGAGGGATGGTGAGGGCACTCGCCGGGGCGGCACCTCACGGCTCGAATGGGTGGTGCACAGGCAGCGCTAAGGAGGGCTGAGGGCTCCAAGCGAGGATGCAGCCGTGGGGCCGGACACTCGGGAGGGAGGGTAGAGATGCTGTCCAGCTGTGTCCTTTAGAGTCTCTCAGTGCTGCCTCACCCCCAGCCAGCTCCCCATCCCTCTCCTAGGTCCTGCGGAGCAGCAGCCTGGCCCCAGTTGCCCGCTGCCCCTGCCCCCCACTCCGCCTGTCCCCGCCTCACCTTATACACGGTGCCGAAGGCGCCGGAGCCCAACACTTTCACTTTCTTCAGCTCGGTCTCCTTCAGGATCCGCATCTGGGCTTGATTGGGGAGGGCCCCGCTGGGCGTCAGCGGCTCCACCAGCTGCGAGGGGTGGGGAGGAGGGTCCTGTGTCAGCAAGGGCGCGAGCTGGGGAGCCTCAGGCCCACGGGCTCCCCGCTGCAGCCCCCAGGTGACATGGAGACTCAGAACCCAGGATTGACCCCTCTGCGTGGCACCTTCAGGCCCTGCCCCAGAGCTCACCATGGGGCAGCTGTCTCTCCTGTGGGCGGAGGGGGAGCGTCTGGGCTGTCCCCACTGGAGGATGGCAGGAGGAGTGGCTGTGGGATATGGGGACAGCACACGCTTGCCTTTCTAAATCACCTGCACACTTCGCATGGGCCCAGCCTGGGCACCGGTCATGAGGGACACCCAGGGTGGTCAACATCCTCCGTCCCCCCACAGTAACCTCCCCACCTCCGCCCCCCACCAGTCACTCCTGCCCAGGGCCTCCCTTGGCTCAGCTGGGATCCTCTGGCCGCTCAGGTGCCCGGGGAGGCCTTGCCACATTACCGGGCACCACCACGAGTGCAACTGGAAGCCTCCCTGAGTGTGCGGGGCAGGTCCTTGGGCTTGTGGTGCTGTCCGTACCTCGGTCTCCTGCAGGAGGCGCCGCATGGCGTGCTTCCGCTCCTGCTGCCGCTTCCGCTTGATGCACACGACGATGATCAGGATCAAGACCAGGGCCAGGAGGGCGCCAACCACGCCGGCTATGATGGACGTCACCTGGCTGGGAAAAGGGGGAGGCTGCTGGGTGGGCTGGTTCCACTGTGGGGGCCAGTCTAACCTGCCGGATTGGCTCTCTATGGGGGAACGGGGGGACAGGGAAGTTTGATGGTGCAGGGGGGATTGAAATCCAGGGCCTTCACCAGAAACGAGCCCCCACGGGTGGCCCATTTGAAAGCCGTGACTCGTGGCTCCTTGGTGGCAGGGTGGTTAATGGTCTGCCTAGAAACAGCCCCTGGGGCTGGGAAGGCTGAGAGGGGGACAGAGCATTTGGCCCCATTGGCCAAGCCTGGTCCCCTGCCAATCAGCTGCAGAAGGCATTCCCCTCTGGTGCTTCCTGGCCAGAAGGTGGTGCCTGGCAGAGCACAAGGGGGCTGCAGGTGCGTATGGGGTAGGGGGATGCTGAGCAGAAGGCAGATGGCATCAGCTCCCCCAGGGAGAGGTGGACCCTGGCTACTGCCCAGGGTGCCGCCTGCCTGGGAAGTTGGCACAGATGGGGGTGCAGTACCTCGGCTTCTGATCCATGGGGCAGCCATCTTCATCCCGGATCGTGCACCTGGGGAAGGACCCAGAGATGTTGCTTTGTTACTCGACGGGAGGCAGACGCGCCATAGAAAATCCTCCCACAGCCTTGGTTTCACTGCCAAGCAGTAGGGAATCCTGCCGGGCTGCGTCCCATGGGCCCCCAATGCCGGTTTTCCCCCACCAGCAAACCTCTGCCCATCCCCCCCCGCTTCGCCCCACTTTGCTGTCCCCTCCTAGGCCAGACTTGGCCCTTGGGATGCGCTGAATGCTGCAAGCAAAGAGCGATGCTCCGTGCCAGCCAGCGCCCAGACTCACGAGTGGCTGCAGTTGGAGGGGCACAACTGGCAGACGCCATGTTCATCCGGATACTTCCAGATGGGCACAAAGGAGGAATCGGCCTTCACCCCGCTCGGGCACCTCTCCACACAGTATTGGGCATCTCTGTAATGGGCGCAGGCCACGCACTGGTCCGCCTCCTGCCAGGAAGGATACAGAGTGAGCACCGTGTGCATTTGTGGGGAGGGGGGAGATAAAGAACCCAGGAATCCGGGGTCAGCCCAAAGCCTTGAGCCATAGTAGACACCGGTTGGGAATGCAGATCCCCTCCCCTGTCCTAAAGGGTCTTTCACGCAATCTGCCCACCCCCGGGGCAGCTCCTCACCGATCCGTGGCAGGTCTCCGTGCCATTCTGGGGCAGGCACTCGGGGTGGCAGGAGAGGCAGCGGGTCCCGTTGACGTGTTCACGGACGGCCCTGCCGGGAGAAAGAGCCTGAGTCAGTCGCTGCACAAAGGCACATTTTGCCCTCACCCCGCGGTGCCCGCTGATGGGGCAGGACCCAGCCCCTGCCCCAGCCCAGCTGAGGAGCAGGCAGCAGTGGGAGAGCAGAGACATGCCCCTTCCCCCCTCTCCCCCCAGGGCTGACACAGCCGCCTCTGCGACCAGCGGCCCAGCTTCAGATCCCTAAACTCAGGGCTGGAATGTGGTGCCTCACGCGGGAGGCTCTGCCTGCTGTTCCATAGGCTGACCTCTCACAGCCATGCCAGAGCTCGCCCGCGTCCTTCCCCACGGCACCGCATTGTGGGCGGGGCTGGGATCGGGGCAGTGCCCAGCAGGGTCGTTCCCTGCATTGGTAAAGGACCGGGCTGCCACTCAAGACCCTGCATGATCTGGGCCCCATCCCCACGCCAGAGAGGGAGGGTATGATGGGGCGGGGGGGCAGGTTGGGGGTGGCTCCTAACCTGCCCCCTGCTCCCACCAGGCACAGGCCGCTGGGCAGCAGCTCCAGCACCCCATCTCCCACCCCGCTGCACCCTGATTAGCAAGATCCTCCCTAGCGGAGATACCCAGGGACTATCCTCCCCTCCTCTATCCTCACCCCAAACCCAAGCAGGGCCACGCTATCCGTGCCAAAGGAGAAGGGGCCTGGCCACGGCTGGGCGGATGGCCCAGGGACTTGGTGGCATCCTCTGCCCCCATCGCATCCAGCCACAGTACCAAAGTCTCCCCCTTCTCCCTGTCACCCGGATCCCCCCCCCAGGAGGCTTGCTGGGTACAGACACGCAGCGAGCCCAGCCGCTCAGATCCCCGCTTACCCGTCCAGAAGGTTGCAGGACTCCACGCACTCCTGCCCGCGCAGGAACTGCTCGCAGGCCACGCACTGCGTCGGGCCCGGCCCCCAGCACTGCCCCTTGGCACAGAGGCGGAAGCACACCAGCCCCTCGCTCTCTGGGGGGAGGATGCCACAGTTAGCACTTGGAACCCAGCCTGTCCCCGTCGTCCCCTGGGGCAGCCAGACCAAAGGCCTTTCCCGGGGGGGAACGCAGCCTCCACCGGGCACAGGCCCGCCGTGGATGTCAGTGCGGCATTTGGTGTCAGAGTGACAGCCAGGGACACATGGTACCATGTGGCACTGGGGGACTGTGCACCAGCCAGCAGAGAGCACCCATCGGCACCCATCTAACATGGCAGTGCCACTCAACGCCCAGGTGAGTTGGGCATAGGAGGAGTCCCTGGGCGTGTCAGAGAGCCGGACAGAGCCCTGGCAGAGGCCCCCACCCCTTACCACACTGCTTCACTGGCTTGTTGTCAGTCTGGAACAGCGTCTGGCGCCGGTTCCTGAAGATGGCTTTCCAGGGCACCTTCTGGAGGAAGCAGAGGTTGGGGTTCTGGTGGACCAGCACCATCCCGCTGCTGATCTCCTGCAGGGAGCGCAGGCCCAGCGAGACGATGGACAGGTTCTGCAGCGTCAGGGAGTAGGCACCGCTGCAGAGAGACGTCGACAGGCACGGGGTGAGCCAGGAGGGGCAGGACAACGAAGCAGGAGTCAGAGGGTCCCTGCCAGCCCCACACTCTGGGGGGCTCTGGAACTGAGTCACATCCTCCCACGTGCTCCCTCTGAACCACAAACCCTGAGGGTGGCTTTTGTGAGCTGGCCTCTGGGCTGAGATACACCAAGCTCATTCCACATCTGCCAAATCCCAGCTACTGGGTTTGTCTCTAGGCTTCCATCCTGAAAGGCCCCACCACCACTGCCCTTGGGGAAGATCGGAGGACAGCTGGCTAGTACCACTCCCCCTCCTGTGACCAAGAGAACTGGGCACATCCCCGACTGGCTTGCGAGGCCCATCCGTTCTCTGGATCCCATCCGAGGGCCTGTTCCTCCCCACCCCGCGTCCCTGCCTGCGCACGCTCACTTGTGAAGCACTCGGCCTCGGATGATCCGGAGGTTCTCGAAGATGCTCAGGTCTGGGAAGGTCTCTGGCCAGGACTCGATGTATAAGAAGCCTGCGAAATGGAGCAGGAAGGCGCGTCCTTATTCATGCGAGCAGCGGCCTCCCACCAGCTGGTGGTGGGTCAGACTCCCAAACTCCTCGGTGACTGACAGGTGCAGGGCCCAGGCCCGCCTCCTATGGCGTGTCCCCCCCAAGGCTAAACAAGGTGGCTTAAATTTCCAGGGCAGGAGTGTGTGACCTTTAGCCAAAGCCCCACCCTGGGGGGCTGCCGAGCCCCGTCCAGCGACTTTGCCAGCGAGCGACATGGAAACAGGAGTCGTTGGCACATCACAGATGGAGGCTGCATCCCGCTCTCGGTGGGCTCTGGCAGGAGACGGGGATGAGCGAGCCCGGGCACTGAGCAGTCCCTCACCCACCTGTCAGCTCCTCCAGGCTCCTGAAGCTCTTGAGCTGCTCCGGCTCCAAGGGGGCAGTGTTGGTGGCGGGATCCCTGTTGGAGAAGGAACACGGTCGGGGAGGGGGATCCTTAGAGGCGTAAGGCCTTGGGACCACAGACACGGGAGGCGGTGGCTGCCCTGCGGCCATGCAGTCGCAGGTGCTGCCCGGCCTGATGGGCTACAATCTCTGCAAGGCCCAGCTGGAGATTTTGGAAGAGTAAACGGACGCTCCGGGGGGAAGCCCCCGCTCACACCCGCTTCACGCCCCGTGACCCGCTCACGTGCACACTCGCCTCGGGCCTGCACGACTAAGGCCCAAGGGAGGTATCAGTTTCCAAAAAGGCCCGATCTAGACAGGACTGTAATGGACTGGCTGGTGTGTGCACTGCTACCCCCTCCTGGAGAGAATCAGAACCATTCAACGGTGTGGCATAGGCCCTACACTGCTAATGGCGATTCCCCTTTGGCTCATGCATTAAGGGCTTGGGCTTTGGAGCAGAGACTCGCCTGGTGGCCAGATAGCTGAGCAGGAGTTAGCCAGCTCCTGGTGCCCCCACACAGTGCTCCGACATGCCACACACGCACCTCCTTCACCCAGGACATCTGAGTCCAGAGCTGGGCCCCCCCACGCACAGGGCCAGTAGCTCCCCCGGGGCGAGCCAGCAGGAGCTGTGCTGAGCTTGCCTGGGCTGGACAACGGGCAGCGGAGATGGGGGCACCAGGCACCGCTACTCACCCCATGAAGGTCTCGGGCAGGAAGGCCAGGCTGCCAAAGATCTTGGTGCAGTGGGCAAAGTGCTGGATGTTGGAGGCGTTGACGGCTCGGACGCCCTTCAAGAAATCCACACCCAGCCCGTAGCAGCCTAGGAGAGAGTAGGGCAGAGGCTGAGAGGGAACCCTGGTGTGGAATAACCCATGTGCTTCCATTCCACCCATCGAGCCTCAGTACAGAGACACCCTTCCAGCCCCCCAGACCTTCATGCGGCTCCCTCTCCTCAAATCCAGAGAATCCCACACTGCCGGATGTGCCTCCCCTGGTCCCTCCGGGAGAGGAGAGGGGCTCCCCAGGGCAGGGCACAGGGGATGGGGGAACGTTACCTTCCGGGCAGGGCTTGCTGCATTTCTCGCACTTCTGCACGCTGTCCGTGCTCACCTCCTGGTTGTCCTGGGGACACACCAGCGTGCAGGAGCCCACCTCCGTGGCCAGGTAATTGTCTGTGGGAAGGGGAGACATGGAGTGGAAAGATGGCCCCGTGGTTAGGGCATTAGCCTGTGACTCAGGAGATGTGCCGTCGATTCCCTGCTCTGCCACCGACTGCCTGTGGGACCTTGGGCAAATCCCTTCACCCCTCTGGGGTTCGGTCTCTATTCGCCGGGGGGATAAATGGCACCGAGGAGCGGGAGGCACCCAGAGGCTACAGTGACGAGATACACGAGTCTGCCCAGCTCACACAGAGCCCGGGTCCGATCTGGGGGCTTCACTTTGGTCACAAAGCTTGGACCCCAGACTCTGACCCTGGGTGGGGGGAGGGGAAATGGCCCCACCCCCACTGCCTGCAGCTAAGGGCAAAGCCCCATTGCTTCAGCTCCCTCCCCATTAACCCCTCAGCTGCTGCATTCCAACACGAAGGGCTTAGTTTGCAATGTGGCTGCCCAGTTAACGGGAATTGCATGGTGTGTGGTGGGGTTTTTGGAGTGTGTGGGAGGCGTGCTATGGGCCTTGGAGCTCTGGGAGTTTGTGGCCCCCTAGGAGCCAGACCCGACTTTGGGAAGCACCAGGCAAACGTCAATAGAAGCCCCTCCGACCGTCCTGCCCTGCCAGCAGGGGGCACTTTGCAAACGGATCCCTGGGGGGGTTGCCCTGGGGGTCTCTACACAGGGCTGGGGTGCAAGACCAAAGCCCAGCATACGCAGCTGGCAGGAAGTGGGACACCCCACAGAGCCCACCCCCCGGGATCTCCCCGGAGGAAGGGGCGCTTACAGGGGCACTTCCTGACACAGCTGGCTCCGAAGGTGTAGCGCCCGTCCCGGTTGGGCACCGACTGGAAGATGTCCGAGTTGTAGATGAAGAGGGGCGGGCAGTGCAGCTCGCAGATCCCGCTGCGGTTGACGTGCAGGCAGGCCTGGGGAGGGGGAAGCGAGCCAGCCCAGAGAGTGAGCAGCTAGGACACCCCCCCACACCAATCCTAACCCTCTCTATGCCAACTCCACCAGCTCCAACCAACCTCCCCATTCCATCCCCCACTTGAGCCTCTCTGCACCTATCCAGCGATCCCCACCGTGCCTACCCCCTCCATGCCCCCACCTGCCACCCTCCCACTCCCACCACGCTAACCCCCACCCCAACCCCTTGCCCCACCCCATCCACTGTGCTGACACCCTGGTCACGCTCACACCCACTGGCGCTCACCAGGCAGTCCGAGTGCTTGGGCCCGGTGCAGCCCGCCGCACACTGCTCATGGCAGCAGTCCGTGGGCTTCGTGCCCTTGCACCTGGGGCACCCGTCGCAGATGCTTTGGGTCACTGGGGCAGAGAGAGAAGTGGGGAGGAACCATGAGGAGCTGGAGGTTTGGCTATGGCCGCGTGACAGGCTCTTGGCATCTGGGGAGCTCTGCTGGGAACTGTCGGAGCCAGGAACCCAGATGGCCACAGCCCCCAGCACGCAGGGGGTTCCCAGGGCAGGGGCTCTGCGCTTCCTGAAATCTCCCCTGTTCAATGGATCCATTTCCCCCTCATCCCGCCCCACTCCAATGTCTGTGCCTCCTTTCCCCACCCCCCACCCCCAGCCTGTGTTTCCCCAACGTGCATCTCCACCATCCGCCCAGCCACACCTCTGCCATCCTCCCCCGGCACCTGCCCCACCCCTCGCTCGGGGGGCGGTTAGAAAGCCACACAGTTCTCCTGGGCACCAACACGCTCGCTTCACCTCCCGGCGACACAGCCGGGACCATGGCACGGTGCCCCCCCCCCCCAGGCAGGCTTTGCAGGGTCCGGGCCCTATCTGCATGGAGGGCGAGCTGGCCCCGTGTGCCTCTGCAGGTCATGGGCAGAAACCTGAGTCCAGCACTCCGCCCCCGTGCCCGGTGCTCACATGTCTGGCAGTACTGCGGCCCTTCCCCCCAGCAGTGCCCTTGGGAACAGAAGCGTCGGCAGTCAGCACCTGGGCAGGATGGAGAGAAGACCGAGGCCGTTAGAGGAGGCCCGAGACTCTGCCTTGCCCCCCTGTCCCAGGCATGGAAACCCCCTCCCCAGGCTCCTTGAGCAGCCAGCCGGGGTGGAGGCCCCTGCAGCAGCTGCTATTCCCCACCTCCCTCGCTCCACGACTGGCTTGAGGCACCACACCCCTGTCCCCCTTGGACAGGCCAGTCTGGAGCAAAGGACTGTGGGGCAGATGCGGGAGTGGCTGAGTGTCAAGCCTGGGAGAGTCATAAACCAGTGTATTGGGGTGTGCCAGGCTCGGGGGCGGGGGGGGGGGAGGGGGACAGGCTTGGTTCCTGAAGGGTGTAGAGGCTCCGCCCCTTGTACCAGGCCCCACCCCTGGCATCCGGCACAGGACAGTCCCACGTCTCCTCTCCAGAGCCGGAGCCCAACGAACTCGCCCGCGGGCCGGCACTAGATGGGACAGGCCAGATCTGACATCTTGTCAGCCCCGCCAAGGAGGCGGACGGTCCCTCCCTCCTTGGGAGCCGGCTCGCACGCGGAGAGACCCCACCCGGGCACGTACACGTCCTCTCCCTGCTGCTGTTGATCTGCTGGTGCTGGGCCAGGTCGTTGTGTTTGTGGAAGATGTCGCCCCACAAGATGGTCTCCTGGAAACACAGCTGGGGGTTGCCCTCGATGTGCACCCCGCCCTTCAGGATCTCTGGAGTGGGGGGAGAACAGGACAGTAAGCAGAGCAGAAGGGACAGCTACGGGCTTCCCACCCGCGCGGCCACTGAGGGAGACTGGGAGACACGGGCCAGCAGATGTCCCAGCCCGGCGATCCCTGGTGCTCCCCCATGACCCAGCCACGTGACATTCTCCTGGCGGCTGGGGAATCCAGCCCCCAGTCGAGGGGGCCGCAAGCTTATTTGAAATGACATTAGCCAGGCAAAGCGCTGAGGGATGCTCAGAAAGGCCTTTGACCTTGACAACTGCATCTGCAGCAGCACAACCGGCGAGGGCTGTCGATCCTCACGCTCCAGAGCATCAGTCAGCTCTAAGGGGGCCAGGAAGAATCTCCCCCCACCAACCCCAGTGCTGGGCTACTGCATCGCTAGGAGCCTTGTGTATCTGGTACTGGCCACGCTAAGAGAAAGGGGGATGTGTGACTGGTTGGGCCTACTGGTCTGAACTGGTGTGGCAGGGAGATCAGGATTACCAGGCACTAGTCTGATCCAGTGCAGTGAGGGGGATGCCAGACCACATGGACCAGGGATCTGATCTGGTGCAGTGAAGGGGATGGAGCCATGGAGGCCTGGATACCAGGCTACGGGGATCACCGGTCCAACAGAGTAGAGATATTGCACTAGACGGGCCACTGCTTTGCTCTGGCACAGTGGTCCAGTGACAATCAGCTCTTCTAAATTGGTCCCTGGTGCATCCCCCCTAATTCTGAGTGTTCATTGGGATGAGCCCGGGCCCCCCAATTGGCTCCGGGGCCAGCCTCCCCACCTGTCAGATGCCTCATGCCCAGCTCCTGCAGCCCCACCGTCCCGGTGGGGTCGGCGTTGGCGAGAACGGCCAGCGCGTATTTCTCCTCGTAGAGCTGGGTGCCCCGGATGATGCGGAGGTTCTCCAGCTGCACGCGGCTCACTTGGTTCTGCGCAATCAGCACGTAGCCCTGGACCTCCTTGATATCCTAGAGGGGCAGAGAGCAGGGTCAGGGGGAGGCTGGGCACCCATCCGGCTGAGGCTGGGCCGTCAGTGGGAGCAGAACCTATGAGCCCTGGAGCTAAACACAGGAGCTGCTACTGCCTGAGCTAACGGGCAACACCCACGTCTCTGCCCACAACTACGGGCCAACCTTGGCAAAGCCCACTTCAGGCTCAGCCACTTTCCTGGGGTCTGAGCGCCCAGGGGAACGCAGCAAGCACTGGGAAGATGGAGAAGACTTTCTGTGGGAAGAGCCGGAGATCTACCCATCCCACTGTATGATGTGGAAGGGAGGATGCTGAGCTCAGGGTCAGGGTTCCCCCCATCCCCGCCGAGTTGCTCACCTTGAGGAAGGACATGTCGGCGTCTGGCCCCAGGTAGGTGATCTCCAGGTTGCCCTGCACCACCTGGCAGTTCTGGTAGAGGCGGCTGAGGGTGGCGTAGTGGTTTTCTGGGCTGGAGGGATGCAGCAGCTTCATGTCAGTGCCCGTGCAGACTGCAGGGGGGTGGAAAGGAAGAGCCGGTGAGGCTGGGCAAGGGTGGTGGTCAGAGCTCTGGACAGGGGCAGAGACGATGGATGCCATTCGGAGAGATGCTCGGCACCGTTTCTCCAAAGGCTGCTCCACCCCAGCTGGGGGCGTTCAGCTAAACGGGGCCCAGCCCCACCCGCCCCTTACTCTGCAGGCATTTCCCCCAGGCACAGAGCTGTGACGAGAGCTAGCAGGCGCTTGGCCCTTCTGCAGGGCAAGAAGGAGGAAGGGGGGCCTGGCCCCTAGTTCTCACGCCTATGGGGCCAGATTTGCAGCGGAGCTCAGATGCCATTTAGGCACCTAAAGAAGGGCAGGTTTTCCAAAGGGCTTGCTGAGCTCTGTAGCAAGTCCAGCCATTGTGTGCCTCTGGGCCTCAGTTCCCCACCTGTAAAATGGGAGCAACGCGCCTTCCCGGCTGGTCTAGTTAGATCGTAAATTCCTGGGGCTGGGATTCCGTTGGCACATGTGGGAGCAGCACCTGCCACTTCAGCCCCAATCAGCTACGCCCCCTAGATGCTACCGTAAATACACAGAAGAAACCCCCAGGGGATTATTACACATCAGTGGCTGCAAGGAAAACACAGGGCCCTGAACTCAGGTCTCAACAGGTAAAAGCGCCTGGAGTTGGGTTTTTAAACACAGCCGCCTGCAAATCCCCAGACTTCTCTATTGCCTCCTGAAGCCCTCTTTGGGCAGACTCTGCCCATCGTAGGCAGGTTCCCTTTATCCATTTCAAAGGTTGCCCATACACCCAACCACTGCTGAGTGGTTGTAAATCAGGCAGCGGCTGTCTAAAGCAGAAACCCCGAGGGAGAGATTACAAAAAAGGAATTTACAAGCAACCCCCCCCCCACCCCCAAATCCTTTTGCTAGCATTTGCCAGGGTCAAGCTGCGTTTAAAGCAGAGATTCGAGAAACAGTTGATGGTGCGTGGGTCTTGTGCCAGGCAGAGAGGAAGGGTCCGATGGGAATCGGTGCAATGGAGCATCCGGGCGAAGTGCCGGGTTTATTTTTATCTTGACGTGGTTGGGGCGGATGCAGAGCAGGTTCGAAGTTGCAGGAGGATTGTGAGGAGCGTCGCACAGCCGTGCGCGGTGCCCGTGTTTGTGACAAACCCTGCTGAACTCTAGAAATCCGACAGAGAGGCAGAGACGCCCACCCGGTTGGCCACTGAGGCTCCATATCCAAGCCAAGTTTAAACCCCCTCAGCTGTGGGGACTGTTCAGGATTTCCCCCCACCCCCAACTTCTGGAAGCGTAGTGAGGCTGGCGTTAATACCCTCCGGTCACGGACTCACTCCCCACACGGTCTGGACGCCGGACGTGTTTAGGAAGTGTCACTTTCCACAGGAAATGCCATGGACTAAAGTAACATCCATTTATCTCGGGAGGGCTTTCAACAGCTTCCTATGGGCTTCCTGTATGACTTCTCCCCACCACAAGGCAGAACAATGGGGTTTAGCCACAACCCTGTAAATGAGCAATTTGTTTGGTCCCAGCCCCCGTTCTCAGCCCCCTCACTGCCTCAGATAAAAGCTCCTCCGGGGAGGCCCCGGTGGGAGGCCAAATGGATTGATGGCTTCTGCGTGTCAGGACCTCTCACCCCCACCATTGTGATCAGCTAACAAAAGGCTCCTGTCAATTAATTAGACAGAAGCTGTCAACATGGAACTCCAGCAGGGAGAGTTTTATCTGGATGCCCTCAAAGCGCCTTCCGCACAAAGCCTTCCCACCGGTCAGGAACGCTGGGTGACTCTCCTCCCTCCCTGGGCAAGGGAGTCCCGTCCACGCTGGGTGACTCTCCTCCCTCCCTGGGCAGGGGAGTCCCGTCCGCCCCACTTCACAGAGGGAGAAATTCGGCACTCGCCCCAAGTCACCCAGTCAGCTGGAGAACAGAAACTCAGGAGCCCTGGTTCCCACTCCTGTGTTTTAGCAAGGAGATCACACGCCCTTCTCTGAGCCAGAAAGCCGGCCTCCGAGTCCCCAGCTCCAACCTCTAACACCCCGCCCTTCCCAGGAGTCCTGTCTCATTCCCCCCCGCCCCCTTCACCCCTGACCACACTGGTCCGAACAGCCTCCCAGGCGAGTCAGACTGAAGTGTTCGGTTCAAAGAACCCTAGTTCCCGTTCCCCAGCCACGCTGCTTGTCCGCTGGCCTTGCTCTTTTGCTCCTGACCCTGCTGGGCCTGTCCAGGCAGATGAGTTAGTTTCACTTTCCCAGGCTGGGGCGGGGTGGGGGGTTTGTTTCTGGGGGGGGGGATGTTTCCATGTTGCTGCTTGAATCACTGGTGGGCATGAGCCCTTTGCTCCGCTGAGGGTTACTGAGGACAGAGCATCTGATGGGCCTCCATGGCTCCTCCCAGGGGCACAGGGAACCACTTGGTTTAGAGCCGTCCCCTCCGACCCCAGAGTATCCATCCCTGGCTCCTGTCATGCGCCTTGTTTATATGCCATGGGGTCCCCCCCCAGGATGGTAAGCGGAGGTTAGGATGGGTTGCGCCACACTATTGCTACCCCTCAATCGCAGCTAAGGGACAGGCGCACATACCCCTGGATTGGCATCAGCTCGGCACCCCTGCGCCACGTTTCCTAAAATCCCGGCTGCCCCAAATGGAACAGTCCTGATTCACACAGCCAGCACGGGGTGGGCACCCCGAACCGCTGCGGCCTGGATGCCAGCCAGGTTTCCAAGGGCCCCGGGCATTACGTAACCCAGTTACGCTGGCTTCAAAGCTCTCGGCTTTGCTGTCTGCTCTGGAGCGGGGTTGGGGTGGAGCTGGCTGGGGCTGGGCTAGGAAATCAGCCCCGTGAGAGAAGAAACACACAATAACACCAACCCACGCAGCATCTCCACCTCCTTCTGGCTTGGTCTCCAGAGCAGCAGGTGTGACCAAGCGTGTGCACGCGTTCAAACTAAAAGGCCTTAGCAAACCGCCTTCCAATGCCGAGTAAGTTCCTATCCTGCGCTCCCTAGAAGAGCCCCCCAGAAGGAAGGGGGGAGAAAGGAAAGAGACAGGGTGACAAACAAGCAAGCTATTCCGAACAGGCCCGACTATCCAGTCCTCGCGGGTGTTGCGCTGAGCGGAATGTCTGAAGGGACTGGAGAGTGTTACTCCTATGGCACTATACCTCCAAGGTTAGCGGGTTTGGAGCTAGGTCTTTTGGGGTGAAACAGGCTCCAGAAGAGCCCAGGGTAGGAACCCTGCACCTCGACTTTGTTCCCTGTTCAGATCTACACTCCAAACCGGGATAAAAGCACAGCGCTGCTGTGGGGCAGTTGCTCCAGGCGGCTGGAGGTCGTTGGAAAACCAACACGTGATTCTGGCTCTACTGGGCTTGCATGACTGGTGGGACTCAGATGGGTGGACAGCAGAGTCCGGTGAGTGGCAGGAGCCTTTGTACAGGATTTCCTGGCTCTACTCACGACTCTGCGATCGGTGCACCGTGCGATCCCAGTCAAACGAGGAGTCTGGACTCACAAGTGTTTGTGCAAACCTCTTGTTTGCCCGGGAACACACTTATCAGCCCCGTGAGTTTCCCTTACTGCAAGAGGTTCAGTCAGAGTCAGCACATGACCATCAAAACCAGCTTGGGGTTCAACAGTGAGACTGGGGTAACTCCTCAGCCGAGATCAGGGCCCCATCGTGCAAGGTGCTGCACAGACAGAGCAAGAGAAAGTCCCTTCCCCAGAGAGCTCACAGTCTAAAGATGGAACTAAACAGCGCCCCCACGCCCTGCCAATACAAGGTACCCCGCTTTTGGGGCGGGGTTTCAGATCCTAACTAAATAACTAGCCCCTCTCTCTATTACCAAAACTCAAACATGGGAAAAAGTGGGATCTGGATACAGACTCCAATTCCAAGCCTCTGGCGCACGGGTCCTGGCCTATTGTTCACACTTGTTCAGGGAGCTGCAGTTCTATGTAACACAATCCCCGTCGGTGGTTTGTCGGCTGCGGGGATCAGATGTGGGACCGCCGGATCTTAGCTTGAGCGTCTGCCTGCCCAGCCACCACTAGAGGGAGACAGAGCATCACACCGCGTGGGCATGGGTTACACCTACAAGCATAAGATGCGTTGGCATGGGCAGAACGAACGCCAGTCAAGGGTGCTGCATCTACAAACCTGACCACACGCCAGTGGGAAGAGAACTCTCACGCTGGCTTTGGCTGCCTCACCCAACATCCCCCTATAGCATTGCCCCTATTGGATCCCCAATGCGCACCCAGCAAATGAAACACCACTTATACAACACATCTTAGGGCAGGTGATCCAAGACCTCATTTTTCTGATTGGCCAGCAGAAAGGAAGAGCACCTTGCGCTGCATGTACTGTATTCCCCTCCCACGGTCCTTCCCTGCAGACAGACACCCAGGGAAAGCAATGCCATGATCAGCCATCCGGCAGGGAGAAAAGGCGGCTGGCTCCCACCAGCTGGGATCGCTGCCACTGGCGCTCTGGTATTTGATCAGATAAGCCTCCTTGGCGGGAAATTGACTCCGCAAGCCTCCTGATAAACAATCATTACAGCCATGCTGATGGTTGGTTGGAGTTGGCTAATCAAGGGTGGGGCTCGTATGTGGATTGAAACCACCGGGCGCACTGACTCAAACTGAACCCCCAACTTCCCACGGAAGTTGAAACGCTTTGGGAGGCCGTTGTGTTCGCTCTCCACCTGCTTCCAGGCTGTCTCCAAGCTCGTGCCATTGAAATACTGGGAGGCAGGAGACGGTCGCCTGATAGGAACCAAAATTGGTGCAGAATCTGTCCTACCTAGTCTCCACCTGGATTTTGCAGACACAAGCCTGGAGTGTTTGGAGAAGTATCCAAACTTTGAAGCATTTATCAGAACTTCTGAAGGGCTTCCAAACCTGGTCCATGAGGGAGGAGGTTGGCAGTAGAATGGTTCCTATGGCCCCTCTCTTTCCAACACAAGTGCAGATAGTGGGATTCTGCCCGTTCCGAGGGAAGGGCAGCAAAGGGCTGATAGGATTGTGAGAATAAATAGTTGGCTAAGAGAGTGGTGCTATAAGGAGGGCTTTGGGATGTATGGCCACTGGGAGGCTTTCAGGGACAGACACCTGTTCTCGCGGGATGGGCTTCACCTGAGTAGGGAAGGAAATAGACTTCTGGGAGGGAGGCTGGCTCATCTTATCAAAAGAGCTTTAAACTAGGAAGTTTGGGGAGAAGGTTGGGAGATGCACAGTCAATCTCCACGCCAGATTCCAGTATGGAAAAGGTGAGTAAAATGAGAGGAGACATAGCCAGGGAGATGAGATTGGACATAGGAAGGACAGGGGGGACGGACGCAAGGAGGCCCGCAACTTATAGTGCTACTAATGGGAGACAGGCTAAACGACATACATTAGGGTGTTTATACACCAATGCCAGAAGCCTAGGTAATAAAATGGAGGAATTGGAGCTCGTGGTCCAAGAGCTGAAACCAGATATCGTAGGAATAACAGAAACATGGTGGAATGGCAGTCACGACTGGAACGCAGGTATGGAGGGGTATGCGCTGTTTAGGAAAGACCGGAACAAAGGTAAAGGTGGGGGGGGTGGCATTGTATGTCAATAGTGAAATAAGCTGTAAAGAAATAATAGTTGATGGATTAGATAACACAGAGTCCGTCTGGGCGATACTCACACTGGGTAATAGGACTACTAGAGCCTCTCCGGGGATAGTGCTTGGAGTGTGCTATAGACCGCCGGGATCGACCCAGGATATGGATAAGGAACTATTTAATGTGTTTAGAGAAGTAATTACTAATAGAAACTGTGTAATTATGGGGGACTTTAACTTCCCAGATATAGATTGGGGCACAAACGCTAGTAGTAATAATAGGGCTCAGATGTTCCTAGATGTGCTTGCTGATCAATTCCTTCATCAAGTGGTAGCTGAACCGACGAGGGGGGAGGCCATTTTAGATTTGATTCTGGTAAGTAGTGAGGACCTCGTTGAGGAAGTGGTAGTGGGGGACAATTTGGGCTCCAGTGATCATGAGCTAATTCGGTTTAAAATACATGGGAGGAGTAACAGAATTAAGTCAAAGACTAGGGTTTATAATTTTAAAAAGGCCAATTTTAACAAATTAAGGGGACTGGTAAGGGAAGTGGATTGGGCAAACGTATTAATGGATCTAAAGGCAGAAGAAGCTTGGGATTACTTCAGGTTAAAGATGCATGAGCTGGCGGAGGCCTGCATTTCAAAAAAGGGAAAAAGATTACAAAGCAGGAGATTTAGACCGAGCTGGATGAGCGACCGACTCAAAGGGGCGATTAGGAAAAAACAGAAAGCGTACAAAGAGTGGAAGAGGGGAGGGATTAGTAAAGAAACTTACCTTAGCGAAGTCAGAGAATGTAGAGATAGAGTGAGAAAGGCCAAAGGCCGTGTAGAGTTGGACCTAGCGAGGGGAATTAAAAGCAATAGTAAGAGGTTTTACAGCCACATAAATAGGAAAAAAGCAAAGAAAGAAGAAGTGGGACCGCTGAAGACTATTGCCGGAGAGGAGATTAAAGACAATCTAGGCATGGCGCAATATCTCAATGAACATTTTGCATCGGTGTTTAATGAGGCCAATGAAGGTATTAGGGATACTAGCACCACTACAGAGGGGCATTCAGGATGGGGGATTACCGTATCCGAGGTAGAAACAAAACTTGAATGCCTTAATGGGGCTAAGTCGGGAGGACCGGACGATCTTCATCCGAGAATATTGAAGGAATTGGCGCGGGAAATAGCAGGCCCATTAGCGATAATATTTAATGAATCTGTAAACTCGGGGGTGGTCCCGTTAGACTGGAGAATAGCTAATGTGGTTCCTATTTTCAAGAAAGGGAAAAAAAGTGATCCGGGTAACTACAGGCCTGTTCGTTTAACATCTGTAGTGTGCAAGGTGTTAGAGAAAATTCTGAAAGAGAAACTAGTTGAGGACCTGGAGGTTAGTGGCAATTGCGATAAATTACAACATGGTTTTACGAAGGGCAGATCGTGCCAAACGAATCTGATCTCCTTCTTTGAGAAAGTAACGGACTTATTAGATAAGGGAAATGCGGTGGACCTAATATACCTGGATTTCAGTAAAGCGTTTGATACTGTACCCCATGAGGAATTATTGGTTAAACTGAAAAACATGGGGATCGATATGAAAATCCAGAGGTGGATAAGGAATTGGTTAATGGGGAGAATGCAGCGGGTCGTATTAAAGGGTGAACTGTCAGGTTGGAGGGAGGTTACTAGTGGAGTGCCTCAAGGTTCGGTTTTGGGACCCATTTTATTTAATCTATTTATAACTGACCTCGGAACCGATTGCAGGAGTGGGCTGATAAAGTTTGCGGATGATACGAAGGTGGGAGGCGTTGTAAATTCGGAGGAGGATAGGGATATCCTGCAGGGAGATTTGAATGAGCTTGTGAATTGGAGTATCAGAAATAGGATGAAATTTAATAGTAAAAAGTGTAAGGTGATGCATTTGGGGATGACTAATAAAAATTTTAGTTACAAGATGGGGACACATTGGTTAGAAGTAACGGAAGAGGAGAAGGACCTAGGGGTCCTCGTAGACCACAGGATGACTATGAGTTGACAATGCGACGTGGCGGTGAAAAAAGCCAATGCTGTCTTGGGATGCATTAGGCGAGGTATATCTAGTAGGGATAAGGAGGTCCTGCTTCCGTTGTACAAGGCGCTGGTGAGACCTCATTTGGAGTACTGTGTGCAGTTCTGGTCTCCCATGTTTAAAAAAGATGAACTCAAACTGGAACGGGTGCAGAGAAGGGCCACTAGGATGATCAGAGGAATGGAAAACCTGTCGTATGAAAAGAGACTAGAGGAGCTTGGGTTGTTTAGTCTGACAAAGCGAAGGCTGAGGGGGGATATGATTGCTATCTTTAAATATATTAGAGGGATTAATACGAGGGAGGGAGAAGAATTATTCCAGCTTAGTACTAATGTGGATACGAGAACGAATGGATATAAACTGGCCGTGGGGAAGTTCAGGCTTGAAATTAGACGAAGGTTTCTGACCGTCAGAGGGGTGAAATATTGGAACGGCCTTCCGAGGGAAACGGTGGGGGCGACGGACCTGTCTGGTTTTAAGATTAAGTTAGATAAATTTATGGAGGGAATGGTTTAATGGTAAAACATAGTAGTCAAGGAAAACCAAGCAATGGTAGGTAAATTGTATAATGGCTGACAGGGGTCAGGCTGAAGACTCTTGCCTATATGCTCGGGGTCTTACTGATCGCCATATTTGGGGTCGGGAAGGAATTTTCCTCCAGGGCAGATTGGCTGAGCCTCTGGAGGTTTTTCGCCTTCCTCCGCAGCATGGGGCAGGGATCTCTAGCAGGAGGGTTTCTGCCGATTGAAGTCACCTAAAACAGGATTGGGGACTTCAACAGCAGAGTCCAGGGAAGGGGTAGGGACGGTTTTATGGCCTGCAGCATGCAGGGGGTCAGACCAGATGATCATAATGGTCCCTTCTGACCTTAAAGTCTATGAGTCTATGAGATACCTAGGTGAATGCAGACAGGCAGCGGCCGACGTAACTTTAACCCCCTTGCTGCCAGAGTTGTGCTAAATAGCCAGTGCTCCATTGCAACAGCTGCACTTTGTTGGGGTGCAAGGGGAAGATATGGAGGAACATGTTTTCCCCCAGGCAGGCATGCTGCGGCACTGGAGGGGAAGCTGTGCATGGAGGGCCATTGGCGGATGGGGCATTACAGCACACAGCGCTGGAGGGGCAGTCGTGCCCGGGATAGGGCTGTGCCCGGTGCAGTATCAGAGGTACATTATTTAACTCCTGCCCCCCACACACACGCCAGGCACTGAAGCAGTTAAACCCAAGTTCTGTCCAACTGCAGCTCATGAAATCAGAGACATGGGTTTTGTAACCCAAGCCCAGCCAGCAGACGCTGGTTTAAAAAACCCAGGCAGTTCCGGAGGATGCCACCAGACCGGAGGGGCACGCGAGGGCTCCATTTCTAATCACATCCAGAGAGGGACACCCACAGTCCCTCAGAGCATAGAAACACTCACTCCCGTGGCTCACTCTGATGTCACAGGTGGCTCTCAAATCCCTGTGTCAGTGGCTGGCACTAAGTGTGCAGTGAGGGGGCTGGGGGAGCTAGAGGGATGCGGGATTTTCTCCTAGAGTCCAAGTGGGGTGAAAAAAAAGACCCAATTGTTAAGAGAGCTGCTGGTCAGAGCCCACCCCAGACAAACAAAACTAGTAACAATTGCTTCTCTGAGGAATGGCAATAGCAGAGATGGGCCCAAACCATAAGGATCAGACCCCAAAGGGTTGTGAGTTCTGGTTCGGGTCACTGAGCATACACATCAGCTTTTAATACACACCCACCCGGTTGCCCGACATCCCCAGCTGAGGTTGCGCTGATCACTGGGGGAGGGGAGTTGGAAGACGAAGGGCATTGGGACAATCTCTATCACCACTGTATGAAATGAGGGGAAACTTGATGCTGTGGTTAGGATTCTAGTCTGGGCCTCAGGAGATCAGGCCTCGATTCCCTATGTCACCATGGGCAAGTCACTTAGCCTCTCCTTGCCTCCATTTCCCCATCTATAAAATGGGAATAATAGCACGGCCTTGCCTCACGGGGGTGTGAGGACAAATACATTAAAAGACTGTGAGGAGCTCCAGTAACAGAGGCCATAGGTCAGTTAATCCCAAATGGTGGGTTTTGGGTGAAGTGGATGTTTGCCCGATAGGAACTCAGCGGAGACCCAACAAACTCATTGCACTGGGGTCAGCAAACAGCCCTTAGGCCATTAATGTGCTTGCCCCAGCATCTCTGTCTCTGCACCCACTGTGCTGAGCAACGTCGGTAGCAGCAAGTCAGTCTGGTTTTTGGGGTTGATGGGGGGAAGATATGAAGGCCAACAGGCTGTCTAGCGTTCACACACCACTGCAATTACTAGTTACCCCCTTGTTAGCATTTATCCTAAGACAAAACATTCCCCTCGCCAGACAGGGCTACAGCCTAGAAAGGGGTCAGCTCTGGTCCCAGGTTTAAGGCGTGCTGCGCATGGAGGCCAATATTTTAAGCTATTCAGTCGATCATTTAGGGAGAGAAACAGGGGTGTGTCTTTATCCCTCCCTGAAACCCCACCTGTGGCTTTCCCTGCTGGGACGCTCTGGGAACAGGGGAGACCCTTGTACCCCAGTTTCTGCCCAAGCAACTCATGCCTGAGGGAGTTCTGGGTGATATGAGATGTGTTGTTACAACCTCCCCCTAGACAGCTATGAATCTTTAGCTTTAGCTGTAGCAACTCCTGTTTTTAGGGCGGGCGGTTTCCAGTTCAGTCCCCATTGTGTCAGCCAGGAGGGTGTCTGTTGCATCTGGGCCGCCGGTGAGGGAACGGTCAACCTGGAGATAAGTCTCTAGGCTGGGGCTCTTCATTCCTTCTGCTGAGCTGTGGTCGTAGGATACCAGAGGCCTTGGTGCCCCTTTGGTTTGGGCAGATTCACAGAGTTTAAAACCAGAAGGGCCCATCCTGACCCCCGCAGAAAACTGGCCCTGGCAATTCCTGCCTCCAGCCCATACCTTGGGGTTGAGCTAGAGCAGGGCGATTTCTAGACAATGCTAATCCCTGGACTGGGACAGAAACACAGGACCTGATGGCTCAGGGACACAAGTGCTCCCACCTGAGGCCCCAGTCGCTACCACAGACTCCTCGCAGAGCAGTACGGCCAAGGCTCTGCCTCACCCTGTCTCCCGATTGACGGTGGCGGCAGGTCACCCCCGGGCTGTTGCAGTTTTTGATGGAACAGCTTTTTCAGGTTGGGCGTGTTTAAAAAGGCAGAGGACTGACGCAATGTTGTGGAGCCAAGCTTCCCCGCCCCGACACACCTCCGCCTCGCCTGCCCTGACGCAGCCTTCCCCCAGCCCTGCCTCCTCACCATACGCTGTGAGCTGCCTGCTGTCGGCTCGCCCAGGGTGGCGCAGGCCGCCAGGGAAGGCCTGGGGGCTCGACAGGCCATCGCCCTGATTCTGCTTGCCCAGGGCAGTGCGTGCCACCTGGGGGGCAAGCCAAGATTCTTCACCATGTCCATTTTGGGCCCCAACATTTATAAGTGATCAAAACCAAACTGGGGTAAAATAGCTGCAACAGGATAAGAAATATTGAGCATTTTACTTCTTAAAGATGAGCCAGGGCCTGCATACAACAAACACACAGACAATCAGGCACCAGAAACTCAGAGCCAAGTCCCGTTTGAAGTCCTGGAATGTGGGATGTTTTCCTAGACACATCTGGTCCATGGGGCAGCACAATGCACTAGCGGAGGCCACCAGTTCAATCCCAGTGTGTTGGCCAAGATGGGCACCATCCCTAGAGCAAGAGGTAACCGCCCTGCATTGCTGGGCTGCCAACAGACAGACAAGTCCCTTCAGGGACTTGGGGAAACTCTGCCCAAAGAACTGGAGAAAGGATCAGATCTTAGAGAGGGGAGAGGCTGAGTAACCAGAGGATGGTGATCTCAAGGGAGGAAGCAGCATGGAGATCTTCCTCCTTGTCCAGACTGGGGCTTGATGGGTCAATATCTATGAGAGGAGCATTCCTGAAGGGGTGGGGCTGAGAGACCCAATTCCCATAGAGATGCTGGTGTAACCCACGGGTGCATGCGTGTTACTGGTCCCCCTCGGAGTCTGATCCCCGCCATACTTCCAGCTCAAATCCAGGATATGGTCCCACTTCTATGACAGCCGCCATCTTGGCCAACACCCCGCCAATTGACCTGGGGAACCTCCAGAGCTAAGTTTGAGCAAGACAGATCCTCAGTGAATCAGGCATGGGGGGGGGCTGTACTACGCACTGACCAATGGGCTACACGAACGCACTGGAGGAACAGGGTCTTCCCTTAGGCTCAGCCGGGTGGGTGGCCCAGGAATACATCCAACCAAAACTGACAACTCTCGCCGTTGGCCCCCACAATGGCGGAGGGGTGGCACTACCGCGCCATTCCTCCTCGGCTTCTCCCACCCGCCCCCCCAAAAGAGGCAGGCGTGCTAAGGACATCTCATTCCCAGCATTCAGTCCACAGCGGGGTCTCTACAGGGGACAATGGCCCGCGAGGGCCTATAATAAAGTCAACTCTCGGCGGCCAGGCATTCTCTGGATGTCGGTAGCCAGTCTCCTAGCAACTGGTGGTGGTAGGCCTCAGGCCTATGTGGCCCAGCTGAATGGGAGACCTGACTCTGGAGCTCGTATCTGGCGCTTGGGCAGAGGGCAGATTCAAATTAACAGCCAGCAAACAGCCTGGGCCATTCCCAGCCACGAGAGACGGGGCTACTGTGCCTCTGAAGCAAGATGGCTGGGAATCAATAACCCCTGGACCACACTGCCCCTGTGCTACCTCTGTTATCCAGAGGGTCTTCACTCAGGATCTGTCCCCCTTGGTCTCCTGGGGGGTGGTTTGCAGCTAGCCCAGCATCCCTCCCCCCCCACATCTATTGTTGCACCAGTGGGTCTGTAAACAGTACCCCGCCCCTAACCCCACCCGGTCTGGACTGTGTAGGCAAGTGGTGACTTTGCACAGGTAAAATGGACGCATGCCTGATTCCCCAGGAGAGAATCTAGGCTGGCAAATCCAGGGGATCGGATGGGAAGAGCAGGGAGTGAAAACTGAGGGACAGAGACTAGTTCGCCCAAGCCTGGTCCTTTCCCTTCAATCAGCTTGGTTGGTATCCCCTGCCCTCCCCCCAGTCTTTCCACCAGCTGGAGTATCGAGCCCCAGGACTGATCACTGGGGAATTTTATATTCATGTCCCTTTGCCTTTCATGTGTGCAGATCAAAGCCCCGTGCACATGAACAAACTTTGTCCACACTCCCATACGCCAGGCTGATTATCCCCATTTTAACGAATTTAAGCTTAAATTAAGGTATGCGCAGCAGGGGGTCGTCAAGTCCTGAATAAGGAAGTTATACCATTTGGCAGGTAGGGAAACTGAGGCACAGAATGATGACCTGACTGACCCAAAGTCATACAACAGGTCATGGGGAGAGCCAGAAATAGAACCCAGGAGTTCTGATGCCCAGTGCCCTTGCTCTAATCTCACCCCCCGCCCCCCTTGCTCTCACCTCCCATTTGGTAGCTTTGTAGATTTGTTTAATTCTGCTGTTCTCAAGGATGCAGAATTATGGGAAAAAATAGGAGGGGGAGCAAACATTTCTCTGTCAGCTACTGAGGTGGGGGTGGGCAGGAAGGACAGGGGCAGCAGCTGTTGAGCCTTTGAGGTTCACTCTGTGCCCCCCAAGTCCCTCAAGTAAAAGCAAACTGCCTTGTCATGCACCCCGGAGAGCAGTGCTGGCATTTGGCCCGGTGACCCTACAGCAGAAGCTCACTGGCTGCTTGCCACAGATCACGGGAGCCCGGATTCCATTTGTCAGATTCCTGAAAAGCTCGGGCAGCGTCGGCTACGTGACTGAGCAGCAGGGATAAGGGATTTGTCCTGGGCTGGGCTGGGAAGCCTGCAGGCTTGGGGACTTTAAATCCAGGTTGGAAACACCTGATCCGTTTTGCCTCCTCTCTCTTTGTCACAGACACACTGTTACTTCAGGGAGAGGTTCCTAACTCTCCTTGTTCCTACCCCACCTCCGCAGTAGTAAATTACCAACCCTCCCCAGCCTTCGGCCTGTGGGCTGGGACAGCAAACAGATGGCTCCCCATGCGGCCTGACTGACAGCTCGCCTGGGGCCAAGCAGCTGCCCAGCAACGGCATGCCTCGTGCGTAAAGCCAGCCGCCTCCCGCCTGCTCTGGGTCACAGGACCTGTCTGCGCAGCCTTCTCCTGAGCGGTCCCTTGTCCCGGGAAATGGGCAGCAAAGGTTTGTGCTAAATGTCAAAAGGCGAGGAGTTCGGGCCTGGCACAAAGGGGCTGAGCCGGGGGCTGCGTTTGGAGCCGTCTCCTTGATCCCCTTGGGGGGCTCCAACCTGCTGTCCAGCTCCCGGGCTCCTAAACTGGATGTCATTGTCTGCAGCTTTCTCTCATGCTAAACCTGGTCTCAGCTTCCTCAGTGTCCTCTGCCCCTTCCTCCCGCCAACCTCCGCGGCGTCGCTGCCATCCCCTCCGGCCTGCCAGAGTGCAGCTGCTAACGTCACCTTGCCCTGCCAGCGCTCTGGGGCAGTACCTGACTCCGACGGGAGCAGCGACTGGACTCTGGGGAGCCAAAGGGTGTCTGACCCCTTTGGTTCAGTCCCTCTAGCCCTCCCCAGGGTGGCTGCCGCTCTGTGGAACCACTGCACGAAACACATATCCATCGATACAGGTATCTCCAGCCCCATTAGCTGGGCCCCCCCATTTCCTGTCCCCATCCATTCCTTACCCACCCCACTACTCAGAGTAGCCCCTGCCCCTCCCCACTGGCTGCATTTCCCAGGGCCCAGCAGGCATTTAACAGCTGCTGCTGGGACTCAGAGAGGCTCAGGAGAGGACCAAGTGTGGGGGATCCCTGCTGTGGCAGGAGTTTAAAGGTCACCGTCGGAACAAACTGGGCCAGGGCAGATTTGTATTTCATGCTAGGCTAGCACAGAGAGGAATCCCCCAGAGGGAAAGAGAATCATTAATGCCAGGGCTGAGCTGATCCGTCCTTGTGAGCTTCCCAGCTCAGCCCTGCACCATCACAGGGGTTCCCCAGTTTCCCGACCCCGCCACTGAGCGCACGGAGGGCAGCATGATGTGGGACTCCCTTTTGGATTTCTCCCCTTCGAGCAGCACGGGTGCTATGCAGAGGGAGGTGGAGCTCTCGCAGGTATGTGTTGTTTCCTAGAGGATTCTGGGAGCCAACCAAACAGTCCTGGGGACCATCGTTTGACCAGAACAGATCCAAGTGCGTGCCCAGTGCATAAAGCAGGACAGAGTATGTAAAGGGGAATCATTCGAGGGGAAGGGTCCCATCTCCCAGAGACGGCAAGAAAGCAAAAACAAGCTATCACCTGGAGCCAAAGCTCAAGGTCTAAATCCACCTGATAATCAAGAGATTGGTGTAGGATTCCAGAGAACAATGAACTGTGGCAGCTGAGGTGGGGCTTTCGGTGGGGCAAAGGCCAGAAGGGCCCAGCACCTGTAGCCAGGGCCAGATTTTCACAAGGGTTCAGAGGGAGCTGCTGGCCTTTTACCAAACAACACCTGGCCCCAGGAGCACGAGTACATTTTACAGGGGAGGTTTCCCAAAGCTGAATTTGGATGCCCAATAACAATTAAATGGAATCGGGCTTCCAAAATCCATGAGCTTTGGCTTCCAAGTCTCACCCTCCCATCTCCAATCCTCTCCTTTCCCTCCCCGCAGGGTCTGTTGACCTTCCTGGCATGAGGCAAGGCCTGTTGGTTTACTCTGCCTTTTGGAAGAGGGTCAGTGCCATGCTGGAAAGGGAGCTGAGGTTTGTGGGGGGACTGCTGGTGGGGTAGTGGCTGGCTTTAGTTTCATGGCCTCTCTTTTCAAAGCTGTTGCATGTGCTCCTAAGAATAAGACAGGGCAGCTTTTATCTCCGTCCGGATCCATATAAAATCAATAGCCTAGCCACACGATTTGTACACTGTAATGTGCCTTTGACTCTATTTATCGACGGTAGGAACCCCATCTGAACACCTCACAATCTTTGCATTTATCCTCACACAGCCACATGAGGCAAGGTACTTATCCCCACTGTGCAGATGGGGAAACTAAGGCATGGAGAGGTTAACTGACTTGCCCAGGGTCATGCAGGGTGCAGTGACAGAGCAGAGACTTAAACCCGAGTCTCCTAAATCCCAGGTTAGTGGCCTACCCGCTGGGCCCATCCTGCCTCTACAGCCATTTGCTAACCAGGGGCGGGTTGTTCAAAGGAGCCTATGGGAGGGAGGCATTTCCTAAGGGAAATTCAGTGGGCACTGAGTGCCTGACTCTCTTAGGATAGTCTCAGCTTCTGGACTGAAGAAACCGAACAGCACAGAGAAACATCACACTCGGCACCTGGGGATCCCTTTAGTGGTAGCCTCCGCCAAGGACTAAGCAGGTGGAGAGACCAGACTCCCCTTGCGGGTCAGGCACAAGACAGGTTGCGGGGATGCTGTGTAGGGAGGGAAGGTGTGGAAAGGGTGCCCTGCTGGTTTCTGGGCTGTCCTCGTTCTGGGGATAGGCTAAGAAGCGTTGACCTCCAGGGCTGGCCAGCCAGCGGTTAAACTAGAAAAGGAAGATGCCGAGCCCTGTCCTACTTGCTCTGTCCTCTCTGAGGGGAGGGGGGGTGTATCCTGCTGTTTCAGGAGGTGGAATCAGTGCTCTGACTATGCTCCCACATACTAGGGGACGGAGAAGTAGAACGAGCACTCCAGGGAGAGTGCATCCCACCTACACAGCCTGAGATGCAACGTCCTTGACCAGGTCCCAAGCTGAGATCCAGGCATCCATTACAGGAAGATTGTCCCTTTCCCCGCCCTCCTTCTCTGCTACCTCCCGCTTCACCAGGCTGGCCTGAGGGCAGTGGTGGAGGTGGGGGGATGGGGCGGTCTCCTGTCTCCCCAGCTGTGCTTTGCGCCCCTGGCAGTGAATCTGAAGGGAGCCGAGTGCCAAAGGAGGAGGGTTGGGTGCAGGTTGTTAAAGTTGCATAGGAATGTGAGACCGCCCAGGCGCCCAGCAAGGTTAGTCAATTATCAATCATTAAAGGCTCCTCATTCAGTCAGCACTGGACATTTCGCTGGGAGGCTAAGGGCCTCTTGTTTATCCTGCTGTTAAATGCCTCGTGTGCACAGAACCTGTTTAAAAACCTGGGAGACAGAAAGCCTCTGTTTAACCACAGAGCAGGGCAGCAGTGTGGAGAGCTCCCCACACAAACATGCATCAAACTCTGCTAACAACTCTCAAACCTGACCTGGAGGGAACAATTCTTCAGCAGAGCAGGGAGTCTAGCTTTCAATCCCTGCTAACACGTCTCCACTGCAAACTGGACTGAGGTGTCACAAACTCATCACACATTTGCCACTGAAAAAGCCATCAGATTGTAACTGCTCCTGGCCTGGCCTGGATTCAAACAGGCCACTTAGCTATGAAAGCCTCTATATTCTATTGACCCGCTGTGGAGATCGTGGGAGATTCCTGTATTGTTTCTATTAATAATTATGCGTGCCTCCGTTTACCTGCTTAATATTATCTTCCCTGATCACATGGCATTACATCAGAGGAAGGGAAACAGACAGGAAACTAAACAATGATGGAGAAAAGGTACCTCCAGAGAGAATACCAAGGGTCTTCCAGGGAGCAATGGTGGGGACAGGGGAAATGGGGGTGTTATTAATTGGGAAATGCCCATCTGCCTGTCTCCAGCTCGGCTAGCAGGTTTATTTTTCCCAGGCCCAAGCCTAGGATCAAAGGGACGTTAAACCATTAAAATCCCCCCGCTTAGAGAGGAAGGGTGGGGAGTGGGCAGCAGGAGCAGGAGGTGAATCTCTGACAGAGATGCACAGAGAGAATGCTGAGTGAGCTGTCTGGCTCTCCCAGGCCAGGTGGAGGGGTGTCTGGACTGAGTGCAACTTGCCCAAACCTTCAAGGAAAGAACGAAGTGGAGGTAAGGTTCATGCGTGTTGGCCTTTGTTGTTTTAACCCAATTCTCTCCCTACTGTGTTCCTGTTGAGTAATAAATACTGTAATACTTTGTTTTGAAAAGGCTGAACTGTGTGGCTGCAAACATTATCTGGTTACACTGCTCCTGAGAGAGAAGCCTCCTGCTCCAGGAGCCCTGGGGAGAAACAGGGGTGCTATCACCCCGGGACCCAGTGGCACAGGCGCAGGACTTCGCCTCGAGTGAAATGGGCCTATCACTAGAGGTCTGCAGAGGGGTACAAAGCAGAGCACACTCTGTGATCCCTGGCATCAGCCCTTCGGTCAGGGATTGTGTCTTACTCTAGGGCTATGCCTCGCCAAGCACAACGGGGTCCTGATCTCAGGTGGGGTCTGGCGGTGCTATTATTTATTATCTACATTAAAATAACAGCCACCATTTAAAAAAAAAAATCTAAGCAGCGTCTGGAGAGAGTAAATTGAAGAGATGACTCTACGGGTAAAGATTCCTAATGGAGGGATCCATTAGGCTGTGGGACCGGATCTTAAGGAAGAGTCTGGATGCTCCATCTCTACAGATGCTTAAACCTGGAGGACTGCATAAGCAGGGAGAACAGACCCACGGAACAATTCTGAACCTGCGGGGAGGATGCAATTTAACAGGGCTTTGCCCACTGCTAACCTGGACGATTCCATAGCCTGACCAGTACGGTGGAGATAGTTAATTTAGTTAGATTTTTAGATGCACCGATTCCAGGATCACGCGCAAAACATCCGCAAACAACACACACACAGACTCACCCCAGGGAAAAGCTGCACATAAACCTTGCAAATCACCCATTGTGTAAACAGACGGGCCTGACCTTGTGCCCTAAATATTATCAGACTCAGGTTCTCTTAGTGTCCAAAGGTAATTCTACCGTAACCAAACAGTGACTCTGTAACCCAGTGGACCAAGTCCTGACAGGCGCCAGTCCTGCAAACACTCGAGCATGTGTGTAACTTGACCTACATGAATCATCCCATTGACGTTAATGGGAAGGCACATGTGTGTCGAGTTATGCACGGGCTTCTGTGTTTGCGGGATTGGGGCATGCACACCTGTAAAGCCCTGCAGCCCAAAACTAGGATATAGAAGTGAACAATCCCCAGTGACTCTTTTTAATGTCGGGGTGTCATCACTATTTATTTTGGAACATTGTTACTCAGGCCCTGCCAGGATGTCCCCATTCCCGGGAACAGGTTCTCTCTCCTGGGAAATTAGGGAGAACAATTAACTTCAACATTTTTTCAGATATTCTGATACCGACAAACACAAAGCACCTTATTGGCATGTGAACTGGAAAAGGCGCTTCAGAATTCAGTGCCCACTTGCTGCATGGATCTCACCAGCTTAGCAGGGTTGGGCCTAGATGGAATGTATATGGGACAGACAGATACACACAAACCCACAGGAAAACCCAAGCAGTGCTCCCAAGTCAGTAGGTGATGATCTTTCTGAATCAATGTCCCACCATGGCAGTAAGGGGGACACTGGTGCTGTTTTTTGGCTGAAATATCAACTAAAGTAATTAAAGATCCTGTGGGATTTTCTCCCCTTGGGAGTAGGGGGGGTTAATCTGGCTATCTTTGCCAATTCCAATCTGAGTAAATACATTCTGCCACCCTACATCCCCCTTCACTCCTGCAGATTCAACTGAAGGAGTTTCCCCCTTCACTTTCTCCCTCAAATTGTTGGATAGTATTGCTCTGTGCTGTTAGGCAGCTGATGTGTTCCACCCCAGAACTGGCTGCATCTCATCTTGTGAGTGAAGTTACTCCTGTATATGTAAAGTCTCTGAAGCACTTCAGGATGAGAGGTCCTTTATAAGATACTGTTCTCTGAGAGCCACATTACCCAGGAGCTCTTATCACTAAATATAGTGTATTACAGGGACCCTAGGGCCTAGATATGGGTTTAACATAGACCTGCCCAATTTGCAGGTCTAATTCTTACTCAGCTAAGACATCAGAAAACAAACACTACTAGTTAGTAAATATTTGGGTTTGTGCATAAGGTGCTATGGATTATTTACCTAAATCTGACATACTGGATAACTCCCTTGGGAATCAGCACCTAGAATTTCCTGTCTGTCCTCTTGCCCAACAGTCAATGAACTACAAAATGTAACTGCATCAATAAAGCTGCAGCCCCCCCCTCCCCCCAGGATTCAAATACAATAAACAGCTCGACGCCGTAAACAGCAGACAAGATGGATGAGGTGGTAACATTTTCAATAAACAACTTGCCTTCTGCATAAATCAAAAAGGCTAAAATCTTTTTGGCCTCACTTATTTCCTCATTGTACATTTTGAAACACGCCAAACAAGCATTCACTTCAACCAGCCCCATCACAAAAATTGGTTAGAATCCTAGCCTCTGAAATTCGTAACATAAATTCCTTTCCAGACTATTTAATTTGTGAGTGAGCTATAAAATAATTGCCCAGGTAAACTATTACTGGACTCAAATTCATCCTCAGAGGTGATTTCGCACACAGAGCAAAACGCAAATAAAGAGAAAAATTCAGCCCGTAGAGTTCATCCAACACCTCAGAGTGAGTAAAGTCTGATCCAGCCATCTACTACTGTACACAACAATCAGATGGGTAACTCTGTTCCCTTACAACGCCATGCTTAGATATACAACTCACTCCAGATCTCTGCAGGCAACTTCAGTGGGATTGCCTGGGATTGCTTTTGTACTATTAAGCAAACTCCATGGATCCTACTTTTGAAACCCACTCTTTCCTTGTAACAGCAACAACGAGAACAGGGAATGAAAGAAACCATTTTAAAAAACAGCCAAGTCTCCCCCTCCCTACGCTCCTGATGCAACCGCAGTTCTCTGCCTCTCTAGTCACGTCTGGATGGTGTAATGGTCCCTGGGAAAGGTCCCTTTCCCTGCGTGTCTAAAACAACACAAAACGACAACATCTAGAAACACGCTCCCCACTGAAGTGGCAGCCCTGCTCTGAAAGCTCCAGCTAAATCCTTGCTAAACCAGGACTCATGGGACCCAGTCAATGTCATGCTCGCGAAAGTAATTAACAAACTCCCCTCCCCACTCCTCCTCACCCCTCATTCTGCTGGGTGGAATGATTAATTTCTGCGTTCTCGGTAGATCGTTGAGTAACGACACTAAGATTGTTAAACTAGGTCAGCTCTCTTTCTTTATGCAAGTTACACAAAACTTCAGACAAAGTTTTTCTTTGGGTTTACACCCCCTCCCCCCTTTCTTTTCCGGGGCTGTGTGTGCTTGTTTGGAGTTTTCTTCGCCCACATCCTAAGATCTCTCTCCCTGATCTGAAGTTTCTCTTTCCTAACGTCCCACACAAGCTTGCTTTTCTGTCTCTCTCTTTTTCAAATCTGACCCACCTTCTGTGCTCCAACAGCCTGGCAAGAAAGAGGCTAAAAACAGCCCCAGGCAGAAACACCAGTTGCTGGGAAGGATCATCTTTTTCATTGCAGACAGCAACCCATGGCTTCTTGCAGAGAGAGGTCTTCCCAGAAAGTTTGGGTGGGTTTCCCTTCCTTTGCACTCCCAGATCCACAACTTTATTCGTGCACAGCACTTCCTCCTCTGGGAGGCGGGGACGTGCCGCGCGCCCCCGAGCTGGATTCCAACTCCCTTGGGAGTGGCTAGGCAGTCTCACTCCTTGTGGCATGCCAAGACCATTGTGTGCCTCCTGGGAAAGCACTTCTCGCTGTCCTATTGCTGCAGGGTCATTCGGATTTCACTTTTCCTCTTGGCCTCTTTTTGTTTGGTCTCCGCCGGGGCTGCTCTGGGACCGATCCGAGTAAATGGAGATGTCAAGAAAAAGGACGAGAGCAAAAAAATAAAAGGGTTGATTGAGGGGTACACATTGGAAAATCTCTCCTAGGAGAAGGCAGGCTTGCAAACTGCTCTAAGAACCACTCCATAGCAGGGAAACTCCCTCCAGATCAAGGGAATTGGGAGGTGGGCATTAGCTGCTACTCCCAGGGGTTCTGGGATTTAGGCACAAATCTCCAAAAGGGTGCAACTCTCCAGGCGCCTAAACGAGCAGGTGGGTTTTCAAGAGGGCTTTCAGCAGGAGTGGTGGGGTGCTGTGCAGTTTGAATAGCCGACCGCATCTTTCTGTGCCAAAGTAGAGACTCACCTGCCTTGAAAAGCTGCCCTGATTGTGGGGCTAGAACCCTCCTGGAAATTCTGGCCTCCTGCTCGTCTTTATAAGGGTGCTGAGTTCAGAGTGCCCAGACACAGTGATCTGTATCTGAGTCTGTGGACAGCCTGAAACAATAGCGTGAACTGCCCTCAACCGTGTCCTTTAACTCTGAAAACTAATGATCATTAATGATAACTTCATGTGAACATTGTTAACCATTTTGCTGCTGATCTAGGTATGTGAGAAAGGAGAGAGACAGTGAGACTATGCAGAGCTGGAAGTAAAGTGACTGGAGTTTGGTTTATGAGAGAAAGAACATAACAATGGCCATGCTGGGTCAGACCAATGGTCCATCTAACACAGTATCCTGTCTCTGACAGTGGCCAGTTTCAGATGCTTCAGAGGGAATGAACAGAACAGGGCAATTTTGAGTGAGCTATCCCTGTTGTCCAGTCCCAGCTTCTATCAGTCAGAGGTTTAGGGGCACCTGGAGCATGGGGTTATGTCCCTGACCATCTTGGCTAATAGCCATTAATGGACTTGTCCTCCATGAACTTAGCTATGAGCAGAATTTGGTTTGAGGGTGGAACTTGGGAGAGCATCACTGCAGGAGATGTTGTCAATTCAAATCTTCTCTGGGAGGGAATCCTTGCCTCATACAGAAGGCGGAAGATTCCCTCAAAATGCCACACCATCCATCAGGGAACAACAGCACAGTTTGGTTCGGACCCACTGCACAGAGGGTGCCCAACCCCATCTCTCAGTGGATCAGGAGAGGAGACCGTGATGCATCATGGGAAATGTAGGCCACATGGGAGATGTAGTCAAGCCATGAAGTCTAGACCGCAGAGCAAAAGGGGAGCATGAGGCACGCAAATCACAACTCCCATGAGGCACCATGGTGGCATTTCCAAATAAAAAAGTGTTTTTGTTTTTTTACCAAATAGATTAAATTTACCATGAAAAAGTTAAATGGAAAAAAAATGGTTTTCATTACAATTTTCCACAAACACCCTCTTTCTCAGATAATCCCTAGCTGAGGCCCCCAAATTCATTCCCACAAGCCACCAAACAGCCATTGGATGGCGATAATTTCCATTCACTGATCACCTGGAGCTAGATCTGAACCTATCCCAAGAGGAAGGGACTAACTAGTCACTATCATAAGTAAAGAGAAGTTGGTCTAGTGATCTGCGTCTGGGAAAGAGGATACCTAGGTTTAGTTCCTAGATCTGCCACTAACCCAGCTGTGTAACCTCGGGCAGGTTACTTCTCTCACTTTCCCCTGCTCTAAAATAGCTTAATAACACTTAAATAAGGGAGGTTGCAAGACTTATTGCTCTGGAAGCTTGAGGCCCCTGGATTAAAGGCCCTGGAGAAGGAGAAAGTATCTTGTTAAGAAGAAACTAGTTTTCTTTCTTGTTTTCTGGATTCTAAACAGAGGTCAATATCTTGAGTACAACAGAGTATTTCTAGTCAATATCTTAAACCAACAGTGCAGGGTGGGGAGTCTGCTTGTTAATATCCTAAGTGGAGATGCCAGAGTGGGGCAGTTGGATTGTGTCCAGGAGTATATGTATCTCTGGATAGCATGTGCGATCTGAATCTGAGCAGGTATTGGCACTTCTGGCAGGATCCCACTGCTAGGAAGTTAGTGCTTGATTCCTGTTCCCAGCCTCAGAAGACTAATAGGCAGAACTTCCTATATTTGGCAGTCCTCCATTCATTTCCTCGCGTGGCTGGAAGTCCTCATCAGGGCTATAATGGGCTGCCACAGTTCTGTCTCAGAGGAGAGGGTGGTTTGGGGGAGGAGTTAGCCTGAGAGATTAGACCCTGGGGAAGAAAATCTTGGAAGCAGGAAGGGCTCTTAGAGAATGAACTCCATTCACGCTTCTGCTGAGCCTTCCACACAGCCAAAAAAAAAAAAAAAATCCATCTGTTGTTGTTATTGTTTTTCTCCCTTTCCTGCAGCCGTTTGAAAATGGGAGGGAAAAAGAAGGCAGGAAAACGAGTTTATTGCTCGTGTTCCCTGTAATCTGCACCTGATAATAGCCAGGCACCACTTTACAATCCGTGCAATTGTGTTGTAGTTGAGATGTGTGTGAAAGTGGGCAGGGACAGACAGAGACAGGTCCAAGGGTTGAGAGAGTGCAGGCAAGAGAGAAAAAAGAAGAGGGTCCCAGGGGGCCTTGTCACATTACAAGGATGGTTACAACATATTTGCATCTTGAAGTGTAGATAGGGCCAAGTGGGCTGAAAGCTGTACCCTGATTCAGGGACAGAATTTGCAAACAGTGTGATCTCATCTACTCTGCAAGATAGAACTAAGTAAGGCGAGCACTGCCCTGGAACTATTGGGCAGTGAGAGAGTGGCCTTGTTTTGAAGGGATCTTGGGGGATGGGGTGGAGGAACTGGAGTTCCTTTTGGCTTGGATATTTCCAAATCAAACCCTCTGCCAATTTGGCATTAAAGCATTACCTTGTGTGAGCCTTGTTTACACTCAGATTTGCATGTGTTTAATTGAGGTCTTGTCTGTATGAGAAAGTTGCTGCTGTTTTAACCGAAGGTGTGATTTTAAACTGATTTAACTAAACTGGTGCAAAAGGCCACGTGGGTGCGCTGGCTTTGATTTAAACCAGGTTTTGGTTTGGCTGATGTTGATTAGGAATCAGTTTAAGATACATGAAAATAAACTACTCTTTAAACCAAAATGTGTCCACACCGGGTTTGCACTTGTCTAAGTAAATCAGTTTAAAAACCTATTTAAATTATATCAGTGTAATGTGTGTGTGTAGACAAGGCTTTGGTTTGGGGCAATTTGTTTCCTCATCCTACCTTCATTCCCTACTTTTGTCCCCTGCTCTAGCATTAGACAATAGCATTTTCACTCTCTGATGTGCTGGGCCTGTCCGTCTTGGAGGGGGAAATGGGCAGGACCAAGACTCTGCACCTGTATTGAACACAGACCCGCCTGTGTGTTTGTGATCATGTTGCCATCTAGCAGTTGCAGCCAAGAGGCTACAAGCCCTGTTACTGCAAACAGAATGTCTCCCAGGTTGCAGCTGCTGACTGTTATGGTATTAGGGCTTTAGGAAGACACCAGAGGGAATGGCTTAGGAATTGCAAACCAGAAGCAGTCCACTGAAATCTAGGGGCCTTGCTCTTGTGTGTGCTGAGATAGTCGAGCTCTGACAGGACTGGGGTCTAGTGGTTAGAGCAGGGGAGTTTGGAGAGCAGGATTATGGGAACCAATATCCAATCCCAGGATTCCTGACTCCCCTGCTCTAACCACTAGACCATGTTCCCTTCAGAGCTCAACTACCTCAGTGGAAACCTGGGGTTTGGATATTCGTTCCCATAAGCCTCTCAACCTGGAGAGACAGACACCAGTTCCCATTATCCTCTCTTCTCCGGGTGTGTCTGGGATGCTTTCCTATGAACCTCAGTGTCTGTGTACCTGACCCTCTCTGCCCTGGGGGGTGGGGGAATAGACACTTTCCCATGAGCCTCTCTGCCCTGTTGGGCTGTCAGTCACTATTTCCCATGATCCTCTCTGCCCTGGGAGTTGACATTATTTCCCATGATCCCCCCTGCCCTGTTGGGCTGTCAGGCACTATTTCCCATGATCCTCTCTGCCCTGGGAGTAGACACTATTTCCCATGATTCCCTCTGCCCTGGTGGGGTAAGACATTATTTCCCATGATCCCCTCTGTCCGAGTGGGGAGTTGGACAAATATTTCCCATGAGCCCCTTCGCCCGCAGCGAGGAACGTTTGTGCGCGGCCCGTGTTTCCGCGGGGGAAGCGGCCCCTTCCGGTGCGGCCGGAAGCGGCAGTCCCATGGTCCGGCGGCGGGATGGCGGCGAAAGGGGCCGCGCTGCTGCTGCTGCTGCTCGGGGCGGCAGCGGCGCCGGGCCCGGTGCGGGGCTCGCAGGGGGATCGGGAGCCCGTGTATCGGGACTGCCTGGCCCAGTGCGAGCGGCGCAACTGCTCGGGGGCCGGCCTGCGGCACTTCCGCTCCCGGCAGCCGCTCTACATGAGCCTGACAGGTACCGCCCCGCCCCTCGCCTGAGCCCCGCCCCCTCCGCCTGAGCCCCGCCCCCTCGGGGTCCTGGCCACGCCCACTCCTCTTGGAGCCCCTCCCTTTTAGGGGGGGTATCCGACCCCATGCTCCTCTTAGTGGCCTGGCAGCAGCCCCTCTCCTGGCTCCATTGCTGATGGCCCCCCCCCCCCCCCTCACCCACACCCCCCCCCCCCCGCCCCCCCCCCCCCCCCCCCCGTCGGGCCCCTTCCCCCCCCCCCCCGCCCCCCCCCCCCCCCCCCCCCACCCCCCTGGCCCCCCCCCCCCCGCGCCCCAACCTGTTCTCCCAGAGCCCAGGTCTCTCCCTTCCCTGCCTGGAACCTGTTTATCAAACCTCGTGATAAGTCACTTGAAAGGGGGCAGGTTTCTGGGCATCCTGACAGAGGTGAAATGGGGAGACGTTCAGGCTGACAGTGCAGCTAGTGAGCCAAGGTGGGTGAGGTCATAGGTTTTATTGGACCGACTTCCGTGTTTACGTAGAGCACTTTTCAGATCTAGGAAAGGTAATCTGAGTGTCGCAGCTAAATACGGGGTGGAGCAGGTTGCTTTGCGTAAGGAGTGAGCATGCAAAAGACCATTCAAGGTGAAGAGGGCAGTCAACACCTCTGCAGTAGTAGGACAAAGGAGGGTTAGTGGGTTATAGATGATTGTAATGAGACATAAATCCAGGGTCTTTATTAAGTCCATGATTTTTAGAGTCTAACAAAATTATGAATTTAAGGTCCCAGGCTAGTGTGAGAGAAATAAACTGATCCTGAGGCTGTTCAGAGGAACCAGTTTTGCCCTGTGGGTCTCCTTGCTATATTTTTAATCCTGTGGGTGGGTTCAGTTGCTTAGTTACACCAGATGCCTCGGGGGTGCAGCGGTCATGAGAATGATGGATAACATGAGAGAGAGAGAGCACGAGTAGCAGAAATAAATTAGCCCCAACCTTTAACACAAACTGGATCATCAGGGGAGAGGAGAGGTTTTATGGAGCCGATGGGACCATCTAAATCCATTCGATAGCAGTAGTAAAAGTTGTGACCCTCTGATGGCTGTTCCGTTGCCTATTTACTAGGGGTTGGGTGGTTCTCAGCACAGTTCTAGTGGACGGGTGTCCACATCCCACAACCCACCGCCCTGTTTGGCCTGCTTGTTGATAATCTTAGCAGGTGGGGCTGCAGAACCCTTTCCTATAGAGGTGTCGTTTCCTGTTCAGACTGAGGGTCTTGCAGTGCTGCTGCCTGCACTGTACCTGCTCTGGGCATGTCTACACAGCAAAGAAAAACCCTTGGCTGGTCCGTGCCAGCCAACTTGGGCTCGTGGGGCTCAGGCTGTGGGTCTGTTTCATTGCTGTATAGACTTCTTGGCTCCGGGACCCTGCGAGGGTCCCAGAGCTTAAGCTCCTGCCCAAATCCAGAAATCTACACTGCAATGAAACAGCCCCACAGCCTGAGCTCTGCGAACCTGTGTCAGCAGGCACAGGCCAGCCATGGGCTTTTCTTTGCTGTGTAGACGTGGCCTCTGAACCAGTAGAAGGGAATCAGAATCCGGAATAGTCACCTTTGTCTGTTGGAGATCATATTCTCAGGTTCCTTGTTTATTTGTGACTGTAACTTACTGCAAATGCACAAGAATAGCAGTCAGAAAACGCCACCTAGTGCCAGTGCCTTCAGAACTTAAGGCAGTCAGTTGATTTCCTTGTACGGTAGCTTAATACATATGCAAAGCAGGAGATATCAAAGGGGATGTTGACACTACCAAAGGGATAGTCCGATCAACTCGTACAATAGGCACATGGGTGTTGAGTTCGTTCCACAGAGACCTTTCTGTCCCATCCTCCTTCTGTCTGTTGGGGATGTGAGCAACCTGAACTGCTAAAATAAACTCTACATGACATTGTTGTCACCTCCTAATAAGTGGCTCCGTCTCTCCTCTTTGTGTCTCTTTCAGGCTGGACCTGCAGAGATGATTGTAAATATGAGTGCATGTGGCTTACAGTGGGGCTTTATGTCCAGGAAGGTTACAGAGTGCCTCAGTTTCATGGCAAGGTGAGCACTAATTTGGCACAGAGCCATTTGGCCCCAGATCATAACTCCTGTGACCTGGGCTGCAGCCATGAGGATGCCTCTATCTTTGCCTGGTTTGGCAAACTGCCAGCTGTTGGTTCTTGGATCAACCTTGTGGCAAAAGAGAGTCCTGTAATTTCAGGGAACTGCTTGTGCCCTGCCTATGGGCACTTGATTCCAGTTCACCACCCTACCTGTGCCATGAAGTCCTTTGCTTCATAGAAAAGGATGACTTGGTTGGTACCATTAGCAACCTGCCAGTGCAGGGGGAGGCTGAGTCGTTATTTAGAAACTATTTATCTCCTGCAAGTTCTTTTGTATGTGTTTCTCTCCCCTTGATCTCTGCATGAGAAACAGGATCTTTTTTTGTAGAGGTGATTGGTACCTAGTGCTGTGGAAAGTAAGGATGGGCTGTGGTTAAGCCTGGGAGTCAGTAGACCTAGATTTGACTTCTACCACAGCTCACCACACACTTTGGAGAAGTAGTGTATGGCCAGGTTTTCAAAAGTACCATCTAGTTTAGGCTCTTCTGTTTTTTAAGTGCCCGCCTTAAGATGCCCAGGTCCTGTTTTTCAGCAGTGCTGGATGCCTGCAGCTCCCATTGACTTCAGTTGACGTGCTGGGTACTCCGCTGCCTCTGAAAATCAGACCCGCAATGCCCCGGTATGAACCCCTCATGGGAGAGCTGTGTAAAAAGTAAAAATAAGAGTGGGGGAATAATATGAACGTACAGTGGGGTTAGGTGGCTAAATTCATTAATGTTTGCCAAGCTCTCTGAGAACCTGGCGTAGAAGGGGAGAGGAAAGGCAAAGTATTCTGAATTATTTATTGTTTTCATATGTGCTTGAAGGCTCCCACTGAGAAGCCTACCGGGAGCATCCAGCACGTACATTTTTTTTTTATGAAGCTTCTAAACAAAACAAAAAAAATCCTTTCCATCCTCAGTTAAAATCTGCTGGCACTTCTGGGTTCACTAGAGAGGCCCCAAAATGCCATTTTTCTGGCCCATTCCTGATGCCAGGAGCCTGTCAGGGCTTTGTGGATCTTGTGACCTCTCTGAATAGTGCATCGCTACTGAACCCGGGAGCCTGGCATCTTCAAAGAGGCTCCAAAGAATTTTAAACAAGATCATTTAACCCCCTGTTCCACTCCTGTTTCTGTACCAAATGCCCCTGATAACCTGGTGAGTGGAAGAGCCTTTAGCATGCGTGTCTGGGCTTGACTTAGCTCTGATTTCAGCACTGATCCTGTTTCCGTTAGGCATCCTGAGGAATGAAGAGGAATGTATAGAGAGACAGGTTTGTCTTGTGATTCAGGCACTTGGAATGGGACTTCATTCTTGGCTCTGCCACAGACTTCCCTGTATGACCTTGGGCAAGTTGGTCTCTGTTAGGGATGTGAAATGTTAGTCTTACCAGTTAACCTGTCTTAACAGTTAATCCCCAGGCTGGCTGGCCAGCCTCAGCAGCCCCAAGCCAGCCAGCCCCAGCACCTAGAAAGAGGAAGATGAGAATGACTATGAAAGCAGGTGAGATTTAAAACATAGCTTAGAGTTGTTCCTAGAACAGAGTGTTTGAAATGTTTTTCACCTGGAGCTCCAGTCTGGCTGTTCCAGCAGGGTAGAAGGTTTAACTCCTGCCACCTCCAGCTAACAGGAAAGAAGGGAAAGCGTGAATTCATTTTGTTAACTGTGTCCCTCTTTTCCCTTCCTTTTTTAGTGGCCCTTTTCCCGCTTCCTGTTCTTCCAGGAACCTGCTTCTGCCTTTGCCTCTTTCCTTAACGGACTTGCCAACTTTGTGATGTTGACTAGATACAAAGCATCCGTCCCGCCTTCATCTCCCATGTACCACACCTGTATCGCCTTTGCCTGGGTAGGTAGCTCGAAAACTTCTGTGGAGTGTTCCCTCTCCTCATTCCTTTCATTCCTCCTCCCCAACCCCTTTATAGAACTTCCTGTTTTGTTTTGTTTTGTTTTTAATAGTGACTGTTTATAATAACTTTCATTTAGATAGCGCTTTTCATCCCCGGCGATTTGCAGAAGGGATTGCTAAAATGCAGCCACCTCTGGAGTGGCAGCAGGAGCTATTTGAAAGCGCAAGGGGTATCAGATCAGTTGGAAAGAAGGGCATCAGATCTGTTGAAACTGAGGAGGTACTTGAGGGAGGAAGAATACAATAGCCCCAGGAGGAGTTTCTCCCTGAAAATGAAAGACTCTTGTGTAACTTGTAGCTTTCACGTTGAACGGTTTAGATTTTTTTAGGAAGCACGTCCCTGCTAAATGATGGCAAAGATTTCACACACATTGCCCTTGATCCTGAAATTAACATGTAGCAAGTAGCCTGGCCAGGCACTGGGCAAAGGCCCACCCATGTCTTGTCCGGTGCCCGGCTGCTCAAGCAGTTTCTGTGATTCTGGAGACAGGGACCAGATTTTGGCCCTCCACTTGTAAATACTGGGCGTAACAATTTGCCTCCAAGGAGGAGAGAGTCTGGAGAATGAATGAACTGCACAACAGAGTGCGTGTCTGGAATCCCACTTCAAGGGTCTTCTAGAAGCAGGTTCGCTGAATAGAGCTCGGCTCTCGCGTCACTTAGTGCATAGAGAATTAGAAATGAATCTTGACTTATCTCTGTGTCTCCCAGTGTGCTGACCACAACCGCAGTTACAATGGGTCTCGGCTGTAAGCAGCTGCCATTCAGGGCATCCTTGTCATGAAGAGCCTTCTGAGGAGAAATCCTCCACAGCCCTGTTATTAATTTATCCCCAAGGACTAAATGGGAACTGGTGACAGAGATTTAGATCCTGTTCATGGACATTGAAAATACAATTTCCTCATCTTTGGGCTAAGGGATGTGAGTGGCTATCGTGCCTGGATTGGTGAATGTTTGTGCTGGTTTTTGCAGGGCTGCACAAGGTGGTTATGTCCATCTCCGCAGTGCAAGACTGCGGACAGCTCAAAGCACTCAGTCTGAGGCATCCCGAGGGACCATTCGATCATCTGACCTCTAACACATACCATAGCATCTGAGCTCGATTACTTGTGTTTCGCTGTAGCAACTCTTCCAAAAGAGCCTCCAGGCTTGATTTGAAGCTAGTTAGTTCTAATGGTTAATAAAACGCACTGCTTTAAAAAAAAGAAAAGATAGATACATTGTCCTTTATTATGGGGTCCTATTATGAGGTCATCCAAGATGGCAACAAACCTAATGTTTCACCCCAAATTCAAAGTTTTTTGAAAAGGTGAGTTGGTGGATTAGCAAAGATAATTCCTGCTCAATAGCTTGCCTACTTCTAGGACTGTGAAAGCAGTGTGCAAACTGTGTACGTGCAGTGAGGACGGATAGATGGGGGAGTACGCTACTCAGGTTTCCTTTAAGATACAAGGAAACGTGACCTTGCACCTTGCCCAAAGGGGATTATGAATTCCCCTTGTGTATTGTTCCCAACCGCACATTGTGGGACAGACTAAAGAACACTGCTCTTGAGTTAGCAATGAATAGTGCTGTGTGCGCGTGGAAGAGAACAGACCCTCTGCTGTCACTGTCTGAGGCTGTGAATTGCCATTTTAATGCAACAGATTAACTTGATTCATTCTGTATTGTTGAGTTCCTTGGGTCGCAGCCTCCTAGACTGGCTGCAGGTGCTGTACTGTGTTGTGCTGGATTATCCGGCTGCTCTGTGGCAGCCTAGTATAGCAATGCGCCTTCTCCCCCAGGGCCAATAAGAGTGCTGGTTAGTATTCTGGATTCTGTTGGAAAATTGCTCTAGTTTAATAGTCAGTTAAATCAGGATGAGCGCCATCCGAATGAATCGAGTTACTCTGGCTTATGCCTGCCACTGAGAGCAGGATTGTCTGTTGCAAGGTGACTACGCTTCACTGCTCCAGCTTTCAGCACCATGCTATTCGATAGTATCAATTTTCAACTGATTAAACCGTGTTTGCTTCCTGGGTTTATTAATTTAGCCTTTAGCTTGGTTTTCCTTCCTCCTTGAAATGCGATTTATTTCTTACAGCTCCACGGAGGGTTTTTTTCCCCTTTGTTCTTATTTTTCCGTTACCCAGCTGTCATCTACGCCTTAAACATTCCATCTCCTTCCTTTAACCGCCTTGATTGGCCCCTTCACAGTGTCCCTATTGACTTTCTTTGGTGAGTTTACTAGTACCAGGTAGAAGGACTTTTGCTCAGATGGTCACTGGGTTATCTGTCCCCAGTAGCCAGGGCTCTGTCACTAAGTTTACAGTTGGAACTTCACAGGTGCTTAGAACTTACCCTGGTCCAGTAAGTCAGGATTCTGCCTCCAGGAGACGCCAACACCTGATGCTTCAGGGGAAGGTGGAAAACATTATGCTCCTGGCTAACTGTGCACAGTTGCATGTGGTGGGGAGTTTTCTTCCTGACCCTTGTGGTTGTCAGTCTGTTCCCTGAAGCATGAGATTTGATTTACTCTCAGTGCATCATTACAGATGATATTGATCATAAAGTTGTCCAGCCCTCGTCTTGGCCTTTTAAACCTTGTAACAGTGCTTGTGTTGTCTGGCCCTATGCTTGTGCTTTAGGAAACTGGACTTATGAGATGCTGAGTGTTGTCAGCTCCCTTGGACTTCAGTACAAGAGCAAGCCCTAGGTGGAGGGTTGGCTGGTATCTGTGTAGAACAGGCTTGTGTTCGACAGTGTTTTGTGACTGTTGTGATTCCACTGCTGGATACAGGAAAGGATTCTCCCGTAGGCTTTGTCGGCACTGGGAGTTGGAATGCTTCTAACTATACAATCTGAAATGCAAAGGCCCAAGTTCTTGAAGGTATCCAGAGTTCTCCTCTCAGCCTAACTCCTATGGGGCCTGCTGCCCAGTGCAATTCTCAGCCCAGAGCAAGGCACGCCCCAGAGTCTGCAGTCCCAGCCGGAACCTGCACCTCTTCTCACACCCCTGCCCTGATCTCCCTCCCACCCTCCAAACCCCTCGGTCCCAGCCCAGAGCACCTTCCTACACCCCAAACTCCTCATCCCCAGAACCCTCACCCCCTCCCAAACTCCAACCCCAATTTTGTGAGCATTCATGGCCCGCCACACAATTTCTATTCCCCGACCCTGCGCCCCGGCTAGAGCACTGGAGCAGGTCCATGCTGCAGAAGCCGTGTGCTACAGCCCCCAACCCAGCGCCCCGACTGGAGCGGGGACGAGCTGCATGGTGCGGCCCCTGACTGGAGCGCCAGAGCGGCCCCCGAACCAGCGCCCCGGCTGGAGTGGGGCTGGGCTGTGTGGTCTGGCCTCCAACCCCGCTCCCCAGCGGGACCTAGCGGGCCGGCTTAAAACAGCTTGCGGCCCATAGTTTGCCCACCCCTGTGCGAGAGCATTTAAATAAACAACTGATCCAAAAAATGTGCACAGCCCCATTAGCTGCTGCCAGCCCTTGCTACAGGCTTCTTCAAATCCAGTTTTCGTGGACTCTTGATAATGAGATTGACGGGGTGTTTAGTGGAAACGTGATTCAAACGAATAATTGGCACTTAGCTAATAGCGGTAGTCACTTAATCCTTTCCCATCCACCCCATGCCTCGGCTAACGAGGTGATGAAGCATAGCTGCTCTGTAAAGGGAAATCTTGCTTCTCTTTGCAATACACTGGGCCGTATCCCTCCCTTAGCTAACTCCCCTGACTTCCCTGGAGTTCGGTGGGGGTGTGTTTGGCCTGGTGTTTTAGAAATCCTGCTTTTCCTCTTCACCCCTCTCTGTTCCATGTGGAAAGCACCGGGAACTTTGTGCTCTTCCCCTCCACCTGCTCCCCACGCTACAAGGAACTCCAAGAGGACATCTACACTGCAAAAAAACCCACGGTAGCAAGTCTCACAGCCTGGGTCTGCAGACTGGGGCTTGTGCTCCAGTGCTAAAAATAGCGTGTGGATGTTCCTGCTCAGAGTAGAGCTTGGGCTCTGAAACCCACACTCCTCCCTGGGCATCAGCGCCCGAGCTCCAGCCCAGGGACTCTAACCTTTGCTTGGATTGTTTCTTTGCTCTTAGTCAGTTTCTGGTTTCTTTAGTTCTGCATGATGATTGATTTCACTCTGGCGCCTAAAGCTTCTACCTGTGTCACTTAGGAGCATCTTCTTCATCTAGTAATTGGAGACACCTCTGGACTCTGTTCCCTCTTTTCTAGATCACTTTATTTAGATTGTCTTCCGCCACATCCCCACCCGACGAGGCTGAACTGCTTCAGGTTTATCCTTAATAAAATAAGAAAAGCTGGTCATGGTCCCTCTTGTTGAAGCTTCACTGCGGCTCGTGGGCTGATACTTTTGAAAGTGCCAAAGGGGATTATTTAGGTGTGGGTCCTATGAACATCTCAGGTATGTAGCCCAAAGCTGTTGATTTAATGATCTTATAACCCTGTTTGAAAGAGCTCATTTGCTTGCAGGGATTAAAGAGTTGCAGGAGAGAGAGAGAGACTGGAAAAAGCAGGTGTTAATTGTGCATCAGGAGGCGTGGAACTCTTATATAAGATAGCAGGCGCCGTGCTGGAGGTACAATGTGTTTTCACCTAAGGATCGCAAAGCTTTCTCCAGGCATTTAATTAAGCTCACTAAATCCCTGAAGAAGTAGGTAGTATTATTGCCAGTTCAGCTGTATAAACAGAATTGCAGTAAATGTCATCTAGGAGCTATGCCTCAGTTCTGTTTCATTTTTAAATATATACACTGCAGTGGAAAGACAAAAATGTAAACACTGAAAACCTCAAAACCATGTAGAAACGAGTTTTAAAGAGTAAAAGAAATTCTCCTAAGGCATTTAGGAGCTTCATGCTCTTGTAGGTTTTACCCAGAGGTCAGGAGAACAGGGTCCTCGTCCAGCCAGGAGACATGGGATTGTCGCAGGAATTACTGGATGAAGTTCCATGGCCTGTGATACTGCAGATCAGACTAGATCAGTGTAATGGTCCCTTCTGGCCGTAGGTATCTATGAAAGTGGTCGGACAGTGCTAGGGTCTTTGGCAATGGCTGGCGATAGAAGACTGTAGGTCAGGTTAGGTCCTCAGTTACTTCTGTACAGTTCTGTTGGTGTCAATGGTGTTGTAGGGTGTACATGAGAACAGACGTCGACCCATCTGTTAAACATCCTTTCTGGTTCAATGGTATTAAACATTAAAGGGTTTGTAAAAAGTCTACCCCCAAGTTATCCTTTTGTGCGTGCTCTTGACTGAATCCCATCTCCTGTGTTTCTCTTAGACTGTAAGTTCTCTGGGGCGGGGGACTGTCTAACACAGAACATCTAACTGTCTGCCTCTCTTAGGTTTCATTAAATGCCTGGTTCTGGTCTACAGTCTTCCATACAAGGGACACTGATGTAACCGAGGTGAGTGTTACCCTGCTGTGGGAGCTTTGCATGTCTTGGCAGTTGAGGATCTGCTATGTACCTTTGCTTCTCGACCCCCTGAAATCTACAAGGCAAACCCTGGGTGCAAATGGGGGTGAGAAACACATGGCTATTCTCTAGTTCAGTGTCTGCTGAGACATGGCTGAGAAAGACCCGCCTTTACCTCCATAATGTTCTAAGATGCCCCTATGCTGCTGGTGTGAAGTCGGGGGGCTGCAGAAAGGGATCTGGTGAATCTGTCTGACCTGAAAAATGGGTTTGTGTAACAGATCTGTGCAGCCTCGGAGAGGTATCAGTGCCCTCTGTGATGTGAGAGAAACCTACGAAAATGTGACTGTAAAACCACAGACTCCAGCACTTGTCTCTGACGCTTGGACTGTCAGCTGTTTGAGCCGGGGACTGTCTCTTTGTTCTGTGTTTGTACAGCACCTAGCACAGTGGGGTCCTGGCCAGGATTGGGGCTGCCAGGTGCTACTGCCGTACAAATACCAGAAACGGGCAGCCAGTTGTAGCATCTGAAAAGACATTGAATTCACACGGAGACGAGCTGGCTGCATTTCTTCTTGTACCCCGTTGTCTTGTCTGTCTAGGCCCTGATCCAGATAGAAGTGTAAATCGATTTTACCAGTAGACAGTCTCTCAGCATTATGGCCCATTTATGTTCACTGCGTGCCAAGTCCTAGGAGTGCTTACTCGAGCAAACTGTCAGTGGCTCCTGAGTAAGGATGGAGTTAAGTCCCCTGGAAACTAATCTGATATTGTTGCCTTCCTGTGCACAACATATGTTCAAATGACTCTTGAAAAGAAATCGTGGTAAGTTCCATTTGTGGAACGCTCAGCCCTTTAAAACCCTGATCTGTCCGACGCTCATCAATGTCTGTGCTGTCCCTCCTTGGCTCTTCTACCAATGATCTAACCAGGCCTCTTGTCCCACAGAAAATGGATTACTTCTGCGCGTCCACCGTCATCCTGCACTCCATCTACCTGTGCTGTGTCAGGTGAGCTTCCTACGGTCCCGGTCTCCCTGAGATGGTGGGCGTGTCTCTGGCAGCCCTGCAGCTAGACAAGCTGTAACCTGGTATTTACTTTCCTCCTCCCTTCTTTGTACTATGAGAACCTGACTGCGGCTTTGTTTAGCCAAGGAGCTGGGGAGTGCCACTTCTCCTCACACAGTCTGAACTTCTGATAAGGGACATCAGCATTGCTGCGTCCTAACCTTCAGGAAGTGAAGGAGAGAGACCCATCGTAGAATCGTAGGACTGGAAGGGACCTCAAGGTCATCTAGGCCAGTCCCTTGCACTCATGGCTGGACTAAGGGTTATCTGGACCATGCCAGAGCTGGCATGTGCCCGTTCTAGGGTTAGCCACTTCAGGAACAGCAGTAGCCATCTGTAAGTGCCAGCGAGGTTTGTATTCTGCTAAAGAGGGCTGCTTGTGTCCCAGGGCTTGGGGCTTCTTATTGCTGTCTGTCAGCACAGCCCAAAGCGTTCAGCTGCTCTACAGTTTATGAAGCCTCTCCGTACCTGGCTGTATCTGGGGCAGGAAGGTGAGCTATGAGATCCATAGTAGTAAAGAGGCAGAAAGACCTCTGAGTTCACGGACTCCTCCCCTGCAAGGGCAGATCCATCCTCTGCCAGGGGGGTGTGTCGGATACTAAACAGCTTCTATACTTCCAAGAGCATACGGCCAGAAGGAACTTTTAGATCTGCTAGTCTGACCTCCTGTGTGGCACCAGCTGCCCTAGACTGAGCCCAATTGTGTGCCACAGGGAGAGAAACGAAGATGCCATCGAGGCCCTGGGCGGGGTGTGCATTTTGTTTTATCCCCTTCCTCTGAAGCATCGAGGATGGCCATGCCTGGAGATGGGCACTGGGCGGGGTGGGCCAGGGTTCTGGTGACACCGAGCAGAGTCAGTCTCTCTCTCTCTCTCTCAGGGGCGTGGCTGGCGGGTTCTTGCTCACATGCTCAGGGTCTATCAGGTCTCCATATGTGGGGCTGGGGAGGAATTTTCTCCCACATAAGATTGGCAGTGACCATGGGGCCTTTTCACTTTCCTCTGCAGCATGTGGGGATGGGTCACTTGGCAGGATTATCTGGGGGTATCTCACTTAACATTTCTCTGCCGTTGTGGGGGTGCCCTGGGCATTGGTGCACCTCGGTCCCTCCTGTTCTCTGCCTGTGGCACAGAGTAATCCAGTCTCCTCTGGGCTGTGATACTTGGGTCTTGTTAGGTGGTTGGGGTTAGCATGTGGGTGCTGGGAGGAGTTGGTGGCGGGTGCTATACAGGAGGTCAGACAAGATGATCCTTTGTCCCTTCTGGCCTTGAAGTCTGGGACTCTCTAGTGGCTGGGAATAGATTAGGTGAGATCTCCTGGGGTTGCAGGAGCTGGGGCGAAGCCGCTGGTGTGTCCTTTCAGGAGCTGTGTGAGCTGCTGGAGTCTGAGAGCTTCTCTGCATTGTTTCGGTTTCCATTGTAGGACCCTGGGTCTGAAACGTCCAGCCTTTGCTAATGCCTTTGGGGGTTTTCTGATCCTCTTCCTGGCCTGCCATGTCTCGTACCTGACGCTCGTGCGCTTTGACTATGGCTACAACATGGCCGCAAACGTGGCGATCGGTAAGGCCCGGGGGAGGCTGGAAGGTGGGGGTGGGTTGGGCGGGTCGGTTTTTGGTAGTGACTTGGAACGAACATGAGCAATGGAACTGTATATAATTCACACACAGCCACTTGGTGCTCAGTGTTGCCCCCTGGGCGGGATTTGGGAATCTATGGTGGTTGGAGAGAGTGTCTCTGGCTCTACTTTCTGGAGATGGTGTCTCCGAGCTATTCCACTGCACCTGGGTGCTGAGGGAAGAGGGGTTGAGCCATTCCCTGGGACTTGGTGTTTATCTCTGCTCTCTAGCACAAGAGGGGTGGCTGTTTGTCTGCTAACTCTAAGGACTGCAGCTTGTGTGGCTGGTGAAATCACCAGGACAGTCCTGACATGGTGCTAGACCAACTTCCCCCTTCGAGTTAATGGAAAATGCCATTTTCTGAGTAGCCTGGCGCTGCCCCAGACCCCTGCCTGCTTCAGAAAATACAGCCGCTTCAAACCGTTGGACGGAGTTCTTCATGGTCAGAGCAGCGGGAGGAGTGGGACTCCTGGCTTTGCCATTGACTTGTCTTGTGGTGTTGGGCCGGTCATTCTCCCCAGGTGCCTCCATTTCCCATGTCCCCAGCTCTCCGTGTTATCGCGAGTCTCACGTTACTTGATGTTTAACTTTGAGCCCCAGCTCCTGGCGTCATGTTTTGTGAGAATCGGTTTTCATCGGTTTTAAAAGGGTAACTTTGCAGCCCTCGCGGCTTCAGAGGAAAGTTTGAAAACGTGACCCTGGGTGTGTTGTAAAGGTTCAAAAAGAGGAAGGCGACCAGAAGGCAGAATGGGCTGTAGATGGCTCCGAGAAGCTGACAGTGCAACTGAAGCCTGGGTGCCACATGGGCACCAAGGCCGTGCCCCTTCCTCTAGCCACGCTCTGCTTCCTTGCTATGTTGGCAGCAGGGACGCTGATGTCCCTATAGCTCTGTGGCACTGCAGGATCAGCCTAGTACTGAGGCAGGGCCCAGAGTGCATTGCAGCACACCGCTGGGGCACTCTGGACGGTGGGGGCATAGGGACAAATTGAGAGGCGTAAAGTGATCAGGACACTGATTGGCAGGCAGCTTGTTAATTCCCCCGAGGGGGATGTGTTCGGGGGAGTGGGGTAGGTGACTATGGGGAGAAGAGGGGGGCGGGGGGGAGAGGAAGGGACGTGGCAACGTGAAGGCATGGCGGGAAGGTTGGCAGTTGTGGCTGGAGGGGAATATAGTCTCCCCCCATCCTGGATCTGAGAGCTGCCTGCCTCTGGGGCTAGCCGGGGAGAGGGGAGCTAACGACGTGGCAGGGGCACATTTAAATGACGCTCGTATCGGCTTGTGAACCGTGCTGTGGGTGAGTGACGCGAGGGCTGAGTCACTTACAGGGCCCAGTCTCTACAGCCCTTGGGCTGGCAGAGGACGGAAACACCCCCAAGAGGATGAGCTCAGCCTTTGGGGAAGGGGAGGGGAGGCAAGGGTGGTCAGGGTGTTAGCAAGCTCTCGATGGAGCCTGATCCTGGATAGCGAGATCGGTAAGAGGAACTGAGTGCATGGAGAGGCTCCTGGAGTGGGGGAGTAACCATGTGGATGTGGAGTAGAGGAGGTGACTCCTTCTCTTCCCTCCCGGCTGAGCAGCAGACATCCGCCCAGCCCAAAGAGCAAGTCCTGCTTCCTGTGATCATGAGATCCTCCGCCCTGTACCTCTTGCCTTCCAGGCCTTCTCAACCTCTTCTGGTGGCTGGGCTGGTGCGTCAGGAACCAGCAGCGCCTCCCGTACGTGTGGAAGTGCGTGGTGGTGGTGCTGCTCCTTCAGGGCCTGGCGCTGCTCGAGCTGCTGGATTTCCCGCCCCTCTTCTGGATCTTCGACGCACACGCCATCTGGCACATCAGCACCATTCCTGTCAACGTCCTCTTCTACAGGTCAGCCCCGGGTACGCGGTCTCTGGGGGGCGGTCTGGGCGACAGAACTGTGTCATTATTTACCAGGCGACTCCCCCCTTTGAGATCCACTCCCTGGAGTGGCTACAGCAGGAACGCAGATAGCACAGCAAGAAGCTCTGAAATATAATCTCCCGTTATGCTGCCAGGCTGCCATATGCTACGGCTCCATCCGCTCTCGCCAGCTTGACAGGGTGGGTTAGACCAAGCCACGCCTGGAAAAGGGGGTGCTCTTGACTCGCTAGAAGGCGCTCTCCCTTCAAAGTGGGAACTGTCTCTAGCAGTTTCATGGTGAGTTCTTCCCAAATGGGAGCACAGTCCGGACAGGCAGATCTTACAACCCACCAACACTGAGAGCAGGGAGGAAGGCTGCTGGCCAGGGACTCTGGAGACCACAGCCTCCCTGTTTGATCTTGGGCAAGTCACCTAATGTCTCTGTGCCTCAGTTTCCCTACCTGTACCGGGGGGTAAATGCATTAACAAGTCTGAGATTCTCAGGTACTAGGGACGGGGGGTATAAAAGTATCTAGACAGTGTGCAGGATCCCTCAGCGTGAGTGTAATTCTGTCCCATTCGTGTCCCACCAGCTCACCTAGCGTAACCCAGTAACCCAGCAGGGAAGCCCCCCCAGTGCAGAGCCGCGTGTGTCAGCCACACAGGAGCAAACGCGGGGCAAGGACTTGGCGTCGTTAATGTTTTCAGATGGAGTAAATGTCATGTGAGCTCATTACGGTTAACAAGCTAACAGGGTGTGAGCTGTGGGAACTAATTATGCGAGCCGTGCCCTTTAGAGCACTGCTCGGTGGCGGCCAGGCCTAGCTGCTGCTCCAGACGGGAGCTCACAACTTCACTTCTGCCCAAGGACGCTTGTGCTGGGTAGACCTGTTTGGGTCGGGGGTGGGGTGGGGGAGGGACGGTGTTGTGTCCAGTTGTGCAGGAGTCGGTCCCGTCCTCCTCTTTATCTCTCCCTCCCCAGGATCTGCATTTGGACATCACCCACCCAGAGTGTGTCTGTCCACCCTATCCCACCCAAAGAGAAGATACATCATTCCCAAAGCTCCTCCCCCCCCCCCCCATGCCTTCCTGGTCCCCTGACCCAGCTGCCAGCACCCCCAACCTCCTTGCAACTTCTGATCTGAGTGACACAGTCAGTGCCAAAATGTATGGTGGATGCAAAGTGCGGGGGGTTTCGCTTCAGAGCCGTGGCTGGGGTAATGCTGACTTCCAGCTGCGGAGGAGCGGGCCCTCAATAGCGAACACAAAATGGTGGGTTCGGAGTGCGGCTGCTGGGAAGAGGTGCTGGCCTGGGACAGGTCAGACTGGGTGACCTGATGTCCCTCCGGCCCTGGCACTGACTCCATCTTGCATTGACTGGATATTTCCGACAAAAGAGACCCTTTTCTTTTGGAATTAGCCTGACCTAGCTGCCACTGTAATGGCTTGGGTTCAAACGGGGCAGTTTCTGGCTAGAACCCCCCCCCCCCTCCCGCGCGCCACGCTGCCTCTAACTCACTCAGGCTGCTCTCATTATCCTTGCAGTTTCCTCCGTGACGACAGCCTGTACCTCTTGAAGGCGAACTCGGACATTCTGAAAATAGACTAAAGTTGTCGGGGGGGGCCTGCCGTGCGGAGAGGAGCTGTCCCCTCTCTGACATGCGAGACCTTCTGAGCGCCTTTCCCAGCAGCATGCCGGGTCTCAAGCCAGCTGCTCTCGAGAAGCGGTGATGTTGTGCTCTTTCATCGAGTCCCTGTCCGGAATCTGTGGCCGTGCTGAGACCTGCTCTCTGCCTTCTTTGACTCCTGGGTGCACCAGAATCCTGGGTAAACGTCACCCTCCGCCAGCTGAGTTTTGTTTCCTCTTTTCTTGCCTTCAAAAGTTTTTAATTCTAATCCCATGACTCGTTCTATTAGAACATCAACGATCCATCTCGCCCACACGCTCCCCCCCACACACTGTAATTAATGCTCTTCTGTGCTACCGGGCAACATGGTGTGTTTCCGTTTCCACTGTTATGAAATCTGTTTGATTCTCAGCTTGCTGAGGGATTTCAGACTAAGTGGGAAATGGTGGTGAACCAACTGGTGACTCTGTAGACTGGAAGATGTCGCGAGCACGTTGGGGGGACATCTGGTCATGAAGTTGTGTGGCCCACAGGACCTCCGACTCTGCAGTCAGCCGCTGCAGAAATGGGTTATTGTAAAATCTGTGTAAATAAGATGGGTGGCCCAGCGGCATACGCTGCTCTGTACATTGGATTCACTCGTCCTCTGAGAATCGAGCCTGTGGTTCCGTGCCGTGAAACCTCCTTCAGTAGTTGTGGGGAGGTGGCTCTCCCAGGCTGTGGGGCACTTGGGGGGCACGTGGGAGCTCTTTGCTGTGCAGAGGTGATGTTTTTGAAATGGGATACTCGGCGCAGTGTGAAATGCCAGGCTGACTTGGGCAGTTCAACACTTATTTTTCCGCTCCTTGACAAACCTGCTCTGATGAATCCTGTGTGCCCTATAGAGGGAAATGCCCCTTTCTTGCAAGGGGAGGGGGCACTAAGGTCCCCCAAAGATTCCCTAGTCCCTGCATGCCACTTTAAGTCACCCACATGTTGTGGCTAGTCCACCATCCTTTCCGGCTGTCAAGTGCTGAGAAGGGACTCCCTGCAGCGCTGAGATGAGGGCCTCCTGGGTGGGGGGGGTGACGTCTGCCCCCCCCCCCCCCCCCCCCCCCCCCCCCCGTTATTCCAGTTGCTGAGGGGAGCAGATGAAAAACAGAACAGGACTATTCTGTGCGTAATGACATTCCTGGCTCCCCCTTTGCCATTGCATTAGTCAGGGGCCTGCTGTATGTTACAGGATTAAGGCCTGACTGAGTAAAGTGAAAGTCTGAGTGCTCTGGGCTCCGCTCGTGAAAGCAGAGAGACCAGGAATGCGCCCAAGGGATCAGCAAGTGCCTTCCTGATCGCCAAAGGAAGTCAATGAAGTAGATGATCGCTCATCGCAAAAGGTGTTAGGAGTATTGCTGTATTGCTGTGTCACCACTAGGTGGCGAGCGTTGCCAATCTATTGACATTTCAAACTCTCTCCTGTCTGAGGTTTACAGCCGGCCAGCTAGGCTGGTCCATGTTTGCCTGAAAGCCATCTGGCATCCGTGTGCCCTGTGCCACCAGATGGGGCTTGGGACATTGGGTTGGAGAGCCCAGGAATCTGGGTGCCCTTTGTTGTATTGTGCTGTACGGTCTCCTAGAGAATTCATGCCTTGTGTCTGAATGGGCCCAGCCTGTGTGTGACCCCGTTAGGACCGTTCGTGGTTCTGTTAAAGGCTTGGTGTTATTAGCTCAGACTTCTAGTCTGCATGGGGCTGCAGGGGTTGATTTGGGGGGAGTGTGAGAGAGAGAGAGTGTGTGTGTGTGTGTGTGTGTGTGTGTGTGTGTGTGGCTTGTTTGCAAAATTAGATTTACTTCCATTGTTAAGATAAAGTCCAGGTGTGTGGGGTTTTTTTGGGGGGGGGAGGGGTGATTGCACTCCAGTTGGGAACTGGATTTTCTTTTTGTGGGTGCAGCCCTGAGTAACCTCCATGGCTGGGCTGGGCTGCCCCCCAACTCACAGATGTGGCGCGAGAGAAGGGGGTAATACACAAGCTGGTCCGAGCAAGGGACAGGAAGCCAAGAACTCACCAGGGGCCTGAGGTGCAATGAGTCTGGGGAACTTGGTCCCTTCGGCACCGACCCCGCAAAGCGCTTGCTCCCCAGTAAGGACCTGAGTGGTTCCATTGACTTAGCTGGGACTGCCTGAGGCTCTGATCCGGAGCCCTTTGCAGTCAGTGGACAGGTCAGACGTCGTGCTTGGCGGACTGGGCCATACAGAAGTCTGCGAGGATGATGGCTTGGAGAACGTGAGCGAAGCTGGGAAGTCCTGGCAAGTGGCTCCCTACAGGACTCGTATTTATGTTGACATCAGTTAGCACAATAGCTTGTGTTCAGTGGAAATTAGAGACTATGGCAGCATGGTGGTAACCCTGGAGAACTTAGGGGGTGTGGGTGTGTGTGCATGCAGATGTAATTGACTACATACCATGATGTTTGCCCCTGCCTAGGTGCAGATGTCTGTCCATCTGTATCTCTGTCGCTGCTTTGTCTCATTGTTCAAAACCCAAACTCTTGAACTTAAGTTGCCTGTAACATCCTTGTCCCGGTGATGAGGAAATCTTCTACAGCCTGTATGTTTGTCCCAGAGTTTCGTATGTCTCTCTCTCTTCTTTTCTGCCTTCTCCCGTGTTTAACCTGCCCATCGCCTTCCCAGAGAAACCACCCAATGCCCTGGCTCTCCTCCAATTACAGAGCTTGTCAACTCCACCACTGCCCAGCTACACTGAGCCGCTTAATGCAAAGAGTGACTTCTGCATGTTCCCCAGACGGCTGTGGAAAGATCAGTCCAGACAAGCCACCTTGAAAGCTTTAGGAAAAGTAAAGGCCAGCACAATCCTGGTCCTTATCGCTTATTAGCCCCTGCTCTGAATTCCAAACACTCTCTTTAACCTGGTATCCTCCATTCATCTTGCTTCGCAGAGATCCCAGACTAGCCATTCCCCTGGGTGCCGGAGCCCGTAACTTTGCAGAGCCATACCCAGTGTGAGCGAACGGAGGAGTTGTATGACTCAGCAGCACTTTGTTGTCTGGCTAGTGAAGAATGCCAAGTCCAGCCAGATACTGGGGCAGGGAAATCTCAAGGTAAACAAGTAGACTCCTCTTCCTGCCGGGTGAGAGCCGTTTGCAGAGTGGTGCAGGTCCTGCTGCACAGGAAGGGTCATCCCCACGCAGGTGGATCTGAGCAGCCCGGGCCAGGCTCTCCGTCAGCTCGGCGTTGACAGCGCTAGGCAGGCCCTGGAATTTCATGTTGGAAATGGCGTGATTAGAGACAATGCATAACTCTTGATGGGGGGCAGGGTACAATGTAAAGGTTCGGGGGAGCGCCCAGCCGTGCAGAGGCCGCCCAGCTCCGGGAGCAGAGCAGCCAGGCAGCCAGCCAGCGCTCCGGCTCCCACAGCACAGAGAGCCGGGGGCCCGAGCGGGCTGGGCAGCTTCCCACCAGCTTCCAGTCCTCTGGCTCCTGGCAAGAGGCGATGGGCCCCACAGTTTGAAAACCTGAGTGCTAAATGGAGGGCAGAAATCGGGGGGGCTCACGTGCCCCCCTCTGGGCGTGATATGCACTGATCACGAGCAGCAAGAGGGGATGAGTGGAGCTGATAGGATGGCAGCTGGCGCCGGGTGGCTGGAACTGGCTGAAGTTTTCCCACATTCAGTGCATTGTAGAGGGTTCCTTCTCTGGCCAGGGGAGTGATGTGTCTGACTCGCTGGGACCTCTCTTGCAGCCAGTGGATTTACCTGGTCTCTTCCCTGGAGGGATTCTGTATCTTCCCGGCACTGGCCCATATGGTTCCACAAGGCCAGGCCCTCTCCTCTCCCTCGTCGTCAGTCGCAGTCCCACCCTCTGGCCATGCAGGGGTCCAGAGCCGTGGCTCTCAACCAGGGCTCCACCAAACTAACCCAGAGAGCAGGGCTGGCGTTAGACACTCCGGGGCCCAGGGCTGAAGTTGAAGTCCAAGCAATTTAGTTTTGAGGGGCCCCCTGGGCCAGGCCCTGCTTGCTACCCCCTAACACTGGCCCTAGCTTTTAATCTACGGGATATGCAGAAAACCAGTTGTTGGGGCACAGGTGGGCCATGGAATTTTCAAAGCATGTTGGGGGGCTGCTCAGAAAGAGAGGTTGAGAACCCCTGGTCCAGAGAATGGCTCCTTCCCCTTGGTAGCCTCTCCTGCCTTCCTTACACCGGGGCTGCAATAGGGCAGCTGGGCTCGCTTGCCAAGGACGGCACCCACTGGCGTATCTGCTGTCTCCTAGGTCGCTGGCGGGCTTCAGCCTGTTACTGGAAGGAGTCGCAATAGGCCTCTATATCCTCTTCTTATGATAGTGCTGAGACATGGCTGGGCTTCCCCGGGTGGGGCTGGTGCCAGCATTCCCTCCTGGCACTCCAGCCCCTGCTCTGGCCCCTGGAGAGCCACCGTCCCTTCTCCCCACTTGCTCCAGGGCTTGGCACCTGCTCTGCAGGTCCCGGGCTCTGACCTCACCTTTCCATCCAGCAGCCATCCCAGGGCCTTGCCTTATTCCCGCCTGGTCTCCTGTAGTCACTGTGGCCTGAGTCTCAGGGGAAGCATCTCTGGGGAAAAAATGCCCTGCCTCTGGCTTTAAACCGTAGTTTTCCTTGTTCGCTGCGCTTGTGCGTGTGCTGGAGCAGATCGTTTTCAGGCCAGTTTAAAAACTCCTGTTGCACTGGGAGAGCTTGATCCATGAGCCCCTCCCTCCCCCTGGCTTTCCACCGGCATGCTGTACCCTAGCAAGGAGGAGGCATTTGGTGTGATGCTGTAGTTAGCAGGGTTGTAATGGAGGCTTCTCGTGGAAATTCTTGCCAAGAACAGACTGATGGCTGTGCGTGCCGGGGTGTACAACAGGTGAGCGTACAGTGAAAGCAGGTGAAGTTTCTCTTGGGGGTGTGTTGGTGTGAAACGCAGCTCCTGGCCTCTGAGAGCTCTGTGCCAACTTCTTACTGAAACGTCCCAGTGTGTAATTTTAGAAGTAGAAAACAAACAGCACATCCTCCCTAGATAGCTCCCACCCAACGCAGCACATCGCGTGCTCGCCCGCTGTCCGGTCACCCTCGGAGCTATCGCCAGAGCCTGGCATCTGTTTTTCACATGGAAAATGACCGGACATTCTCCTGGCATCGCCCCTGCCAGCCACTTCAGCTGGGCTTGGTAACAGAATTTCCTGAAGGTGACCTGAAAGTGCTGTTGGTGGGAGCAGCTGCTTTGCTGCGGGGGAAGGGGGGGAGAGCATAGATTTGTGGGTTTCTTTTTCCTCCGTTTCCGAGGATATTTCCTTTTCTGGTTGTACAGGTGATGGGTTGGGATAATCTGTATATATCATGGTAATAAGGGAATGGGGGCAGATTTTCTATCACTGTACAGCCCACACACGTGTCGTATGGGGATGTGAATGTGACTAACGTGTATTCTATTGCTGTTTCACTTCTTAAATCAGCTCTTTGGAGCGTGATCAATTAATTGTATTAGACTTGGGTCAAGTCGACGATTATTGCAAACGGTGCAAATAAACCTTTGTCTGTATTGTTGTCCTGGTTTCTCTGAGAATAAAATTGTAATTAATCTAATAATCTTCACCCCCTTCATCTGTTGATTTTTTTTTTTTGCCTCCAAATCTCCACCTAAAGAAAAACCATTTGGAGTTGCCAAAAATATTAATAACCACTCTTTAATCCCCGCTCTGCCTCAAATCCTGAATTAAGTGGAGTGCTGTCACATGGCCAGCTGGGGAGCGGGGCTGGGAGGGTCACGGCATCTAACTCCAGGCCAGGAAGCAGCCACCTCCATCTGAGGATCAGGTCCAGGAGTTACTGGTTTGGGATGGACGGAGGATTGACTGGAAGAAGTGAGGGTGAGATGGGGTTGGTGGTGCCAGCTCTTAAACCTCCTGTGGTTAATAATGGACAGACCCTTCCACTACAGTTGGGAGCAGGGTTGGGCTTCCTACCAGGAAACCGGATTAGAGCAGGATTCCAGCCACTCTCCTGGCCCCCATCCTCTAAACCGCATGGCCAGGGGCCAGCCAGGAGACCCGGAGCTGCAGTTACAGATTCGGTTTACGCTCTTTGGATAAAGCTCGGCCCATATTACCAGCCTTTCTAGCGTTTGGATTGGATGGCGCGGTTATGATACTCTTTAGACAAGGCAGAAAACTCAGCAAGATCAAATCAGCAACTCAAAGGCAGGTGGACTCCGACCTGTGCGTTCCTGGGCCGAGGCTGACTAGATGTGAGGGAGCACTTGGCAGTCAGGCCATGGGGAAACTTCTGTGCTTCAGGATGCAAGATCTCTAAATAAAAGTAGTGGCTTTATTTCACGCAGCTTGTGCGCTCTCTTCCAAATCCCGCTCTAGGGACAGGAATTGGGAATGGGGGGGGGGGGGAGAGCTGTCACTGGGCACAGCAATGACGCAGCCAGACTTACGTCCTGCCTCCCAGCAGCAGCTGAAGCTGGGGAAGGGAAAGTTCCACCTAACCTCCCTGGTGATCAGTTAATCCCTTGAACGGGGCTCGCTGTCCTGTCCCCCGCGGTTACGGACCGTGCTGACGGGTGTGATGTCAGTTCTCTGGATAGTAACGTTACACTCCCTGGCCTCACGCGCGAGCCTAAATCCCTCTGCGCCGCCGCTGGGGCGGGGATTGGATTTAAAGACTGGATGCTCATTTGAAGCCTTGAATTCCTTCCCCTGCATGAACTAGCCCCCTAGGAGAATGGGGCCAGCCCGGCGCCATTGTGACCCAATGGCTAAAGCAGCGGTGCCCTCATTACCAACCCTGCTGTTTGTACGGCACGATCCAAGGCAGGTATTTGCGTGTGGTGAAGAAGGAGCACGAGCTGGCGGGAGACAGCCTGGGAGACTGAGGAGCTGCCACATCCATTTTCAGTGACGTTGTGGGGCACGGAGTTGGGCCTCTGAAAGACGCTGTGGCTTTAAGCTGCCTCACGCCTCCCCAATGCGACCTGCAGGTCCTGCGTGTGTGAGGAAACTAGAGAGACTCACTTAAGCACCATAAAATCCCCCCCCCTTGGCTTCCAAACTATTTTTTGCTAGAGCGAGTTAACTAGAGAGGGTCAACGTGGGGTTACTGTGCCCCCCACCTTGGGGAAAGACCTATTTTTTTCCCCCCAAACATTTCTTTAAAGGGTTGGTTCCAAATTAAACATCCTGTATTTATTAAAGTCGTCAGCTGAACTATTCACCACGTTGGGATTACTTAAATATAGACTCGCAGCTGCTTTGCAGGCTGTTTGTTTAACGTTTGCACTTCCCCCAACTCGGAGTGAATCTAGGTAGCCCCGTTTGCCTTGATTTTATAGCTTTTATTTTCAGTGGATTCTCATGCAGTAAAACACAGGCTCAGTGCATAGCTCTCAGAGAACAGCATGGAATATGTATCGATAGCCACAAATAAATATCTAGCTAAAGTGCCATGGAAATCCTGAAAACATCTCGTCATTATTAGGTTCTCTGAAATGTTTTCTAAACATACAGTAAAATTCTAACCGTTGGGCCTAAATTATCGGGGGTGCCCACTAAAATTCTTCAGCAGATGGGATCGGGACCAAAACTAAATTGTGCTAATTCTGAAGTTGGAATCCTGCTGAAATTCTACCGCGGCTAGTTTTGTCTTCTCCCTATACAGTGAAATTCCAGATTCGGTAATTTATATTCTGCCTACCTCCTACTTCCCTTTCACTTTCAGAGGGAGGGGGAGGCGGTTTTTCATTACCTGTTTGAAACTCTTGTGGAATGTTACTGTCTGCCCTTTAGCAGCTGCTGAGTTCTGCCCCAGAGGTGGCTGCATGTCATGTAAAACGATATGGAGAGAGAGAAACTAGTGCATTGAGTGCAGGATCAGGAATGCTCTTGCTCTCTAACTCGCCCCTTCTTAGTTTCTGTGACTCAGTTTCTAAAACAAGGGTGGTAAGGCAGATCTGCTTCACAGGTTGGTATGCAGATTAATTGAATGATGTAAGAACTTTGAACCCCCCAAAGTGCTGTAAAAGCACCCGGAGCCGATAGGGAGAGGCTCTAGAAATGCATGCCCCAAGTAGGATTTCACTCTGTCTGTATGGCACAAGGAGAACCTGGGTGCTATAGAAAGCCAATCCTGCCTGATACTCCAGTAGCTGCTCAGGCCCCGCGTGGCCCTACACAGACACAGGGGAACAGGACCTGCCATTAATAGAAACGTAGAATTTATGAATGAAGAGACCCTCAGAGAACCAGCTAATCCACCTGCCTCCAGTTTTATTTAACCCTTCACTGCTGAATCAGCTACCACATGCAAAGGAGATGCGCTCTGGAGCTGGGGGTGGAGGGGGCGTTAAGGAGAATCACGCAGCATCTCAGGTTATCTGCCTAGGATGGATGCATCTATTGCATGACTAGCTACCAAACTTCACTCTGCTGTGGGACGTGCATCTTAGCAAAGAACAAGAGGATTGGCCAGGCTTGCCTAGCCACGGGCCTCAGGCCACGGGCTTCTTCTGTGCGTGGACAAAGAAGACCCCACTCACGTCGTCCACGCCGATTTTCAGGCTGGGCGGCATGAGGTAGGAGCGGAAGTCGTGGATGTGGTAGCCGCTCTTGCTCAAGGCCTCCTTGACGTCGGCCTCGCTCACCGGCACCACCGAGAGCTTGGCCTCACCGGCCAGGTAGAAAGACTCCTCTAGGGCGCCAATGAGGAGGAAGTGGCCCCCGGGCTGCAGCAGGGTGGTGACATTACGCAGAGCTCTCTCGAAGCTCGGCCGGTCAGGGCTCACCGCCTCCAGGCAGAAGGTGGAGACCAGGGCGTTGGCCGGCTGGCACAACTGGGAGCCCAGCGGCTCGGACTGGTGGACGTCGATGGGCAGGATCTGCCTCAGTTTCCCTCTCAGCTTCTGCTCTTTCTCCTTCCACTGCTCCCTGTGCAAGCCAGAAAAGAATGAGGCTCGGCCGTGAGAAAGGGAGCGTGGGAGTCAAGCAATGGGCAGCAGGGGGGCAGTGTACCCAGCCGCACCCAGGAGGGAGAGGGGGTGTTTAGGGTGCTCCAAGGGGGATGATGGGATCAGAGGAGCCAAAGGGAAAATTTCGGCCGAACCGGCCCACAGAAAAGCGCCACAGGGGGTGGGGTGAGAATTTTATGCCCGCTCAAGGTGCTGGGGTGATAACACCAGAGTCTGACACGGAGCATCGTCCTGCTTCGCCCCTCCAGCCCGCCTCAGTGCTGGAGAGATCAGAGCCATGGAGAGGGACCCACCCGTGGTCCAGTCTCCATAGCTGAGACTCCTAGAGAGGGGGGGTTTAGCTCGCTCAGGCTGGGTGCCCAGCCGCGTCCCTGAGGAGCCGTATAACGAGGCTAGACAGAGCCCTGGGCAAGCCAGAGCTGGGAGGGACTCCAGCACCGCTGGGCAGAACAGGCCTGACTTTCCGGGGGGTAGGAGCTCAGGGCTCCACGCGCTCACCGCGGCTGTTATCGGTTACTGAGCACCGGCATCACGTCCGTGCTCCTTAGACCTTCCAGCGTTTGAGGCAGAGGGGCCACGCTGTGCTGGGGACACTGACAGAAGGGGAACATCGGGTTATAGAGCAAGATCTGTTCGTTTCCAGCTCCAGATTGTCCCAAACGCAGTGTGGCAGCAGGTGGGATTCACGCCGACACGGCTGTTTTGGAACAAGGCTGTGGGTGACTCCCCTTTCTGAGTGCAGGGTGTTCCCAGCTCTGATTTCTGGGGTCACGAGGGTGGGTGTGTAGGTTTTACTTTCTCTGCACTCAGGAGATCATTCTCTCCCCGCCCCCGTCTCTCGCTGCTCCCAAGCAGGGTGCTGGCCCTGGGGAGGGTTAGCACTCTGCACCCTGGGGAGCGCCCTGGTTGCTTTGCAGGCTGGGAGATCAATGCGGGGGCTTTGGAGTGATGCCGCTGGGGCCTGTGCCCTACCCAGAGCTGGAGCAGTGACGTTACCAGACCCACGAGTCCCCCCCACCATCGCTGATGCTCTCCGGTTGTTATTTGGAGCCAGCAATTTGCTTTCCCCAGCCCTGCTCCAGGAGACGCCCTCCAGCCAAGGAGGCCTTTTGGCAGCAGGGCTGACAAGCTGTGACGGAGTGGGGTGTGGGAGTTTTACTGGGACTGTCTGTGTTGGTGATGGGGATATCAGGGGGTGACTTCACTTGAGGGACGATACCTGAGCATGTAACCTGAGCCCAGGAGGGGGGCTGGGGCCAGGTGACACCTTTGCCTGGGAAACTGGACAAAGGCTGGAGGAGGCTGGGTGAGACGGCTGGAGGGGGTTTCAGTTTGCAGCTGGCTGGGGAAACTGAGGGATCCCCAGGGCTGGGGTCTCAGCTCCCTGCCCCACAAGATGGACCTGACTGAGGGGGTCCTGTTGTCTGTACCTACAAGCTCTGTTTTGGTCTGTGTTCCTGTTGTCTAGTCCCGGTGAATCGCAGGAAGTTGGGGGTGCAGGGCCCTGCCTCTCCCCCACTTCCTGACACAAGCGAGTCTTGGAAGCCGGATCCCTGGTGCGAGCGCCTTGAGCTTCCAGCCCCCAGTGGCACGCCGCCTGGCGGGCAGGGCAAAGCCCAGGGGGTGAGGCCAGGCGGTGGGTGCGCGGCCCCAGGACACGGGTTTGCCCGGCGGTAACTTTGTACGGCTAGCGCGGGGTGAGCAAAGGGGAGGGAATCGACGCCCGGGGCAGTCACTGGGTGAGCAAAGGGATGGGGGGGGGGGGGGGGACTCAAAGGGGTGTGTGGGGCTGTCATTGTGCGTGTGAACGTGTGGGACACGGCTGGGTGGCGGTGCGCTCCCTGTGACACGCCGCATGCACATGCGTGTGCTGGCCAACCACGCCGAGGTCACCCTGGTTCCTTTAACCCTGTGCCTCAGCAACCCCCCCCCCCAGCTGCCCGTTGCTAAATCCGCCTCACCCCCCCAGTCCACTTGAGTTCCCAAACAGCGAGTTTGGGAATTCAAGTGACACCCTCAGGTCACACAACCAGCCCGGACCACGGAGCATCAGCCAGAGCGGCTGCTCCGTCCAGTCCTGCTCGAACGCCCTCGCTCCGGCCAGCTCTTCCCCCGGCTCTGGTGCCACTGACCAGCCTGGTTCGCAGGCTGCCCCCTCCCATCCCCCTCCGACGCCTACCCTTTGCCCTCAATCCGGCAGACGTGTTTGATGTACGGGCTCCAGTCGAAGCTGTCGGGCTCGCCCCGCACCCACCGGCGCAGCACCTCCCGGTTCACCTCCAGGTAGTCGGTGGCAATGATCTCCTCGAAGTGGTCGCAGGCGCTTAGGAGCTGGTAGATGGTGGGGCCGGAGCCGATGTCGATCAGGGTGCGGCCGTGGATGTCCCCTGGGGGGCGAGGGAGACCGGTACAGAGGGACGTGTGCTAAGGGGTGGGGAGGGGGGTGAGTTTTTGGGATACCCGCTTTGCGGTGGAGGAGGCTGTGAGAGCGGAAATGGAAGGAGAATTCAGCCCAGGCCCAGGCCTGGTCTCCGCTGGGAAGCGTTTCCCCGACAGCCGTACGGGTACAGCAAACCCTGCGTGGAGACGCCCTCAGTCCGGCCAAGAGTTCCTTTGCCTGGGTGGCTTATACCCGGTCCCCATCCGAACTGAGCCGTAGCCGCAAAGGCTTTTTCTAGAAGCTACGAGACGTTCAGCCTAGTGGAGGTGAAGGGTGGGCACCAGGGCTCCTGGGTTCTCTCCCCCGAGCTGCCAGGGGAACGGAGGGTGGTGGTCAGAGTGTGAGGGGTGGGCACCAGGACTCCTGGGTTCTGTTCCCAGATCTGCCACCAGTGCTGGCATCAGTCTGTGCCTCAGTTTCCCCATCAGTAACACAGAGGCCGTGACACTCTCCTCCCTCCCAAGGCAGCTCGGAGGCTTCATCCACTGATGCCTGCAAAGCCCTTTAAAGGCTTATTTACAGCTTCTGTGTCACCCCAACGCTCACCTGTGGCGAAGGCCTCGGCCAGGCACCGCAGCTTCCAGGGCACCACGCAGTCCTCGGCGCTGAAGTCGGCCCGGGGGGGCATGTAGTTGTTTTGCAGGTAGGCTCTGGGGTTGAACTTCTGGTAGCTCTCCCCGACGGCCGCGATGCTGCTCATGGCTGGGGGATCGGCCGGGCGGCTCACGCCCAGCTGGGGCCGAAGGAGCCGCCTTTATAGCCCCTGCCCTGGGTGGCTCAGGGCGTCGCAATGCGCTAATCGGCCCAATCTGATTAGGGCCCAACGTGCGCCAGGCAGATGGGACCTGGTGCTCCCCGCAGGGCAGATGGAAATTGAGATCATTTCTCTAGCTGCCCCCCTCCGCCCCCCCAACCACGCCGGCCCCCCGGCCCAGCCAGGCGGGGAGGAAGCTGTCGGGCAGTGATTGGCTGGACATTTAGGGGAGTTAATGGAGGCTCCAGAGACACGTCGGGGGTGGGCTGGGAGATTAGTTTATCTTGCACCGGATGATCATTTGACAAACGTATTGAAAGGCGACTTTATTGTGGCCGTTCATCCCGGCTAACCAGGTTAGTGTCAGCGCCGGGGGGGCCGGAGCCGCGTCCTGCCGCTCCACCCCGACCGGCTCAGCCTGCTGACGGGCTCTGGGTTTTCACAGTGAACGTAATGCTTGGGAAGAGCAGAGTAAGGGAAGTGCCAGCTCCCCACACAGCTCTGTTGGTGCCCCTCAATCCCGACCCACAGCCCCTGCTAGCCCAGCCCTGGGCTCCCCCCACAGCTCTGCCGGTGCCCCTCAATCCCGACCCACAGCCCCTGCTAGCCCAGCCCTGGGCTCCCCCCACAGCTCTGCCGGTGCCCCTCAATCCCGACCCGCAGCCCCTGCTAGCCCAGCCCTGTGCTCCCCCCAGAGCTCTGCCGGTGCCCCTCAATCCCGACCCGCAGCCCCTGCTAGCCTAGCCATGGATCCCCCCCACCCCCAATCACACAGCTCTGTTGATTCCTTTCCACATAGGCCCCTCTGGACACAGGTTGTGAATTGCTCTTTAACTGCAGGCTGGTTCTGTGATGTGCTCCGCAAGGAGGCAGCGCTCTGCACTGGCTGGACCCCAGCTCTCAGCCCCCAGCTGGCCGGCATGCTCCCCCCATCCCTCTCGCTCCACCCTGGCTCCCTGGTGCTTCCCGTGACAGGGGCGAGATGGGGCTGTCCTGAGGACACCAGGCGTTAGAACCATTCCCAGCACTGGTTTGGCTGGGGAAGATCCATCGCAGCCAATGGGGAAGGGGCCGGGGGCTTCCCTTTGCCACCTTTCCTCGCCCATTTCTGCCTCTTGGCTTATTTCAGACTCCCAGGTGGGCACAAACCAACTCCCCTCCCAGCCCATTCATGGCAGCTGGATCCGCTCACAGCCCCCCACCCTCGTGATGGGAGGAAGGGGCTCATTGGCACAATGCAAACCAGGGCGGTAATGGAGTTAGCGGGCGAGGGGGGCCGGCCTCAGGGCCCTGTCAATTGTGGCTGTGAAATATCTCTGGTGCAGCTGATAACGCCAGGCCTGGAACAGGTTAGCGGCCCCAAATGGAAAAGCTGTCTCAGCTCATAAATTACGTCAGCGAAAGGCCATTAAATGAGACCGATCCCAGCGCTCTGGTGGGGCAAACGTGTTTTGATCCATGAGCGGCTGGCGGGCGGGAATTGTCACTGTCGGTGCTGGCTGCATGGGGGGGCTTGCCGGGGTCAGGCTGAGAGCCGATTCTCCAGCCCCCGCCATGCGATCTCGGAGCTGGTGGAAGGGCATCAACTCCACAGCCCGGGGTCCTCTGCTGACCCGCACAGCAGGGGCTGCTCCCCCCCCAGCATGCCCAGAATGGGGGGCATCAGCCTGGTCAGTCATTGGGCTTCCTGGCCATGAAGGAGCCCGGGGCCCTTTCTGCCAGCCGAGGAGGAGCACTGACCAGGCGTCCTTGCTAGCCCTAGGAAAGGCCATTTCACTGGGGCAGGGGCGGGGAGGGAAATGGAGGTGCCAGTGGGGGGAGGGCACTTGAACAGAGTCTCACAGCAAGTAGGGAATAATAATACAAGTATTATAGCACCTGCCACCCAATGATCAGCTCAGAACCCAGGAGTCCTGGCTCCCTGCCCCCCTGCTCTAAGCCCCAAGTCTCCACCCGGAAAGTGTGAGTCCTTCACATGCTGCCGCACCCCCTCCCCCAGGAATCCTTGGACCCAGGGCGGCTATAATTAGCCCCATCCCCTTGGCCCCGGCGGGACAGCCAGACTGGGCTGCTCAGCACATTTTCTCCCGGCCGGGCGAGGTTTTCACATTGCGTCTCTGGGCCGGGGGCGTGTGCTGAGGGCAGGGGCTCACGCAGTTGTCACTGCCCCGGGGTGGGCTCACCGAACACGGGGCTGGGAGCTCGCCCGCCGGGGGGCCACTAACCCGGGGGTCTCCAGGGTCAAGTTTCAGGATAAGCTCATCCCCCAAGCTTGGTGGCCAGCAGGCCCCGTGCTCCATGGCCTGGGGCAGCGCCGAGCCCGGCCCGTCAATGAGAAACCCAGTCTGAGAACTGCCCCCACCTCTAGTTCCAGCTCCCACATGCTCTCAGGGGACACCTGGGTTCTGCCATCCAGGGGCCACTGGCTCATCTGGGCCCCTCCAGCCGGCCAGCTCCGGTGGTATTCCCCCCCCCCCAGCTCTGGGGCAAGGGGGAGACCTTTAAAAGAGCCACCACCCTTTTCCCCACTTTGAAGTTGTGGGAGGGAGAGGCGTGGGCTCTAGTCAGTTCCAGCAGGGGCGGGGTGGACTGGGAGCCAGGACTCCTGGGTTCCAGTTGCACCTCTGGGAGGGGAGTGGGGTCTAGTGGTGAGAGCGGGATAGGCGAGGGGTATCAGAACTCCTGGGGTCTACTCCCAGCTCTTCTATTGAGTCCCTCTGAGACTCAGAGTAGACCAGAACTCTCTTCCCCCATTGGGCCGGGGGTTTGCAAAGGGTTAATTCACACCCGTAAAGGGTTGGGCCACCTGGTGTGGACAGTGGCCCAGGATTGCCCCCGCACACACACACACACCCCGTAGCTGAGACCCCTGCAGCTTCCCACAGGCTGCGTGAGGGGCAGGGGTATAAGCGTTACCCAGCAGGGTGATCTCCGGGCCGAGGCTGGTTTCCAGTAAACAACAAACGCAGGGGGTGTCCGGTGTCCGGAGCGCTGGCGAGTCACCGCGTGGGGCGGATATAGCCCCTGACGACACGGCTCGGAAATAGCCACAGGGAGGCTATATAAACCCTGGCCTGGACAGCCAAGTACCAGGGCTTGGACACACACAGCCGGGCTCACGCACACGCAGCCGGGCTCAAACACACACAGCTGGGCTCACGCACACACAGTTGGGCTCTCACACACACACACACACACACACACGGGCTCACCCCTCCCGCCAGGCAAGGCGTCCCACAGGGCGAGGATGTTCGGCAAGAGCGTGGTGCTGCGCAGCGCGGGGGTGCTGTCGGTGGCCGAGCTGGGCTGCCTGGTGAAGGAGGAGGACGTGGTGCGGCACGAATCCTTCACGGCCGAATGGAGGGACCTGTCGCTCTCCACCAGGCCCGAGGAGGGGTGAGTGTGGGGCATGGGCACCCTGGGCAGCGGGGCAGGGCATTGGGCTCCCTGTGGCCCCGACCCTGGGCTGAGGGGAGCCCTGGGAGTTTCTGTGGAGGGGCAGCCGGGGGTGGGGGGCCGTGGAGCAGAGCAGGATCCCTGTCCTGGCCCCTCCTCTGTGCCCAGACAGCCTGGGGCAGAGGGGTCGCAGCCCCTGGGCACAGCGGTGCCCCTTCCCCT